>NC_052950.1:22966822-23268822 GCF_013358895.1 Oreochromis aureus
ACACACAGACACTGCATCAATTAGACCTATTGTTATTCAGAGTGACAGACGAAGGCAGATGCGCTCTACAACAACACGACCAGGACAATTGGCCTGAAGCGGGAGAATTTACTTACGGATGAGCACCCCGGTTGCTCAGTTCACCAAACAGACTAAAGCTCTAATAAGGCAATTAAAGACTAAAACTGTGCGTACTGCAGCACACAACACCCAAACATGCCCGTGAAGGGCACACCCTGAGAGCGCCCTAGAGTCCTCACAGGGGTGACCTCTCCCTTCCAGCCACCACAGGAGCGAGCAGAGCAGCTGTAATGACTTGAATCAACATCTCCTGCAGCTCTGGGGCTGACGTTCACTCGGAGATGACAGATGATATGATGGCTTGGAGACCTGACAGGGTTGACATTTTAAAGTGAGATCCTGCTGATGCTGGTCTAGTGGGAGTCCGGTTGCAGTGCAGGAGGTGTCAGAGGGGAACATGTTTGACACAACATTTGGATCAATATCGCTGAGCAGAAAGCGCCCGATTATGCGGGCACTGTAATCAGGAAAGCAGCAAACGAAAAATCAGAAGTGGCAGAAACTGACAAAGTATCAAGCAGGTGTTTTCTCTCTCTCTCCAGTCATGGGAAAAGATCCACGATCCATCACAGTTTGCAGATTTCTGCCCACAAAATGACAAACATGATCCTGACCTTGCAATTTGAGTGAAGACCCATTAGGTGATCATCGTGTACAGGTTTCACTGAAATCTGTACACAATGAGGGACAATCCATTCATCAGTCTTTCTTCCAAATGAGCTATAAATGACTATTTTCACTAACAAATAATAAAAACTGAAAAAGACATTTACCATCTTAGTTTATCTAAATGCACATTTGTTTGTGCTGGAGTTTAAGTACCTCAGGATCTTGTTCGCCAGTAAGGGGAGAAGAGGGCGAGAGATTGGCAGACGGGTTGGGGGCACAGCTGCAGTGATGCTGATGGTGGAGAGGCAGGTGAGCATTAAAAGTAAAGCTCTGAATTTACTGGTCGATCTGTATTCCTGCCCTCACCTATTGTCACGAGCTCTGGGTAGTGACCGAAAGAACAAGATTGCTTATATAAGCAGTGGAAATAATTTTTCTCTGAAGAGTGGCTGGCCTCTTCCTCTACCTTAAAAAACCTACCTGAAGAGTTCAGTCATCTAAGAGAGGCTCAGAGGAGAGCCACTACTCCTCCACATCGAAAGGAGCCAGTTTAGGTGGTTCGGGCATTTGATAAGGATGCTTCCCGGGCACCTCCTGGGTGACGTGTTCTGGGCATGTCCCACACATTACATCTCTCTTAGTGATCCCCCAGATAGACTGCTGCTCCTGCGAGTCGTCCCCAGATAAGTGGAAGAAAATGGGTGTTTATATACAAGTTTGTTTAAAAAACAGATGTTCCTTGAATGGCCACTTGAAGCTGTTTCTAAATGGAGTCAGTCCATTCCCGTATTGAATGCATTAGTTTTTTACATGACTCTGTATAAAATCTTAAAGAATACAAGGTCATGAGAGGACTGGCACCTATCCCAGCTGCCAGAGGATGAAAGATGGCTTCACCTAAAAACTTCAAATATTTTAATGCAATTATCTGATGAGTCACATGACTTGCTGTGTGATTTGCTGTACTTACAGGAATAAGTCTGTGCTCTAGTTTGTTTAGTAAGTGAAATTTAATACTTATTTTATTTGTACAATAGTGTGCAAAGGTCTTGAGCCGCCCCTCATTTCTTTACACTTTGCTTCCAAGGAAACTTTCTTGTTGTTATTTTAAGTGTTCTCGAGCAGCAGCTCTCCAGGCTTTCTGAAGGTCTCTCAGAGTTTTGTTCCTGACCATTTCAGAGGAATATTTTTGTTGGAAAGCTGCTTAATGCGGACCTATGAAATACTCGATCTCTAAAAAAGTACCTAACTCAAGGAATGAACCAGTGTTGTGTCTACAAATAAAAGACAACTTAGCAAAGAACCCATTTTAAATAGTATCTTTAGGCACTTTGTTACTCACAAAAACACAATTTGTTCCAATTTCGTTATATGAATGTATAAAAAAGCCAGTTTGACAGGCATACAATTGTGTTTTTCCACCAACAAAATGATTCCTAAAGAGCTTTTAGCTGAAAACTCTGCATTTCTCCAACAGAAAAGTATCAGAAAGTCATGTTCAGTTGATCCATCTACTGTTCACTGAAGCATGATCAGACATGGTCTCAGTTGGTGGCTTCCAAGAAGCCAATCTTAAAGAAGGGAAACAGGGAGCAAACTTAAGGTATGCCAGATATGCAATACAGTGGAACCCCGACTTACGAAATTAATTCGTTCCCGAGGGTCTTTCGTTAGTCGAAAATTTTCGTAAGTCGAAGCACCCATCGTGCCTTTTGACTGAACGATAGGCTATAGGCTAATTGCTAACGGCAACAACAATACGTCGTTCAAGTGGAACAGCGAAGCACAAGTACGAAAGCCAAGGGGTTGTCACATGATTCGGAAGGCATTGTAGGCATTCTGGGCTCAGCCAATCAGAGCCAGCGGATTTCGTTACGCGGGCATTTTGCCGTAACACGGGCGTTAAGTGCCTTCGTAACTTGAATTTTTCGTTAAATGGGGTATTCGTAAGTCGGGGTTCCACTGTATAATATACAAGAACTGGACTGAAAATCAGTGGCAACAGCTCTGATGGAATGATGAATCCACATTTGAGATATCTGGTTGAAATCTGTAGTTGTCCATATATATTGAGGAAGTCAGGAGGGAGGTACAACAATGAGTTTCTACAGCTATTTGTAAAACACAGTGGAGGCTTTTTCATAGCTTGGGGCTGCATTTCACCCAGTGGTGTTGGTGTTGGAATTATGAAGACAGAAAAGAACCAACAGAGTTTGATCCACCATACAGTACCATCTCAAACGCATCTGATTGGGAACAGCTTTATTTTTTGTATGTCAATGTTCCCCCCAAAAAACTGCCAATGGAGAAAAGCACAAAGTGGAGCAAAATCAGTCATGGATTGGCCTCCCGAGAGTCTGCACCTCAACATTACTGAAGCAGTGTGGAATCATCTTGTCAGAGAACAGAACAAATGACAGAAACATCCAGAAAGAAGAGTTTTGAAGGTCCTTAAAGAAGCTTGGAGAAATATTACTGAAGCCTGCTTAAAGAAATGACAGGAAAGCTTGTCTAAGAGATTTCTGGCTGTGTTAAAGAATAAAAATGTTCCAAATACAGACTGGAAAGCTTGTTAGAAGTGAACACATTGTGTTTGCTTTACATACTGTATGTCCTGTATGTCTGCACATTTTAACATTCCCAATTCTGCAAAGCAAAATATAAGGAAATGAAGGGTAGTTCAAGACTTTTGCACAGTACTATATTCTATCCCCGGTTAGCAGATATTTGTATCTGTGTTGCATGCATACTTCGTGCATTTTATTAACCAGCTAACTGGCGTTAGCTAATAACTTGACACTTAACCTTTAAGTTAAAATGAGTCTGGGTACGGCAATGGCCAAAATAACACCTTTGAGGCTTCAAAACAGTTGTCCACAAATAAATGGGTGCTGTTACCATAGAAACTTCTATCTTGTATTTATTAATGGACTGTTTTTGATCAACAGTCTATTAGCCAAACACTTAAGCATAAAATTTACTGCACTAAAGCCTTCATCAAACATCTAGCACCTTATAAATTCTCAATTTTTTGTGCTTAAAATGTCCAATTACACACAGCCACTATTTTCTTCGTTGACAAAAATAATCCTTGCGAAACTGGGTTGATAATTGCTGTCCTGCTTACAGTGTCAGGCTGAACTGCTGTGAACAAAACAAGCCAATTATTCTGAAACCATTTTGATTTTTTCTTCAGAACACACAGGATCTGAGCCTTGCTAATAAGCCTCGCTTTCATAACTCTAACACCCCAGACCAACAGAGCACAAGTTATAACAGGATCCGTGTGCTGAGTAACACAATGATGGCGGTTATTTTCACCGAGGTTTGGAGCTCCATTTAACCTGACGCAAGAGGATCAAGATTAGGGTGCAAGCGCCTTAGAGGAACATTTTTTAAATACATGGGCTTGTTCCTATAGGTGTGAAGTAACATCAACAACTGAAGAAATTGATGCACGTACTGTATAAGTGGCTTTAGGATGGATTACACTCAAACAATATCCATCAAATATTTCCCGCTGATGCCAATCTGAAAAATAATGAAGCAATCAGTGCAACCACTCAGCATGCTAATTACCAACGCCAGCCCAGGACACCCACCGGCAGCTTCTCGGAGTGTGTGCATGTGCATGTGTGTCAGTTTTAAAAATGCTTTCCAGGAGAAAAATGTCTCACCAATAGACATTTAATTACCAGAGGATGAGGTGCTTTGGTTCTCCCGTGCCATTATTCACGGCTGAATTAATGAAGAGGTAAACAGCAGAGGAACAAGGCAGACTCTGCGTGGTTTGGATGATATCTGCAACACCCCTGCTCACACAGTCAGCAGTGTTTATTATGAATGAAGAAGCGGTTAAAAACAAGGGATGGAGCAAGAACTGTGGGTGCTTCAGACAGTTTATGATTAAGTGATGAACCACAGATGGTCCACGCCTCTTAGTTTTTACATGAAACAGGTGAGAAAATTAACAGTGTTTAAAAATTGATTGCTGTTTTCATCGGATAATTACACGGGATTGTCATAAATTTTTAAGACTTCCATCAGGGGACAAATAAGGAATGAGTAACAAATTACAGAAAAATCTACATGAACATAGTTAACAAGCGACTGTAACTAAGTAACTGGAGGAATAAACAAGACTTTTAATCAAAGAAGTATAGAAACTGCGATACATTTGTCATTAAACTTTGAACTCAAAGGTTTGTTTGCTGGACATGAATGGCAACTTTCATTTGAGTCATCAAAAAGACAGTTTGGATCTGGAAAAACACCCAAACTGTCCCCCTCTGATGAAAGGAAATTGGTTAGGATGCTCAGAAACAACATAGGAACCACCAAGGCTCAAGCCTGCCATGAACTGGTAGAGTATGGGCCAAGAAGGAAGATCTTGCTTCAAAATACCTTCAAGATTGCCTAAAATTTGCAGCTGCTCGCTTGGACAAGTCAGATCCTTCTGGAACACCGTACCAACTGTTAAGCATTGTGGTAGTAGCATCATGCAAGTGGTACTGCACCATTGCACAAAGTGGAGGGAATAATGAAGGAGGGCTACTTCCAAATTCTTCAACTTAACCTCAAATCAACAGTTAGATGGTTAATGGGCACAGTTGGGTTTTCCCATAGGACAACGATCCCAAACACACATCAAATTTGGCTTTGGAATGGATGAAGCAGGTTAACATGAATCAAAACCTAATTTATATGTTTCATAGTAATTTCCCTCCACACAAGATTTAGCTCAATACATTTTTTGTTTTCTGGACCTTCAGCTTCGGGATCTCTGACATCCAGTTTCCACTATTTTATAGGCCAGTTAATTAATCTAGTAAGGTATCAGTTTAATAAATGATATATATACAGCCAGTACTTTAGTCAGTGTACTGACTTACTCTCTAATTTACACTTTTGATTAGGCAAATTTAAGGTTTTTCCTTTAGAGTTGCTCAGATGTCATTCTGACCTTGGATGAGGTTATGTAAAAAATTTACATAAGTGCCTCTCATCCATGCAGTGGAGCTGGGGCAGCAGTTGTTTCATTTTAACATTGATTTTGTAAGAAGAGATTTTAAGTTAGGTCAAGATTTCTGCCAAAGTAATGATATAAAAACAGCAAATCTACAGTTTTTTAAAGTATGTTAAGCTCACTCCACATATTTTGAGGGATGAATATTGCAAAAAACACCTCTAATTTACCAGCAAGAAGGTGCTTGTGTTCTGATCTCTGCACACCTAAATCTAAATGTACAATTTTTAGAATAGTATCAGTATATATTTGTCTTTATATGTACACAACACCAAAATAACTCATGAACTCTTTCGATGACCAGTGAACAAAATGATTGATATTAGTCTTTGTTAGCTGCTCTCAGCTTGCATTTATTTTTTGGGAGAAAATTCCTGGGCTTACCAATGAGGAGAGTGACAAAAGCAAACAAACTGCTCCAGACAAAATGAATGTCAATGGCATTCCAGTGGCCTGTTTACAGCTATCGTAGTTAAATGTCAAATGGTTGGCCCCGCGGGGAGACCGAGCTGGCTGGGAGTGAATTTGTAGGTGTCTCCATGTCTCCGCCTCCATCATTCCACCGCTTCTCTCTTCTCTGTGATGCCGGACATGGGACAATATGGCGGCATGAGCAGTAGCATCTATTATTAGTTGAAGAGTGAAGAATGGAGCGAGTCCCCAGGGGAAGGCAGAGGTGGCAACCAAACCTCACGGACATTATTTTAGGAGTTTGTGTGTTGACAGTTGTGCGGGAGAGGAATTGTTTGCCACTGATGACAAAGCTTTGTTTGCGTCTTTAAAGGACCATTCCAGTGGTTTTTTGCACATTGTTTCTGTTGATAACTATAACAACACGGCTAACCATAATCTAAAACATGCAAACCAAACTGTAAATTTCTTACACATTCCAGACAGTCACTACAGTCTGTAAATTAAATTTACATTTTTAAAGCTGTGGAAGTCAGCCTCAGCAATATCAGCAATGCAAATAGTCAATGGATGAATAAATGTCATCTGCGCTTTGGAGTGCAAACACAAAAAATTAAACCCAGGTGGAAGGAGAGGAGGCAGAGAAATGGTCCAGCTTTTATAACCTGGAAGGCCTGAGTGAACTGAATTACTTGACAGGCCTCCCACGTGAGCCAGTTACCCTCTAAGGTTGGGATTATGCTGTGTACACACACAGCTGCAGAAACCACAGGTGCTTTGTTGTTCTTGTTATAATACCTTGTTCTTGCTATGCTCCTTAGTGTGCTACTTAGTATAACTGTGTTGTTACAAAAAGCTGAAGAGCTTGCATGCGGGCGTCCACGAGTCTAATCACGAGCCTCGCATTCTTGTGGATACGGAAAATATCCACTTCACACTACCAATGCAGAATGGCTTCAGATCATTTTCTATAAAGTCAGTGACATGAAGCTACAAACGGGCAGCTGTCCAAAGTTTAGCCTCAACTATGTTCAGCAGTGCAAAGATGCAAGGAAGCTTCAGCCATCAAATGCTTCAATATTCACACACAAGAAGTCCAAGTGCTACAGCTGCAGGGACTTGGTGACAACGTAGCTGCCCACACTTGGTTGTTCTATCATTCTGATGCTTGTAATGTAACTTTAGCATAGCATGTCAGCGGAGGGCTAGGACCATAGACTGTGTATAAAAGATGTTGCATCTTCCTGGTCTGAAAGGAGAAGCCTGTGTGAGTGGCTTTAACATGCATTTTTTAAATGGCCAATTAATTGGTTGCAAAAAGAACTCGGGCTGTTTATGAGAAAATGGCTCTCGGGCCCTTGCTCTTTGACCTCAGTAAACACTTTCCTGACTTCCTGGGCTCATTTCACTAGTTTAAAGTCCTACTAAATAAAACATGCTGTCTGTCTCTGTCCCCACCGGAGACATCGAAGCAGCATCCACCCTGGAAGGGATTCACAGCGACGGAGCGACCGGAGACCGTAGAAAACGAATGGCATTCAACAACGGGGCAAATAACTGCTGGCGGCACTAAGTGGGCGGGACCCGAGATAAACTCTTCCTGCTTCAAATGGCTCCCACAAGTGCTTAGAGGGGAGTTGGAATGTGTGCTCATAACATACACACTTATTATTTATTTTAATTTTACCTTTTAAAATTGCATCTTAAACTTCTGTGCTGCTATATCTCTATAGAGAAGGAGAATAAACCAGGGTGTGCTCATTGGCTAACAAATTGTCATTAAAATTGTCAATTTCAACGCCCGGACCAGGACGTCATTAACCAATGGGAGACATCATAGAGCCTTAGATGTTTGGAAATGAAACAGTCATGTAAAAATATTAGTAAAATGAAGGAGCCAAATACTGGTCTAAACCTGTCTCTCTCTATCTATATATAAATACATATAAATACTTGTTTATATGGTTATTTTTGTTGTTTTTTAGCTATGTCTGTGCAACTCAGTTCAAATAAAATCCCATTGGGCATCCACTAGCAGTTAGCATCCAGACTCAGTGCAGAAGACAGTACTATACAATTAACTTACTGTTAATGGATTAGATGTTTGCAACACAGGGATTCGAATGCATTAATTTCTAAAGAAATTTATAACTCTTGCTGATATCTTGTTATCTGTATTTACACGTGCTGCCTAAGCCAATAGAGAGATTTTAGGATTATAAAATGACAGAGCCTAAATTTACAAAACCATACATATGGTCCTGCAAGAGCACATTATGCAGAGGAAACAAGAAAAATATGGTTATTACAGCAGCAGCAGATGCATAAACTCTCATTACAGCGCTGAAAGGGAGCAGAAAAATAACTGCAGTTACTACAGCATGTTTGACATATCGAGCTGCAGTGTGTTTACAGCCCAAACAGCCCGTGGAGCGACCAGTGAGTCCAATTTATTTGCGGCTTCTGACAAACCCAAAACGTCAAGTCATCCCTTCTCCCCAAAGGACACCCTCACTCTCCTCTTTTGCGAGGGAGGAGAGGGGATGAGAGGAGGGGAGTCGTTCCAGCAGCTTCAGCGGCAGTTTCATTGGGTTCCTGCTGCCTGTCATTCACTGCACTGCTATTCTGTATATGAAATAATCTGGGTGTGAACATGGATCTTGTGGGCGAGTGATCCCGGGCCTTCAATTTGTCATTTTTTAATGGGCATTTTTTGTAAAAAACAAAACAAAAAAACAAACAAAACTGATATCTGTCCAGTCAGATTTTGCTGTTGCTACAACGTTGCTCCTGTCTGCTGCCAGTTCTGCCACTCCAGCATCAACGTCCTCCCTACACAATAACGCCACAGTCTCCATGGTGATGTACCTGACACCATTACCAGCATCACAAACACATTCACAAACAAACACACACAAAACAAGCAAAATCCCACTGTGTCACTTGACAGCTTTTTTTTTTTTTTTTTTTAACATGCCGCTCTGTGTATAGTAATTAATTTGCGGGGCCGCCTCGCTCCATCTTATTCTCTATTAATGCTGTCTCAGATTACCAGGCAGCTTTTTAGCCTCCTGAAGACACAAATCTCCGAGCCTAGAGAGGCAGACGGGGGAGAGAATGGAAGGAAACTGTATAAGCCACTCTGTCTAATTGTGGGTGACAAGTGCTGATATTTTCATATTTGAGGCGTTCTCCCAGAGGTGGTTAATGATCAGCTTACAATGAAATGTCAGCTCCTGTGACACCTTTGGATAAGAAGACATCAGAGGCATACTCGCCATAGTTTTGTTCGAATTTTGAACTGTTAGCTGTCTGTATAAATTAATTCCAGTGTTATTCTTACTGATTTTTTTATCAGTTGTACAAAACTGTGAAAAAGTCTTGAGCCACCCCTCATTTCTTTATAAGAAGGAGGACATGCCAGACTTTTCCGCTGCTTTTCCACTCTTTTTCAGTCCAGTCCTTCTACATGACCATTTTCAGGGGAATGCTTTTTTGTCTGATTAGCTGCTTAATCCTTACCTGTGAATCATTTCAAAGTGAAAAACTCACCTGATTCGAGGGATAAACCAGTCGCTACATATAGCATATAACAGTTTTAAATTTTGAATTGTATTTTTAACTGTAATTTTTTGTAATTTTTAAGATGATTTGATAAAAAAAAAAACCTATTAGTTGAAAACTTGAATAAGTGGCAGGTTCTGAAAGACATGTTCTTAAGAAAATGTACATACCTGGATAGAAAAAAACACTATGAAATACCATGAGTCATTAGGATTGCTGAAGCAGTGTGGGATAATCCTGACAGAGAACTGAACAAAAGACAGCCAAGATCCAAAGAAGAGCTTTGAATGTCCTTCAGGAAGTCTGGAAAACAATTCCTGAATCTACATAAAGAAATGTCAAGAAAGCTGTGTTGAAGAATAAAGGCGGTCATGTTGACTTTCAGGCTCATTAGAATTGTACAAACTCTGTTTTTGCCTTTTTGACTGTATTTCATGTTTCAATAAATCGCTGCACCTATATAAAGAAACAAGGGGTGGCTCAAGACTTTTGCACAACAGTGTATTTCATGTACTTAACCATTAAATTCAGCCATCTTGTTCTCTTGCTGATCTATAGCCAAAACATGTGATATTTAATTCCTGGCTCATTTTTTAACACATTACACATATACTATTACTAGAGTGTTAAAACTGTATTAAGTTTTTTAGTAGTACTGACTAGTATTACTCATGTATTTTAATAATTTTTTGTCTTTTACTTACCATTGCTTTTTGTTAACTGTTAACATTTCTGCTGAAACTTGTTAAGGTCCACGTTTTACGATTAGCTGATTTAATGTTTTCATATACTGCTTAGCTGCTGCAAAGGTACCCCCTGGGGTACTTGTATGAAATGGTGGAAATCACTGATATAACCTTAAGAGTTTCTTGGGAAAGAAATCTTTCCTGTTCTTTTGTTATGAAGCACAATCTGGCACAAAGTGCACTCTGTTACACTCGAACAAATCATTTTCCTATCTCCTACATATTTCCTTTTACCTCATGCGACCTTGCTCCGGACTTGGCTCCCACTTTGCTAACTGTGTATAAAGAACATCAGTTCTGCCACTCTTCAGCCCTTCAATCAGACTCTCCAGCATCCATGAAATGAGCCATATGGGGCATGGTCAGGGCATAGAAAGAAAGCAATGGTTTTATATACTCTGGAGCTTTTCTTTTCCCGGCTCCCTCTGCTTAGACCAAGGCATTTTGAACAAGGGTAGTGTAAGTGCTAGGCCTGGCAGCTGGCTGTAAATACACAGATTGTGTGTTTGTACAAGGAAATGCTTTGATTTGCAGAGCAAGAAGAGTAAAGATGACCCAGCATTTAGGACAAGACAGGGGAGTTGTTCCCCTTCATCACCTCAATCCACAAGAACAATTAGCTGCCGACAGTGACACAGGGGCCCAGTAATAAGCTCTAGCATGGCAGTGGGGGGGCACTTCATTCCCAAGCATATGGTGCCACTTTAATCTGCAGCCTCTATCAGACGAGTCTGGCTGGTAGACAAGGTTTCTTTTAACTGATTACATGCTCAAAAGCTTTGAGGCGAAGATAAGAAGCAAAGGACACACAATGTAAGAAATTCAAAGTCAGACTGACACGGGTTAGCAATTGCCAAATCAGAGGATCTTTGTGCTTTTTGGTGGTGCAAGAAGTTCAGAGCTGCTTTTGCACATATCCAGATTCAAGAAGTTGCCAAGGAAACTAGAACCTCTGTTTTTTGTTTTTTTTAACCTGATGGAAAAGCACTTTCCACAACGACAGGGCTGCGATTTGCTTCCTTGTTATCTGTGGTCACAACCTGCCATCCATTAGAGGTTCTGACTAATCCTCATAGGTGAGCCCAGCCTCACACCTGGTAATCACTGGGCTGACACCTTCTAGTATTGTCCCCCTCCATCACATGACCCCCGGAGGCCAGCAGGCTGGGTATTGCAATGGTAACATGCAGCTCCCCCAGGACTTTTCATAATCCTATTAGCCCCAGTCATCTGAAATGCATTAAAAAAATGTGCTGATTGATCCTAAACCACAAACCTTCGGCATCTTGATCGCAGCAGAGAACCTCTCGATGTTTCACTTTTCACATGTGGGTTTAACAAAGCGGATCCTTCTTCTGCGTCTAGTTTATTTTGCATGTGACAGAGAGACAGTGGATTAAAGAGGCTCTCAGATGGTACCGAACAAAATCAAACGCTGTTCAAACAGGATTCTGTAAGAGCAAAAGATGCTGAGCAACTGCGTCATTTAAAGAACTTGACTGTGGAAAAAAATCAAACACTCGTATAGACTGCAGGGGTAATGAACAGAGTTATGACCTCCTTATAAACAAATATGCCTCATTTCTTAGATTTCTTACAACGTTATATTGACTAAATCTATATTAAATAACCTGTGTGGTAAAGTATGGGGAAACACCAACAAGACTACACTCATCAGCCACTTTATTAGGTACACCTTGCTATTACTGGGTCTTTTTACCTTCTTAATTCTGCAAACATGCTGCAAACATTTCGCTCCATGTTGACATGAAAGCATCACACAGATGTTGAAGATTTGCCTGCTGTACCACCATAATGAGAGTCTCCTGTTCCACCACATCCCAAAGGTGCTCTACTGGATTGAGATCAGGTGACTGTGGAGGCCTTTTAGTGCAGTGAACTCACTGTCATGTTCACGAAACCAGGAGATGGATATACTGTGGTCATAAAGGGATGGATAGGGTGAGCAACAATATTCCCCAGGTGGTACTAAGGGGCTCAAAGTGTGCCAAGAAAATATCCCTCACACATTACACCACCAGCAATGTGAGCCATTGATACAAGGCAGGATGGAGCCATGTTTTCATGTTGTTTATGGCCATAATATTTGAATGAGACAGCAGAAATCAAGGCACTTCAGACCATGGAACGCTTTTCCACTCTTCCATTGTCCTATTGTGGTGAGCCCACGTTAATTGTATCCTAAGCTTCCTGTTCTTAGCTTTAAGGAGTGGCTCTAAAAAAGGTCATATTTTACTAAATGAATATAATGTTGCATTCAGCAGGACTCATAACCAAGAACTGAGATCATAAAACTCGTACAGAAAATATTTACGGATCAGCTGAGACGAATGATCGTTTTCCTTTAGGCTTCTTTACTATTAGACTTCATTTTTTTTTATCCCCTGCAGGATGTTTAAAAAATGGAAATTTAGGCAAATTCAGGACTGGCTTCACTTTTTAAGACACAAAACCTATGTCCATAATTTGTTACAGATTATCTGACACAGCACTTTACAGCATTTTTTGACATACATGACAAAATAGGTACTAGAAATACTGGAGTAAATATCAGGACAGTGACTAGCATGCATCTGCTGAGAACAATGAATATCTGAGCTAGCTTTCACAACAACAGTGTTGGATATATTTCAGTCTTGAGCATTGTTGTGGACTGAAAAACAGACCAACATTTTCATCCCTAGAGCCAGTCTGACAGCTGGTCTAAAAATAGCACGTTTGCTGTTGGGGATGTTAAACATGCAGAGCTATCAAACAAAGTTGATCAAGCTAAACCCCCTGAAAGCACCATCATTTTGCAGTAGACTGACTGTGTGGAAAACAAAAGATTTTGGCATTGTTCTCTCTGTCGTTTTATGGAGCTTTTAGTGCTCCAGACACCAGCCATCAATATCGTTAACCCCTCTTACACAACACATTCGCAGCAGCTTTTAACTTTGATAGAGCTTATGGACCCTTTTCCGCCCCTTGGGTCCCTCTTGGTATGGAGGGTGACCATCAGTGGATCAGTGGGTGGAGGTCCAGATTGGAGTGGCATGACTGCAGCTGGGGAATGCGAGGAATTCCTCTTGTAAACACCTCATGCTCGGACGGTCCCCACACACTTATCTCCCCGTGCCCGTCGCCCCCCTTTAATCATCGTAATGGTTAGTTATTCATTACCATTCTGTTTGAATTTCCTGTGACCTCTGCTTGCTGTGGGCAGGTGGGTCTTCTGCTGCTGCCAAGAACTGAAACCCTTTGTTTACCTGAGGCACCACATGGTATATTATTCACTTTGATACCCCCCAGTGGGCAAATAGAGCCTGTTCTGATACTACTATATACAATATGCTGGATTTCAAATGTCAACACCCTGAAAGAGAGCCGCTTTTTCTTTCCTTTCTTCTTTTTTTATTTAGAAGTCAGGCTGTTTTTCTCGAGCCCCGTCTCCTTCTGGTCCTATGGGAGCACTCTTTAACTGATAGGATCATAACCGGCTCTGGGGTACACTTTATTTTTCTTCTAGGTTGAATAGAGCTGCTTTTGGTTTCTTTCAGCGTGGCACCTTCCCCTGTAGTTCCTGTTTATGAACCCCCTCTCGGTTTAATGAAAGTAATTTCCAAAGCAGCTAAGGGGCCTTCGTTAATACTGGATGGCATTTAGAGAACACAGGAAAAGAAACACAGGCGCATGCTGGCTGGCTTTCCTCCCTTTGCTAAGGTAAAATCCTGTTTTGGCCACTTGCTGTTTTGTCGGACTGGAGGAAGGTGCAAAGTCCATTTAGAACGCATAATGTGCAGCGTGAGGGGCCCATGAGGGCCGCATTCCAACTCATAGTGTACCATTCTCTACCAGTCATGAGGGACGCCTGCTTACAAGCACAGGACCAGCTCACACCGCCATAGCCACATTCCCTTAAAACGTTCCCATCAGTTTGACTTTCAGTTTGCAAGAGTCAGAAACCAGATGTCCCTTTCCCAGGAAACTCCCTGATAAATTTGTGTGCAGCTCTGGATGTGATAGCTGATATTTTCTGGTTGTTTTTCGGTGTTAATGTTGGCTTTTCCTGACATTTCTGATAAGAAAGTAGCTGTGGATTCTGTTCAGCTCCTGGCCACTGCAATTTCCTTCTAAAGTTGACAGTAGATAGGAGTAGAAAGGCGTTGAAATGACCGACACTTTGACCTTCATAATAATACAGGGATCAGAAAGAAGTGGCAGGATTTGTGGGCGGTAACCTGTCATGTAACTCCTATTGTTAGCAGTTTATGTATTTGAACAGGTTTTTGGAGGCTTTCTACCTTTGAGCAATCGCGGGTGACAGAAACATGAATAACATAGAGTAAAAACTGAGAACAGATGGAAAAAAGGGCTAAATTTACTTCTCAATATTTGGTGTTTTAGCAAAGACTGTACATACAAGATGTACTGTGACATTACCCATTATAGGCTCTGATTTTAGAGCCCCAATCAGGCCATAACTATTTTGTCTTCTGAGTAAAGATACAGACTGAGAAACAGGGCTGTGCTATATCATTATCATCCGTGATGACCATTGATAAAGGTGTCATATGACAACATCAATGACATAGCGATGCCATATGTTTCCATTTCCTTTTTTTCTGTTTTATTGTGTGATAATTTTGTGCATCTCCTCATTATGTACAAGGTTAAGCTACTTTAGTTACTGTTAAACTAAAGTGTTAAAGTTTTCCATAAAATTTCCGAGTAAAATACTACGTAGGCTACTTTTGTGCTTCGATTTCACTTATGCTGTGTCACTACTACTGCACTACAATGCTGCTGCTGGTACCTTGATAGACTCACACTTTGTACTAAGTAGTCTATCATCAATCACAGTAGCTCACTGTAAAAGAAATGAAAATGTACTTTAATTTGTTTGCAACTATAACTCCATTGATAAAACATCCTTCAGTCCTTTTTCCCTACATAACCATAAAAATCATTATTTCCTTTAAATACCTGGATATAATTTTAAGTCTATATCACCTCCTAGCCAAGAACAGCCAAGAACAGAGCAAACTCAATGCAATATTAGCAGAAGAATTACTCAAACCCTAAAACCATATGTTAAATAATCATCTATTTTACTTTAAAATAAAGTATATCCTGTTGTGTTAAATAAGATCTCAAACTTGTGATAGCATAAACTCACTAGAAAGGTGTTTCCTGAGGTCTTGATCAAGTGAATACCAGAGTAATTTTCCTGTAAACTTCTAAACAATGACTGCTTTCTGTAACCAGAGTAGTCGCCACTCTATTGGCCAACAGGAATAATGCAGATTTAAGGCACTTACTCAATTCAGTTCACAACAGAGATCACTTCTAATATTATAAGACCTGACAATATGAGGAGAAAAGAAAAAAAGAAGAAAGCTCAAATATCTAAACAACTGTTCCCTAAATTGCCCAAAACAACAAACAGTTGATCTACTACAATGCTGTACTAATAATTCAGGTTATATGAAGTTACCAGATCAATTAATTACCCAGTTTGAGCACTAGATTTGGGATACTGTGACTAAAACTCGATGTGGTTTAACATCAACCTCCAACTACAATCAATCAGTTAATTAAGTCCAAAAATGCTGAGAAATAAAAGGTCTCTGAACTCTTGATGCTAACTGAAGCCAAGCTTTAAACTGAGTGGCCGCGTGACACGAATAACTGTCCTTACTTCTAGTTACATTAGACAAATGACAAAAACAGCAGTATTATGTAAAACTGGTGCCCAAGCATCATGGACAAAGAATAAATGTCCTCATTAGTGTTAAGTGCTGTGCTCATATGTTTCCTAATACGCATTCATGGTATCACAGCATGTCAGCTCGCACCGAGGAAGCTGTCAGCCGCAGATGTCAATACTCCTGCTGACCCTGCTCCCTCCCCCCCAAACCATTGCACACATGGCACTGGAGGATTGTCCCCCCAGAACAAAGGAGTGGGGGGTTTCTGTGGAGGACGAGCAACCAAACATTCCCGTTACAATGGGGAGAGTGGCCGGCAGGTTCAATTAGCACACACTTTAAACTGTTCTCTATACAAACCCACTGTTCTTGAACAAAGCTGAACCTCCACACTCCAATGGTGTATTTGGTGATGCAGTTTGTTCTTGGCACTATGGCATTTTAAGAGAGTTTCTTCTATTATCTCCTTTGTTTCTGCCCATGTTGTCTGAGAAATAAAGCACTCGGGACAGAGATCATCAAGCTGGAAGACTCAAGGCTTTCATTGTCTTCACAAACTTTATCCAAGAAAAAAAAAAAAAAATGGACGAATCAATCTCTACTCTCTTCAAGAACTAAGTGTCACCAAAAGTCCATTAAAACCATTGAGGGATGTTTTATTAAGTGATAATGTTCATTCATTTTAGAGGATTTTCAAGCATTTTAAGGCTAAGATCACACAGAATAAAAAAAATAAATAAAAACTATTCCTCAATTACATGATGATTTTTCCAGAAAGCAACACGAGCTCAACTTCTGACGATGGCATTTTCCAGTCTTGATATCAATATTCACATAGTGCAATGCATTATTGATGCTCTGAGCTGATAGGGCATGAATGAGGATATCTTGCAGTGACATGTTCTGCAGCACTGACAGTGATTTGAAGCCCAGACCTTCGTGTCTGTCACCGCTGATCATAATTGCCCGGAAACCGTGAGCAGATTTCAACAAATCGGACGTTTAACATAATCGATAAGCAGAGGTAAGAGCGATCAATAAAACACGCCGGATGCGCAGAGCAGCTGGAGGGTGATGTGTGTAATCTGAAGTACAGGGATGAAGATGTAGCCGACTTACCTACTGCACAAGGTGCGCCGTAACGTCGGGCAGCCTGCTCGGCGTATCCGAGAGAAATGCAACCCAAAAGCCGCCGTGTCACACTTCACACCATCCGGGCGCACATGTTGCCAGTCCCCGCGCAGAAATGTCCGAATCATGAGCTGCAGCGAGAAGCCAGTGGAGCCCAGGCAGCGGACTGCAGGAGCCGACCGTGTCGCTGTGGGTCCCCCGGCCCCTGGGAAGCGGCACTGTGCGTCCAGGCGCTGGACTACAACATGCGCAGGGCGCCACCCTTCGCTGGACCTCTGGACCCCTTTGCGTCCACCTTTCCTCTCTCAGCCCCGACGCCGTAAATAGCGGGACGTGAAGCAACCCCCTCCCAGCCTCAAGGCAGCGTAATCCGCGGCCACGGGTAATGAAACTGTGATCTGTGATCTCCCCTTAATGCTTGATGCGCAATTAAGAGGCGCGCAGGACGCCGGTGCCACCCACCACAGGAGGTTCTCGTGGTGAGCGTACGGACTGGGAATTTTAATGAGGACTGCTGCAGAGTTTTCCTCCCTGATCGCAGGGTCGCGCTGAAATCCCCCGTCCCAACAGGAAAACCCTAAAGTTAGCTTATAGAAAGAGGACCGCGTGACGCAGTGAAACGTCAGTAAAGCTGAACTCTTGGCCAACTGCCAGTCAGCAAAGTGGGACGTTGGTCCACCTCTGTGGGACACCTGTTGATGGAAAACTGTTTCAGACATCCACACTTCCTGGAGAGGCGAGACCGGTGAATATTAATATCGTTGTCGTGTGGCTGCAGAGCTCCGGGATTTTTATGAGCTGCAGTGGTTTATGAAACGATGCGTTAACTCCTGAACAAAGTGTAAAAGAGAGAAAGAAACACTGAAAATACTGCCTTGATTACTGGCTTAATAGACTTATTAGCAAACATTGCTTTTTAATTATTTTACGGTTTTTTACAGACATATAAAATAAGTACATCACAGGCATGATTTAGCTCTGTGAAAACATTTAGTTAATTAAATCATAACTGACTATTTGATATAAATTGATACAATACACAAAAACTAATAAATAAGCACTGAAATGTTTCCCATCACTGCTGAAAGTGTGATTCAGTGCAGGACTTATACTGGCTCCCCATCTATGGAAGCTTGTTCCCACGGTGATTTTTTTTTTTCATTTATTTATTTATTAATTGATCATTACCAAGTAGAACTAGGTTAAAATTTCGTGTTAATCTCTCAAAAATCTTGAAATTTTGAAATAATAACCCAAAATTTCCACTTCCACTGGCATTTTTCCCCAGCTTGCATGTTCACAAAACTAACTTAAGACTCAAAACATGAAAATACAACATTAAATAAAATGTTGTAGGCATTACATAATTTATATATCCGCTTCTATATTTAATTTTTTCTTTTTTGGGGGCGGGGGGGTTGCTTTATCTTTATCTACTTTGCTTTTGCTCTTTTGTATTAAATTATGTTATTAGTTGTTAAACATCGGTGCAAAGCTACATTAAACATGCCTTCCTCATACATTATAATTTAGCTTTGTCATTTAGGGTTTTTATTTTATTTTATTTTGGCAGTCTTCATCTTCCATATACCTGATATTTGAGCCGCATTTTCTGACTATGATATTGGCTATGCTAGCATAAAGTTAACAGCTATATAAGTTATATGATAATTTAACCCTTGCCTTTCCTGTAGGAAAAACTGTATTAGCTTAAAATGTAAGTTTATTGCTGTTCAGTGGCTCTCACTGGGGAACACAAGACTGCAGACTCCATCTCCAGTATGTTTTTTTCTTTAAGAAATACTACATTTTCACACCTTTAAAAATAAGTAACTTTAACAATCCACAACTCAAGGGTTGACTTGTTCACAGCTCACAGGTATGTGCAGTGTGCAAGAACGGGCCCTTTGCCCTATAATATGCAGTTTGATTAAATATGGTTTGGTTATTACCATTAACATTTTAAAATTAGTTGGTTGTAAAATTTGAAACTTGCCAAACTTTATGAGCGACCTTAAGCTGCCCACTGGGATCTGAGTCATGTTTCCCTCCACATTCCCTGTCGGGATTCCTCCTCTAATCCCACACTTCTAAATACTGAATCTGTGGGGAGGCGGTCAGCTGGTCCATCTATTACGAGGTTAAACCACTTAACCATCTTATGGGAGAGAACCGAGGCCTCGAACCTCAGCTGGCACCCTGGTATGAAGCAACACATCAGTGTACCAGAGGCCTACATGAACAGAGTAAACAAAATCTGGTGTTTACTGGACTGGGGGGGGGGGTCGACAGATGATGCAAATGGGCTATAATCAGTGGAAGGGCAAGAAACATGTCAATTTGACAAAATTTGTCAGAGACTCTAAGTTAATAAGTTGCCTTAGGCAGGATGATTTCTCAATAAATACAGAGGCAGGTTTTATTTTGCAAAAGAAAGAAAGTTAACAATACACACTTATAACAGGACATTTGAAAAAAAAAAAATCATAGAAGACTTGGTTAAACCCCTCCAAAAAAACCTAAACAATAAGTAAAGTTATTAAATATATAGAAGTTAAAACAGCACTTTAGAGACTTGAGTTTACATTCTGCTGCTGAGAAATCAGATCTGAGGCATGCAATAATGACACACTACTGCCCTCTACAGGCCAGAAAGTAGCATCGCATGCAATTACAAAACGTGACTCAACATTTCCTGCAGACGTTCATTAACTCATCCATCACAAGCCGAGTCTCGGCGCAAGCAGCAGCTGCAGGGTGCTCTATGAAAAATCCAGTATTACAATACAGGTGCTACATTTATTTTATTTTCATAGAGGTAATAAAAAATAGGGATTTTTTTTACAATCACTTTCACAGTGTTGAAAATATTTAAGACTTGCACTTCAGTTCACACGGCTCTTTTTCAGCCTGGAGGTCTCTGCTGCTGCTTTACGTTTACGTGACGGTGTGCCTGGAGCTTCTTCAGAGGGAGCTTCAGTCAGGTGGTACAGCTCGATGGGTGGTGTTGGCTCCTTAAGCAAAGATGGGACAAAAAAGGCTGTTGCTAAAAAATCCATCTTTAACATTCAATTTTGTGTGGACTTCAACATGGAAGACATCAAACGTCTTTCAAGTGAGAAATTCAGCATCAGACTCAGCTGACATAAGAGAATATATAAATGAAGAGCCCTGCTAACCTGCATGAGATAGTCTGCAATGTATTCTGGCTTCAGGCATGTGACTCCTTGTGAGGTAGCCTCTGAAACATCAACTCTGAAGTCTCCGGGTTTGAGTCGACTGAAGTCTGCAAAAAGATGTGTGGCCTCTTTGTACAGGGATGGGGAGGGACCGGGAAGGACCTGCAGAGAAATGACAGACTGTGTTTGCTGTGTTTGTGGAAAGAAGTCAAATGAAGCAGACAAACGTAAACCTGCAAACAACACAATTCTTTCCCCTTCAGCATATTGTTGTGATGGTTATTTACCTCCATCTAAAACAACAGCCCCGTCTTCTTAGCTCTTATTTTTTTCCTCGCTTTCTTTTGACTCACTAGCTCAGTTTTATTAAGAATTCCAAATTTTCCATCACAGACATTTCTACAGATTATATCAGAAAATAAATATCAACCTACTGAAGCTGTTGCTGTTTTAAGACACTTATAGGATGCTAATCTATCTTGGCTAAAGACTGCATACTGCTGGATGTGCCTCATAAAAGAAAAGCACCGAGAAACCTTCGCCCCGCCAGACTGCAGCAACCGCCTGAATCCCGATTCTCTGCTCTGGTCAATGTTCAGCATGACTGTCCATCCACTGAAGGCGCCCTGAAAATTACAAATGCCTGTTTATAGAACACAAAATGCCTCAGAGCCATGGTGTTTATTGTGTGTATGAGCCTGGTCGTACCTCGTGTTCAGAGTGTCCCTGCAGGCTTTTTCTCCAGCGCATGGCAGCTAACGCTAGTCTCTTTTGTTGGGAGGTGATGGAGGGCAATGCGTCAAGGATGGAGCTATTGCCCCACTCAAACTCCTCCTCCTAGATCACAGATTTGGAGATTTTTGGGGAAAAGTCAAGAAAACCTTTTGTGTGGTTTTTATTAGAAGTGACCCGTTCCTTGTCTAGTCTAAAATAACAGCCTAAGATGACTATTGTGTGGTGATACTTGCATGAAGGACTCTGCTCGAAGGTATTGGTGTTATCCGAGCGCTTATATTCCACATTCCCAGACTTTCTATCATATTTACTTGTGGCCAAGATTGCTCTTCAGATTCTGACCTGAATGAAGAGACCCACAGAGCGGCACGCCTCCAGGTACGAGCGGTGCAGGATCCATTTCCCAGCTGCCATCGCTGCCAGGTACTTCTCATTACGCAAGGGTGTCCCGACGATGATGTGTGTGCAGCTGGGGTCAAAAGACTGCTTATCCAAGACTACACCACCTACAGCAACAGACAGACAGAAAACTAGACACACGGTACACTTGGCCTGTGCAGGGATTATGGCTACAACACTGATAACAGAATGGCATGAAAATGCAATATAAATATGAAGTTTATCCTTATCCACTGACTCTATCAGACCCTCTGATAACATGTTTCCACCACCATGGATAGTCACCATCTGTGCACCTATTTTAAACTGGTAAACTGGGTTGGAGCTCGAAAGGTTGGATCACAGCACATTTTCCATGACCTCACATGTGATCCCTGACCCCAGTGAGTATTTTCATATTCTACAGGATGGAAAGAGAAGATGTGCAACTCAAAAACGGTGGAGAAACAGACTGGTTTTTCAGCATTTATGGCTGATGAAGTAAATGTAACATTACCAGTGTAGCAGACATTGTTTGAATGCAACTTTTTGTTTGGTTGAAACAGGTTTAGTTTTGGTTTAGGGTTTGCCAATAATTAGTGAAGGTTAAACTCATGTGTAAGAGGACTGAGAATGCTGTACTGTCAGTAAATGGCCTCACAGAGACACAGCCAAACAAACACGTCTGTTTGTGCAGGGGTGTGTTTGTCACTTCCTCACACACAGGTAGCAGTCCCTGTAGGGGAAATGCTGGTAACGGAGTAAAGCTTTATCCAATATATGGGAACCGTTTATGAATATACAACCTCAAACTCAACACTCCACTTATTTCGGTTCCCAGCAATACACCCACCAAGTTTAAAGCCTAGCAGATGAACGGCTGTCAAGCTATTAAGCTATTAAGATGCGCTGAGGCAGAAATACACTGTGAAAGTTTTAATAATGATATAATTTGTCATGACCAGTGAAGATCTGATTAATGCTTTTTTTGTCAGAGGAAACAGTGCTGGAGGAACTACTTCCATATCCTGGAGGCAGATCCTCAGTTATAGTCATCAGGGATTAGCTCCTCTGACTTCCAGCCTGTGATGTGCTGCCTTTTGTACTGCAGCACGATGAAACAACGTTAGATCGCTAATTAGATGGGAGACTCACCAAGCTCCTCTATGAGGTGACTGTAATCAATGCGCTCCTGGGGGCTGAGGGAGGACAGCTGAAATCTGGGTGGCTGTTTTTCTTCCTTCTTCTTCTCCTGAGAAAAATAAACAACCTTTTAGCACTAGTACTTTGCTTGAAAGAGACATACAGATTGTACACTGCGCAGTACAAATGATCAGTTCATTATTATGTAACTGAAAAAGCACAAACATGCAGCTGTTTGCATAACGCAGGAAAGTGGAGAGAAGTGTTACACAATGCTGAGCAATTACATTTCATTTAGACCAGATTAAAGCTTCACGTGTTGTTGTCAGTACAAATTTCGAACCCTTCACCTGTGGTTCTGGTGCTACTGCGGGCATGGCGAGAGGAAAGGCAATGCTGGGAGCTTTAGGAGTGAGGATGTCATTCTCTGGCTCCTCGGGAGGAGGCGTCAGGACTTTCTTGTTCATGTGCTGGTCAATGACGTCACAAGCAGCTGCGGGAGCAACAACGGTGAAATGTTGCCAAAATATCAGAAACAGTGTTTCCCTATTATATGCATACACAGACTTTAAATAGACCTGAGACTAACTTGAGAGCTCTATACTAAGATGCATCACTTCTTTACTGTATCTCCAAGTCCTTCCAGAGCTTAGACCTTTTATTTTCATTTGCATGATTCACAGTTCAAAATCTTCTTTATCTGTCCAGGTAGGTGTAAACCTGTAATTTAGCCCATTGTAGGCTTTCAAACAGTTGGTGCAGCTGGATCCTCATTCCTTACCCATCTCCACCAGCTCTGAGTCCGTCATGGAGTCCCTTAGCTGCTGTCCGCTGTCTGCAGTTGGAGCGGGAGCGAGAGGCTCAGAGTGCTGCGATGGGCTTCCAGGCCACTGTAAATTATCAGCGAGCTTGGCCCTCTCTTCTCTGGCTGTGGGGTCGTCCCAAACTATCTGTTCACTCTGGGATGGCTCTGTGTTCATGTCCATAGCCGCTTCTCGAGGAACCCTGAAATCACAGAGCAGTCAGCTAGGTGAAGCCAAAAAAAATACCATCTATGGTATTTATATGGTTTAGATCCTCATTTCAACACAATAGAACTTTTCAAAACTCAATGTGCCCCTACTGCTAACATATTTCTGTAAGTAAAATGACAATATCTAGCATTTCTTCTGCTGTCACCATAGCTCTGTACCCAAACATACATACAGCCCCTTCCGCTTATTTAAAACAAATAAAAAAGCACTTTAAATGTTTTATAGTGGACACTGCAAAACACCCTGAGCTGCTGCCAGATTCCTTAGAGATTCAAGCTTCTTTTAGTTTTAACATAAGCAGCTTCTTTCATACCTCAGAGCTTCTAGAGTCCGTCTGTTACCGCTCCGTCCAACTCTGCTCCCTTCGGGTGTGTGTGGGCCCGAGTCTGCCCCTCCGGATCCCATCCTAGCGAGCCTGACTGAGGTACGCCTCCCTGTCGTCAGTTTAGTGGCTGACATGATCTCCTGCAGTTGTCTTTGCAGGTTCTCTCTCATCTCTAGCGTTTCTAAAATATCAGGATAGCAAAAATATGTAAACCTCATATATAACCATGTATCCTGAAGACCTGCTTTTACTTCTGTGACAGGTTTGGTTTGTCAGGATTACTCCAAAAGTTATGGACAGATTTGCAGATTGGTGGTGAAGCTTGGCCCACCTCAGAAATGATCAACTTCTAGAATCAGTCTAACCTGAGACCCAAACATTTCCATAGAGCAAAATTTGAAATTTTACAAATTTCCTCATAAACTGATGTCAAATAATGAAATAACAAAAAACTGTGAGACATGATCTTCTCGAAGCAACTAACCCAGATCCGAATATCTTTCTCGATCAGGGACACAACTCATGCGTGATAAGTAGCCTTGAGTCTCAGACTCGTTTCAAGTACATGCAGAAGCTCAGTGGAGTTAATTACCAGCAACAGAAAAGACACTCACCCCTCCTTTCTGTGCTATCATTCATCTCTTCTTGGTCTGTGCTTCCATCACTCACACGGCGTTGGGTTGCAGCTTCTTCTGTGGGGTTGTGCACAGACTGCAACAAAGAAAATTAAAGATTAATTAAACAGGAAAAGAAAGATAATTGAGACATCCCAGCATTAATTGAACAATACATCCTGATTTTCCTGAGAAATTCTATTCTAAACCAACACAGATCCCCCACTAACTGTGACTTTCAAATCAGACGCACCTCGTCTTCCTTCGTCTCCCTGATGTCTTTGCGTTGTGTTCGTGTTAAAGGTGGTGACCTCTGAGAGTTGCTGGGCACCTGGCTCAGGTTTAAACTCATCTTAGGGTTGTAGGTGAAAGGATAGAGAGACTCCGGGACGTGCCTTTGCTCATCAGCGCACTGCACAGGAGGAAAACAGAAATGTGTTACTGCACACAGTATTTATCTAGACACCAAAAGTTAACTAAATAAGATGATTATGAGGAGACACACGACTGAAACGATGCTGCGTCTGAATTTACACATCAAAGCTGTTTTTCATTTAGTATTCTGCTTTTGATGAGATGCTAATTGCTTCGCCCGGGGGAAATGTTGCAGGAGAATACAAATAATACCCAAATGAAATCAATTGCATCTTAATGCGGCTTTGTGAATCTTTATGAAGACGTAATTTCTTTAAATGCTTGTTTAAGCAAAGGAAACAGAAGCATGTGGCTTGAACCTTGGCCTTAATCCTTTTATAGGCATGGTTTATGTGCTCAGGTTGAAAGAAACTAAAGACTGAATTGTTTCCTAACATGTGTGTGTGTTAATTTTCTACAGATCAGCTGATGCCTGCCTCTTACTCAGTAAATACTGGGATGGGCTTCAACAGTAGACTGTGTTTTTTACACTACCTTTTATCACTTCAAATAACACGAACACAGTATCACTTTTATACAGCAGACTTAATGTCACAAATGATTAGAAATAAATCAGTGAGAAAATGCTGATGTTTACACTACTGGGAAACCCACCGCCTGCAACCAGTACTGGGAGACCACATGGAGCCCTCTCTCCTTCACTCCTCTGTATTCCCGGGTGTTGTCCCCCACACGGCCCTGGTAAATGTAGTGTGTTACTGTATCGTCACAAGCCCACCTGAAAAGACGTTAGCAAAGATATGTTTGTACTGTTTGCATCATATTTGCAAAAAATAAAATACATTGATAAAGTGTTACTTTCCAGGACTTTCTTACAACATTGATTGGTTACTGATCACTAAACTTTAAAAAGTAAACAAAATATTTCACCCAATTCTTTGTGCAAGTGTCATAATGATTTGGAAGCATTAGACTTTGGCCTTAATCCTTGTGTAAGCGCAGTTTACGCAATTGATTTATTGCTCAGACTTGAAGGAAATCAAAATGAAAAACTGTCATCTCTAAAAATCATATGATGACAAAATGAGAACAAACAGGTAAAACCAAAAATTAAATTCTCATTCTGTGGTTTTAAAATGCTGAGAATGGGAAGGCATGCTTAGCTTAGAATAAAGGGAAAGTGATGACAGATAACACCAGGATTGTTAAAGAAAGGTTTAAAAAAAAATGAAATAAAATAAAAATCTCTTAAGTGAAGTTTACAAACCTGAAATCGGCTCCAAGCGAGGCAGCAATGGCGTTTAGTTCACTCTGCATTTTGCTCAGTTTCTTTCCCACGCAGATCACAACACCATTCAGGGGACCAGCTTCTTTTCGTGGACTCTAACACGCAAACACCGTATTGTTTTTGTCCGTCTTTCTTTTGAGTTGTTATGTTTGTGATTGGAAAATGAAGACCTGTGTGTACTTAAATCTAACACTGATAATCGTTAAGATGTGCTGTGGCTCTGTAACCACCAGGCTCTAACACATTTGTATAGCAGTACTAGTGTTTACCTCCTTCTCAGCTGTCTTTGCAAGCTGGGGACTGGCAGAGACTGCTTGCATTTCTGAGACATTATTGCGGGTGCTATTGGCCAGCGCTACTTTCAGATTCCTGTTGATGACATCAGTGAGTGGAGTCTCAACCCTCTCTCTTGGCTTCAATGCCCCACCTGGAGTTTCCATAGCTCCAAGTGCATCCTAAATAATATAAATACACATATTTAGAGAAACATTAATCAAATATCAGCAAACATGAAATGCCATAAGTGTAAGCTGCTCAGCGAATCCCAACCTTGACGTTAAAAGAGGGCCTGAAGAGCTGGTCTCGGTTGAGGAAACGAGAAGGGGTGTCCAGCTGCAGGGAGGCCTCGTTCTGTGGTGGGTTCCCTCTGCCACCCTCCTGGTTTTGTTTTGGGGTGCTGATGTCCTCTTTGGGCTTCATCTCATCCAAAACAGATCGGAACACTTTGCTCTGAAAGCGGCCTAAATCCAGAGGAGTGACAGCCTTACCGCTCCGGGGACCCAGCAAAGGGATTTCTGGAGAGGAGCGAGCCGGTGGAGGCATAACCTGTTTCTGCGAACCACCTACAAAACTCTCTTCATCCCTCTCTGTGGAAGAACAAAATAAAAACAGCCAGTCTCATAAAGAAGCAATGACACACTAGACAAACTTGAGTCTACAATTACATTTAATAACATAATGCACTCATTCTGTTGTCAGGGTTTTCCCAGCATGGAGGGATTTTTTGGTGCTTACCAGAAAGGTTTACACAAATGCCAAAATAAAATTTCAAATGCTGAAATAAGACGATTATTTTTCTTTAAACAGTTTTGTTAATTGTGTTTTGTTTTTTGGAAATGGATATAACAGACATGCATTAATCAATGTTGTCAGAAACAATAGGAAAACAGACAGATTTCTGTACTTCTATCCCTGACATCTCTCTGAACACCTCCGATATTATGCTAAAAAAATTAAGCTAACTGGAACTAAAACTAAACTAAAATTAAAAACCAATAAAAACTAAACTAAACTATCGTTCTTATGAAGACCCATCCCTAGCCAGGAAAATCTCTGGTGACAGTCATTAGCAATCAGGCCAACTGGTGCTACAAATGAATGCCTCTTAAAACTCCAGCCAAACTCCATCATACGGTTTAATTTAAAGTAATTTATAACTCTAATCGTGTGGTAAGAATTACAGATCACAAAACAGATCTAGCAAAGTTAGCTATCTAACCTGGTGAGGGTGGCAGATCAACTAAAAATCTTCCCTCCTCTGCTCTTTTCCCAGTTCGAGCAGACTCTAGTATCCAGTGCATGGTAACAGCAGGAAGCCCCCACTTTTTTGCTGCCTGGTACTTTGTGCCCTCGGGGCTCTGCAGCACCAGATGAGTGCTGGCCAGCATGCCTTTCTTCTGGTTGGCCAGGCGCACAAAATAATCCTGGACACTGCAGCAAGGAGACACAAAACAAATTTAAAGATTTAACACGCATATCTCCTAATGAGCAGCAGGACTGGGCTATAAAGTATGCAGCAGAGCGAGTGAATTTAAGTTACAGCAATGCACACAGGCCAGGGCTGCTGCTTCTTTTATTAAACAGCTGTATCATCCTACTGCTCAGGAGCACATACAGATAGAAAAATGTACAGAAGACAGAAATTCATCCTCATTACTGCTCTGAACACAAAGCAACTGGCTTCACATTGGGTGTTCATGCATAATAATAAATGCAAATACCAGCTAATTAAAAAGTTTAATCAAATATTCCTGTAGTAATTAATGTTTATGGATATTATGCTTAAACACAACGACTGGTGCATGTAAGGTAGTCCTACTCGGCTCCAAGGTGCTTGGCCAGCTCCACCAAAGACTCCCTCTCTGCTCCGGTGAACTGGCTGAAAGAGAGGACGCAATCTTTGAGAGGAAACTGTCCGTCCATCACTGGGACAGGAGTGAACAAAGCGTGGGAGGACAGCTGCAGGACACACTCCTTCTCCACACACATGACCTGAGGTTTAATGAGAGAAATAGATAAATCAGAAGCATAAGACACTCTCACAACATGGAGCACCGTTAACAAATCTGTAAACTTACCAGCCAGGTATCAGTGACCACCTCTTCCACTGTGGCCTCCACTGAGCACCCCGAGAGAGGGACCACAGCATAGTCTGCTACAACCCGGGAGCGGCCCATCAGCACTTTGCCTCCATGTTCTGTCACCAGGAGAGAGAGCTGCGCCTCGGCCTCCGTACCAAACCCCACAAGAAGGAAACGTTTCCCGAAAAACAGTCCCGCCTCGCTGGCTTCCTGCAGGGTGGATTCTGTCCCATTAGTGTGGTTTGGTACCCAGGGTTCAGGTTCGGGCTCTGCAGCTGTACTAATGGACTTCCTGCTTTTACTCTCTGCTGGTGGTGGAGGCGGCATATCAACTGGAACACAAAAGGATATGAGCATCTGTACCAATATGTAAAACTAACCTAAGTCTGAATCTTATTCATTCAGCTGCCTTATACAGACTCTTGATCCCATACAAACACTGTCAGCAACAGATACTTACTCACTGTAGGGTCATCATCCATGTACTGTGACAGTAGATCCTCGTCTGCTTTCTTCCCCCCCGGAGTGCTCGGGCTGCCAGCGGGCGGACCAGTTGAGATCCGGGATTTGGCAGTGTGGTAACCCGGTACCACTACATCAGCTGGAGCAGGAGGCAGACAGTCAGGGTGGAGGTAGCTGGCTTCTGGGAGCAGAGTGCCCTTTGAGAAGCTGTCTATTAGCCACTGTACTGTTACTACATGGGGCCTGTGAATTACAGAGGAGAAAACACAAGTTATATATTAACCATATTATGTCTTAATCCTTGCCTTTCTTTTTTCATATTTGTGTTTTTAATTTTTTTGAGAATGCTGACATCCAAAAAGCTGGGATGTAGTTGAAGATAGATAAGATTTAAGACCCTGTTCTAATTGTCATCAAACCACATTTTTATTGACCTATGCTGACAAAACTTGTCATTAAGGGTACAGGGAAGCTCATTAAATGTCGTCTTTATGGGGGAAAGATTTGAAGGCTATATTGAAAAAGTGTGTGTGGAAATGTTAGATGGGTAAAATATAAACTTTTTTTTAATCCTCATTTTAAATGAGGCCAACAACAACTTACAAAAAGTCACATTACCTCTTTTTTCCAACATTCTGTGTTTAAGAGCTGAGACGACCAACTATTTTAAAGACAAATGTTTCAAATTCTTGTTTAATATAAGATTTTAGCTCTTCAATGGTTACTTTGACTTACTTTTTGTATTATAATGAGTCAGTGGGTGATGGACCCATTAGCATCTGGACTTTTTTTTACTATAAAGCTGCTGTTTTAATACATGCAGAAAGGATATTAAAGTGGGCAAAAAGCAGCCAGGATCCAGCTTTGACTCCTGGATCAAACCACGCAATTCTCCCTTGTTGCTGAATTCTGTTGAGAATTGGATAAACCTAGAATCTCCATTTCTCAGTGTGTAATAGCCTTTAGTGTAAATTATTATTATGCAGTCCAACCAAACATATTTTGGTATGAAGGGAAACATTAGAATCTCCAAGTTATTGTATTAATACAGAGGATATAAATATCATGAAGGTTATTAAAAGCTCTGTAGTTCAGACCTGTGAGTTGCTTTGGAAAGAAAATTATTGAGGTCCTGGTCCAGCTCGCCCATGACCACATGAGAGAGCTCCTCCCTGGGTTGGTTGAAGCGCAGACCTCCTGCAGCATTTACAAGACGCCGTAACTTCTCCAGTTTCTTCCCTGGCAGGCCACACAGATACAGCTGTGTGACATTTAACACAAAGTGACAGAAAGCCTTAAGTTTATCATTTATAGACTCAACTAAATTCAACTACAGAAATGAAAGGGGAAATACATAAAATCTATATAAAAAGAAAACTGCAGACCATCGACTTACCTTACAGCCATCCAATAAATCATCAGCAGGGCACACGGTAAGATCCAGACTCTCTATGGGGTCTGGAGCTTCCAGGTGGCTCACAGTGCTGTTATTGGTGAGAGCCGTGTCGTTTATTGTCCTGCTAGTGTTCACAGAAATGTTGCTCAAGCCCAACAGTGATGGACCCTCTGGAGATGAAAAACATAACTCTTTAATCATTAAAGAAAAACAGGTTCTGAATTATTGTGGTAAACCTTTCTCATCTTATCAAATGCGACTCACCGTCCTTCTTACTGGTACCAGTAGGTGTGGAAGTGTGTGGCCGAGTGGTTTTTGAAGCATTGCGCTCCACAGTGTACCTGCTTTCATCTTGACAGTAGCCCTTCTCTATGCTGTCAAAGAGCCAGTGCAAAGAAACGCAATACACATTCCACTTCCGAGCACACTCGTACTTCTGACCTACAACCAAGTACGATTGATAACAATCAATGACACACAAATGATGGCATTACATCACTTTTTTAAAATACTGGTGACTTACCTGTTGGTTCATTAACGATGAGGTGTGTACACTCATTCATTTTGAGCTGACCGGTGTAGTTGGCCCCATGCTGCTCACAAAGTCTTTGTACTTCTTTGCGCTCTGTGCTGGACAGACCTGTCACACAAACACTACAGCCACGCAGCACAGGGCAAAGGTAGTCCTCTAAGGGCAGGTCTGTATATCTGAAAAGACTGGAAAAGGAGTACAAAGACATCATTCATGTTTTTGTAAATGTACAGTGATTTAAAATGTGAATTTGTACCAAACAGGAAACACAAGTCTTCATGTATTTAATAGATGTAGCCATGTAAATCACAATACATACCTATCCTGTGATTTCTCCCAGCAGGCTTTGACCCACGTAGGCAACAGGATGGGTTTACTGAGGCTGGCTGCTACCAGGTATTTTTTGCTGCCCACCTCTTCTGCAATCAGGTGTGTAACAGATACGTTTAGATCCGAATAGGCCCGTCCACCCATGAGCTGCACCAGATCCATCAGCTCTTCCTGGAGTGTGAGAGAAAGTATGGACATAAACATGTCACAGTGCTTCATATTTCATTAAAATGTATATAGCAGACTCCGGATTTCTTACCCGTATTGCTCTGTCCATGCTGGTGCAGCAAATGGTGACATCAGCCATGGCCATGTTATAGACAGGTTTCTCTGCTTTGGGGACACAACGCTGTTGCTGCAGGCAGTACAACACCACCAGTGGACTCACTATTCTGCAACCAAGCTGCACAGGAAATCCAAAAAACAAGAGTCAATCTCTGATAGAGCCTCAGGAGTGACATTTCACTGTTTAAAAGTGTATAGTTCAACCTTCTTGCAGTGAAGAAAGGCTGGAGATGTAAAACTGGTGAACACAAACAGAGACTTGTCCTTCTTATCCATGCGCAAAACATCATCTTCTGTGATGGTTTTCAAATGTTTTTCAGACTGCAGCTCCAAAATGGCCTGAATAAACCGAAGACAAACATGATTACAAATTTGTAAAACAAAGAGACAGTAAACACTAAAAGAAAGACTGGGCAGTAGAGCTTACCTCATAAGCTTTGGCAGCACAGTCTTTTTTTGATCCTTCACTTTCCACAAACTTCACAATGAAGGCTTCTTTTTCTGCCTTAGACATGGTGACCCTGTACCAGTGACAAGACCTGGCATTTATTATAATGGCTGTGGCTGGCCTTAGCAGTAGCGTCTAAATTAAAAATGATCACCTACAAAGATTAAGGTATGACTAAGCACCGCCATAAATTCAACACTGGCCTGCTATTAGCTTAAAATAATAACTTACTAGTTACTTACCTTTAATAGAAGAGCTCAAGAGCGCCAGTAAAGACAGCCTGTGTATTCCGACGGGAATCAGTATAAACTCTGATTAGTCATAGGGAGCTAGTTTTACGTTAGTGCGGCTTGTCAGCGAGTTGAAGCTTGTGAAGGCTGCTGTCACTTTTTAGAAAGCCTACACTGACTTTGTTAGCTGCGCAACATAAACTTGCGAGCTAACGTTCAAACCTGCATGTAGCTCAGTTACAACATAAAAACATCCAAAAACTAGCACTGCTCATGTTATCTTAAACCAACAGTCCAACCAAAAGTCCCGAGATATGGGTTTAACTAACTGACATACATTTTAAAACAATTTAATCGTAACAGTTTAGAGATACAAATTGTGATCTTTGTTGATAGTGTTCGCGCCTTTGGCGCAACTTCCGGCGTTACCTGCTAATCTGACCGACTGGAGTGAACGTTTCAAAGGTTCCGCTACAGACACGAGAAAGTGAATCGGGGATGATAAACGATATATTAATGTGTTAAAAATTAGAAACTTGAAAACCTCACTGAAGGGACTTGTTTTGTTTCTTTTTTTAAATTTTGACATAAATATATTAAAACCGTTGTCATGTTTAGCACATTTTCCCTATTCATGTTGCCCTCAATAGCAGCTGTATTGAGTTTTTATGAATTTCCTTGACTTACCGTCAGGCTTGTGAGGTGAGACCTAGTCCCTAATTCATGGCATCTATGTAGCTGGTGTAATCCACTATAAATTCAATATCCACATCCGTGAAAAGTTATGGTTCTCAAATAGACTGACATAATATAAACGACATAACTTTATAAAACATTCGCGTTTATAACAAAGCACAACCATATTGCCCAAGGTCTCAAATATATGAAATTGATTCTTGTATAAAAACATTTTACTGCAAAAGTAATTGGATTGAGAAATATTTTGATATACGCCCCCCCTTCATCTCTCTCTCTCTCAATAAACAGACTTGACATCTATAAACATTGTGAACAGGAAAGACAAGTAGAACAACACTGTGGGTTCCCTTTTATTCTTAAAATTTTATGTACAAGTGTCGACTGATTTTTTTTTTCAATGTACATTCAATATAAAGTTTATATACGCAATATTACATTGAACATTTCACAAATTGCACTAGTCTTTCACATAGATTGGTAATCAGAGTCAATGTCATTCGTCATGTCAGCAGAAGCTCATTTCAGGTGGTTATTATTCACTCATAAATATTCTAGTGCTTTTTGCATTCTGGGGGAGAGTTACTTTAAAAAATATGAGGCAGAAAAGAGTAGCCTTCAAAGAGAGAGCAGAATGAAGTATGAATAAGATCAGAGGAAAAAGAGGCTGGATATTATGAGAGCTCTGTGTCATCTTTGACAGAAGAGGACTGAAGGTGACCTGATCAAAGCAGACCAGAGGTCAGCAGGTCTAAGGGGTTAAAGTGGCATTTTCTTTTGGAGAAACAGGCCAGAGAAATCATACACATCCTTCATGTCCCGTGATTTTTTTTTTCTTTTCCACATGAGAATGCGTTAATATAGACAGGTAAACAAAATGTTTATTTCAGTGGTGGATAGGTCCTGTGCACTTATTCGTCACAAATGAGGCCTCAAAGGAGATGTAAGGTTAAGGTAGCCAATCAGGATATGCCAAAGAGAAAAAAAAAATAACAAAAAAGAAGCCTCAGTCTTCCCATGGCTGTCTAATGAAAAAAAAAAAATCAAGAGTAAAAAATATATTCATACAAAAAGTAAAGTCTTCTCTGTCATTAGAAGAAATAAGAAAAGTAGAACAGAAACTAAACAAATGTGGTCATCCATTAAAACAAAGCATTTCTGAAGACTTGAGTGTCATTTGTAAGGGGCAAAGCAGAGTGACGCTGCAGGAGGTGTCGCAGAGGTTTTGGTGACAGTCAATGATGGCCCGCTCTCTCACTCTTCTTTTTTCTTTTGTTTTGTTTTCCTCTCAACATCCCCTCCATGTGGGGAGCTGAACAGTCCCTCTCTGAGCTGCGGCCGTGAAGCTGCACTCTGGGTGCCTGAGCCTTTCATTGTGCGTGTCCTTCAGCCTTGGTCTCCAGTGTCATTGTCCACAGGGGGTGGGACGTTGGGCATTACTGTGGTGCCCGTTCCTGCTGTAAGGTAACCTGCTACTCCTGGACCTACATATGACAGCAAGGCAGAAGAGACAGTTCAGATGTAAATTACAAGGATAGATGCAGGGCTAATGGGGAGCTAGAATGATGTACTACACACTAAGACATCAAGCATGGATGGGATGATCGCTACACTGGCTACAATGTTTTGCAGGGACTTTAATGTTTTCCATGGGCTTAATTTACTTACTATGTAAACGACTAATTGATAATTTTCTAGAAAATCTGATTTTTTTTAAAAACTATTTTCTATGTTTTTCCCTTGTAATTCTACATTTCAGCCTTTTTTTTAAAAAAAATCTGTATTTCTTTAAATGCTGGGTACATATTGCATACATAACACAAGCTGCCTGTGTTTTCAACACACTGTTGTGGATCCAGAATGGGTGTTAAGAGATAATGAATTATTTTCAGTGTGAGTAAAATGAAATGGGTGGGAATGGAGAATGGCATGTGCAGCCAGGATGGAGGTAAAGAGAAAAGGAATGACGGTAGGAGCCAGGACAGTCTACCTGCATCAGAGCAAAAGAGAGGAGGGCTGTGAGGGCCCAGTTCAGGAGTCTAGAGCCCACCTCGCAGTGGGCTGCTGGCGGCCAGGAGAGAAGGAGTGGAAACCCCTGAGGAGGAAATGTGGAGGAAAAAAGAGGAAGGGAAGAGCAGAGCCAGGAAGTTATAGGACAGCTGGGTTTAAGCACAAGTGAGGAGTCAGCCATAAGGTGTTTTGGCTTTTTAGGGTAAAGCAAAGCATTAAGATTCATCATCAGCTCAGAGAAAGATGCAGAAGACTTACCTTTTAAAGCACTTTATATTTTAACAGTTTAGCTTGTTATTCAGGTTAATCAGCACTTCTAATATGTAAAAAGGAAAACTTTACCTGTCAGGTAACCTGCAGTCTGAGAGTCTGAGATGAAAAGATCGTGTTTCTGGTCTTTGAAGGCACTCCATACTGAAGACTTTGCAAGAATTTCGTTCACCTGTGGGGAAAAAAAGCAATAAGCAAGAGTTTAAATATTTGATTGTTATATAAAAAAATCATACCAATCATTTGATGACTTCAATAATCCGATCATACCTGCTCTCCATACTGTAGACTACGAGTCATGGACTTCAGAGCTTTAACTATCTGGGCCTTAGTAGCTGAAGGGTTTTCTAACGTCTCCAGGCCGATTCCTTCCAGTAATTTCAAGAGGTATGGAACCAGCTCCACCCTCAGAGCCTGTTAAGTTGTTATAGAAAGTTCCATTAAGGACACATGAAACACAGTGAGGGATAATAACAGGTGACAAAGGTGACAGTGCACCTGGGCAACTAGGTCTGTCTGCTCCTTCTGGAACATGCGGTTGAGAGCTTCACAAGCCAATCCAGCCATGTCCGCCCGAACCTTCATCCCGGTCATCAGAGGGCCAATAGTCTCCAGAGAAGCCATGGACCGTACACACAGCTACACGAAACAAAGCATATTTTAGTTGATGTGGGTGAGGTGTCACTTGTACATAAAAAATTTAAACTGGCTGGTTCTGATTTTTTGTAGTCTTGCATTAAAATTAGTTTCTTACCTCATTATCTGATAGTACATGGATGAGGCGGATGGAGCTCTTAGGCACGGCATTGTTCTTGTGGTTGAGTGCCGCCAAGATCCGAGGCAGGTGGCCCAGAGGAGGGACCTGGTCGGCCAGCTGGCACTGTGTGCTGAACAGACAAACTGCCGCTGTGGTAACCGTCTCCAGGGCCTCACCCTGCAGAAGATAATAGAATAAGACAGAAAAAGTCTAACTTCTGCATTCACTAGAAATTTGTACAGTCGTTTCTCAGTTAGGAAGCTCACATTGGGATTGTTCTTCTCCAGGAGCTCAGTCAGGGTTTCCAGAAGTGACACCAGGAACTCTCGAGGCTTGCGTAGCACCCACCCAGGCTGAGCAATAAAGATGCGCAAGAAGACTCCACCAACTTCAAGCTCACCCTGTCCGGCTCCATAAGCCACTGTAAAGTCTTCTGGCAACTGAGCACACAGATTAGGAGTTTAGTTTGACATTCATAGTTCCTACAGATACACCAACTTATAATAATGAGTTCTCATACTTACTTTCCAGTTCACATCAGGATTATCTTTCTGCTGTTTAAAGTGCCTGGAAAAGATTTAAAGTGATTTAGTACAAGACATGAAACATCCTATTAGAGTGTCTAACTATTCTTTATCTGGTTAAAACAGTGTTTGTCACATACTCAAGCATCATCTCCCGGACAGTAGTAGACACTTTCTCCCTTGAGCTGTCATTCCAGATGAGCTCAGGGTTTTCGTGCGTTCCCTCAAATATGTGAACTGCTGCCTCAGCATTGTCCCGCATGGCATCCATGAATACACCAGGGAGGAAACGCATCAGTGTTAGACGCACCTAAAAGAGAAAGCAGAATATGAAACAGCAAAAGTGAGTTGACGATATGTCATGACGCATCATAAAGTAAAAGGGAGATGAGACTGATTAAGCCTTTCATTTATTTTTTTAACTCCAATCTGACCTTTGGCCCAACCAGCTTGTCTGAAGTCATCTTTGAGAAGAGCTCTGCAGTCTGTGTGCGAACCTGGGGGTGTGTGCAATTACAGAAGAGGTCCAGCAAATAGATCAGAGCACCTGCAGGACATAAAGATTAACAGAAACATCTGTGATTCAAAATTCAGATAAACGTAGCCAGCAATCAATAACAAACAAACAACAACAAAAACAAACAAACAGTAGAACACTGACCTTTGGCCATTGCCTCTTTGACGATCTTTGTGTTAGACGTGAGTGCATAGAGGGTTTCCAGCACCATCTGCCTGCCTGAAGGACACAAAGGAGTATTGAAGTGTGAAGATGCATTACAGGGATAGGGAGAAGAGGAAAGACAAAGAGTATGACAGTCAGTTGTGTCTTCTTACTGGAAGGAAGTGAGTGCAGCAGCACCAGAAGGTTGGACAACACCAGAGATTCAGCGATGTTGCTCACACACTCTTGATTTGATGTCACTGTATTCACAACCTGCAGAAGACACCAATATGATAACAATGCAGGGATTCTGGGATTCACAGTAAGTACATGTAAGGACCCAAGACCTGTTGATCTCTACCTCCAAAACCAGCTGTTGCACTCTACCAGCTCCATGAACCCGCAACAAGGAGAAGAGCAGCTTGAAGTGACCGATGCACTCCGACTCCGATCCTGTAATTACACCAAGAGAAATACTTAGAAAGAAGCTCCAAACTCACAGCATTTAAATAAACATAACCGCAGTTAGTCTCGTAGCTCACCAGGGTTGTTCTTGATGACATTACGGAGGGCCTCTAAAGCCATCTCAGCAAAGCGAAGCCTCTCAGCGTGCTGCTGGGACTCTACCTTGTTACTCTGACTCATGGCCAGTAGAGTGTTGAGGTACTGAGCCTGGGAGCCAACATAGTCCAGCAGACTGGCTGCAAATGCTTTTGGGTACTGAAGACAGATTGTAAAACAAGTTACTTATGGATTACTAAAAGTCCAAACCTGAATTTGGTCCTAATTGTCTAATACTTTCTTCTCCTCACCTCCAGTGGAAAAGATGGCTGTTCATTGTAGACTCGGACAAAAATCTCACCCACTATGAGCTCCTTGCTGTGATCACTGAACACAAACTCAGCACCAAAGCTTTTATCATTTTCTCCCTGCCAAGAAACCAGAGAAGTTGCGTGATTCATTCCAGTTTTGGATCATTTATTGTGAAAGGCAGTCTGAAAGCACTTGTAAGTCATTCCTACCCTTTTGATGTTTCCCTCCTGCTGACTCTCCAGGAACTCCAGCAGCTCGGCTCGTGTCCCATTGTTCCAGATCAGGTAGGGATTCTCCGAGTTACTGTTCAGCAACTTCAAGACCTGAATGCAAAAAAGAGAAGTTTGCTTTGAGCACAGCATTTGGCCTCTGCTCACAGATGCTTAGCAACGTCCATTAATGTCTACTTAGCAACATATTCAACTGACCTCAGCAGGAGATGTCGTGCCCAGCTTCCTTGAGATGTATGGAGTCAGCATGGCTGCTAAGCTCTTTCGGATAGTGGGGTTCTCTGGAGGCGTACCCTCTATGCCATTGGTCTCTGAAACAGGGTTGTTTCCATCAGGGCTTTGTGGCGTTGGTGTGTAGCCTGCCAGACGGCTCAGGGCTATGAGGCTGAGTTTGGCCAAGTTGTTAGCGACCTCCTGCTGGTTTGTGTCCTGACTAGCCTGCACGCCACTCTCCTCTAGAGTGTAGTCGTAGTTGAACAGATAGACCAGCAGGTGCCAAAGCACACCAGCGTGGTACAGATGGGTCTGTAGGAAGAAATCCACCGCAAAGGAGCTGACGCACTGAACCGTCAGGGCTGCAGTCTTCGGGAGACCCTGAGAGGAAGCGAGGGGAGGAAAATGAATCACTGTGTAAATTGGAAATTGCTATTTTTAGTTCAAACTGCTGAAAAGAAAAAGAAGAATAAAGCACACACAGAAGATGCAAGACTCTGACCTTTCCATAGTACAAGATGTGACAGAGGTCTCGGATGATATTGGGCATTTCGATGATTTTTTCCCTGCATTCCTCAAACTGAGCTGCTACACTGTAGCACTTACAGATGTGCCCGCACACCTGTGGTACAATTGGCATTTAGAAAGCGTGATAAAATGACAAGATCAAAATGTGCACATACAGAAATGTGACAACAAGGAAAGGGAAATCATGTGTTTTGGCATCACCTGTACAGCCATGTCATCAGGCTTGCTGGACGCAGTTAATACAGCAACACACCGAGACAGAGCCTCCAACAATATCTGAATAAAAACAAGCACAATTTCATTACTCACATACCACAGTTTCTCCACATGCCCCAGTATACTTACACATAACTACATGAGGTACATTTCACTTTATTTCACTTAAACTGCCTGATATTTCACAGCTTTTTAAGATGTTTAATACCTCAATGCCGTTCTCCCGTCGCAGTTCCTCTGCATTAAGAGCCGAGCAGTTTACAGTGTGGAAGGCGAGTTCAGCAGCAGCCGGGAGAAGAGGGGACGTTTTTGAGAAAAGCTGATTATCTTCCGTCTCCATTGTGATTGTTTTGATGAGCATGGGATAACCAGCGTATTTGTAAGGCTCCAATTCTGAGGAAGTAGTGAAAGAATCAGCAGCGTTAGCTAAAACTGCAGCCGGAAGGAACTCTCACTCTCTCTTCTTGCATACTGCGAGGCTATGTTTTACAGGAGGTAGACTAAACAGCAATAAAAACAAACCTTGTTTATGCCGGTTGAACAGGATGCTCTGGGCTTTGAGGATGAGAATGATGTTTTCTGGGTCGGGGCCATCCACGATTCGTGCAGACTTTGTGCAGAGGAACTCATAGGCTTTGTTAACTTTTTCAAACATATCCTAAAACACATTAAAAAAAAAAAGTTGCTGAAATCAAATCCATAATTAGTTTTAACCTTAGCAAAGTCATTTTTGTAGAGCTGGTGATGACTGTACGCACTCTGCCTTCTGGGTTTTTGTCAGGATGGTACTTCTGTGCCAGCCTGAAGTAGGCTTTCCTGATTTTACTCTCTTCATGCCTAAAGACAAAAAGCCAAAAGAGGGTGCATTTAATGACAGTAATTCAAAGCATTCTCTATATATCTATACATCTCTCAATATACCTACATCTATATATCTATATCTATAAATATCTATATATAGACATCTATGATTATAGTAAAAAATGTAATACATGTTGCCTGCTACTTTGAAAACAACAACACTCACTGCCCCTGTCCTTTGGGGAGGTTGAGGACTTCATAGGCATCATCCACAGACATTGAAGGAGGCTTCTTCTCCACTTCCCTCTTCCAGGCTTCAAGAGTGTCTTTAAGCAGCTTCACCTGATGGGACAATCAAATCATGATACTTTAAAAAACAAACATTCTAAACACAAAAAAGAAAAGGTAGAAAATATTCAATATTGACGTACAGCATCTCGGATAGGCCAGTCAGGGAAGCGGGTGCTGTCACACAAATGTCTGAGGTAGTAGATGTTGCAGAAGAGCTCATTGTCCAGCTGAGGGAAGCTAATGACTGGGATGGGACAGTACTGGTAAAGGGCCCGCGTGTTGCTCTGCAGCCTGGGGCTAAAGTCAGCAACATGGGCCGCTATCTTCTCTATCATCATCCGCCTGAAACAGAATTTTAAAAAAAAACTTTTCAAACTCTCAGAAACTAGACAATGTCTTTTACTGCTGCACTTATCTGTACATGGTCTTTAAGTAAGCTAGTTACTAAAGACAGAGACTACTTCTCACCTCATCTCACTGCTCCAAATGGCCTCTGGCGTGTCAAATTCTCCCAGAAAAATCTCAGAGAATCGCTCGGCCTCGTAGTTCTCCAGATAACACACCATGGCTTCAGGCAACACAGGTCCCAGAACACTACGCTGCACAATGTCCTGACCCTTAGACTGTGAAGACAGTGCAACAGGTCAATGCCATTTTCAAAGATTCAAAGGATATCATCTATCGTAAAATATAGGGAACTTCACCTCCTCTGATTTGAATGCTTGTTTCAGATGAGTGTACTTCAGGAATCTGAAGAAACCATACAAAGATCACAGACATCAGTATCAACACTACATACATACACAAAACTGTTATAAAACTCCTTTCTAGAAAAGATTTTGCCAGCTGACTGTGACGTGTTTTCACCTTGCCACAGGAAGCACGTTGGAGCCTGTGTACATCATGATGAAGAAGAAGACACCAGTCAAATAGAGACGCTGCAGGTTGGGGTTGTCCTGCATCACCAGGTACAGAACATTGGCAACCTTTTCCACCAGAATGGGGTCAAAGGTTAAGAGCAGCTGCAGAGGACAAAGACAAGCAATGAAAAGTAAGCATTTTATTCAGTTTACTGATGAGTATGATCTGGTCATGAGACACAACTTCAAGACGAATTGTGCAACTACCTGGACAATGTGTGGGAGACAGGCATTGTCAGCAATCATCCTCTTGATCTTAGGTAAAGGACGGATAATGGCATTGTCTTGGTCCCTGAGTAAAGAAAAAATTAATAAATCCTACTGGATATAACACATAAAATAAAGTTGTAAAAGAGGACAGGTGGCTTATTTGGCGCTAACACAACCACAGAGACAATTTCAATGGGTCCCACCTGCTGGGATAGTACGAGCACATCGTGATGAGCATGTTAAGGATGAGGGTGGCCAGGTCAGACTCATTCATCACTGCCTGCCCTGTGGCCAGGAGGCACCACTTCAATTGAGGAATGGCCTGCAGGGGGCGCCATCCGTCCATCCCCTGAGCCCAGCAGCGTGTCTTTGCTGTCAGCACACCTGTACTCCAAAACTCCTGCATCTGAAAAAGATAGAATAAAAACACAATTAATGGTGAGCAGAAATAGAAGCTGAAAACTAAGCAACTGAAAACAAAGACAAAACCACACAGAAGTAAATGTAGACAATTGCATGAGATCAACAAAAATGAACAAAATGTAACACTGCAGTAACTGAGCTAAAGCAATGGCATAGCACAAATGTCACATCAAATTAAATTTATCTAATAATTGTACTTTGTTTTATTGATTTAACACAAATTATAAAAACCTGGGTTGATGGGATGTTTTTCAGTTTGCTAAATATTGTGGCAATTTCTTCTGTGTATAAAATGACTTTACAAATGAAATTGAGGTAAAATTCTAATGTTTTATTTTTTAATTACAAACCTCCTCAAAGCTGAAAGGTCCTCTTCTCTCCTTGTCTGCATTACCAAAGTACCACTCCTTCTCGCTTTCCCTCTTCATATCTGGTGCTGCCTCCAGCACGTTGCTCTGTGGAAATTGAAGACATCCTTTGAAACTGCACAAACATTAGTTACACAAGATTCAATGCCATTTTAATTCATCTGAAAACATCTGGCTGTGCGGTTGAGTTCATCAACAAAGCTGCCACTTTCAAACAAATTAGAACAATGCTACAGCCCTGTTTTAACAAGTGTTGACCTCTGGGGCTGAAGAAGCTGATGTTAAAGTGCTAAAATGCCATTCTCTCTGTAGGCGACTTGAAGATGGTTCTAAAATGGAGTCAATCCCAATTTGCATTTTTACAAAGCCTTTTCAAAGCCTGCTACAAAAATATTTGTCCTCTATGGATATTTTCCTCCTTCATAACAACTCTAAGGGAACAATGGAGTTAGGGGCACTACTGCTTTCATTGACTGGTGTCACAAAGCCTGCTGGAGACAATCCCTCTGTGCTAGGCTTAACTTCTGCTAACTCAAGTCTGTGAACTAAACCTCGACTTGCTTTTTGGACCGTTTTATTGAAACTATAAGAAATAAGGTAGCTTCTTATGTGGTACAGCCAGTCTGTTACTGAGCACTTATAATCATGTATGTGCATGAGCGCATCACACCCATACATTTAGACAAGCAGCTTGATAATCATGCTCGATAGTGGTAACTAGTCCACATTCTTATTTAAATATGGTTATTTCTGGCTCAAAAAGACTACTGTGGCATCAAAAGTCAGAATCTAAAAACAAAATGAAGTACAAACAGAAACCAATTAGCCTCCTTTTTTTTTTTTTTTTGTTACCTGTAGCGGCACGGTAGCTCTGCTTGTATGCAGATGTGCCAAAGTGAGCAGGTCCACCAAAATACGAACTCCATTTGAGTCCATCACATCCTTCACGTTTTTCTATAGAAGAAAGGGGAATTAATGCACAGAAAAAACAAAACGATGGGTTAAATTAGCATGTAATGCAAAGAGACTAATGTTATAGGTTACCTTGTGGAGAATGAGCTTGTTGAGGAAGAGTATGAGTCTGTCTCTTTCCAGTCTGTCTGTACACTTTAGTGACAAACATGTGTTAGATTTCAGGAGTAATTAAACAACACAAAAGCAGAGTGAAGTGAGTTTGCCAGCATTTACCCGGTCCAGCATCCCCACAATGTATTTTGTGTCGGTGAAGGGGCCAATCTCTTCATAGCACTTGCCATAGACTATTGCGAGTGCCTGCAGGCACAGGCACTTCATTGTAACTTTGGGTGTGAGCAAAAAGCGGTGGTAGAGTTCGTTGAAGAACTCGTATCTGAAAACACAACGAAGTGAAGCATGACTCCTCTTTATAGATTTGGGAGTGAATAATGACGTAGGCGTAGCTCGCTTGGAGGTTAAAATCTTACGATCTCTTGATGGCACTCGATTCTTCGTTTTCGTCCTCCTCAAGCAGCAATCGCAAGTAATAATCCCCAATTTTTATCTCATCCGAAAGGCACTCATATTTCACCTGTAACAAAAAAAATGACACATAGGAGCACGGATTTGAATAATGGCATGTTTATCTGCATACCACTGGAATAAGACTGTGGATTACAATATTCTGGTTTTACCTTACAATCTACAGTTTTCTTGTGATTTAAATATTATACAAGTTTACTGTATAATCATTTTCTAAAGTAAATGACAGCCCAGAGACTGAACCGTACTAATAATTGAGCACAAACCTCAAACTCCTGATGGTTCCAGGAGATAACTGTGGCACTGCCCAGCTCGCGGTCCACGCCGAAGGAACGCATCTCCCCTTCCAGGGCATCACGAAGTTCCTCCCTTGTTTTAAAGTTCCAGATGAGGTTGGAGCGCGCATGGTCAAGCTGGAATCTTTAAAAAAATAAAAAATAAACAGGACAGGGATGTTTGATCATGTCCTTTTAAAGATGTAAGTGGATCATACCAACAAGCCAAGCTTTATGATGCCTACATACAAGAAATTGAGTTCCTAAAGAGGTTTTAAGCCTTGTCCATATATAAACTTATTTGCTCATCACACATCATTTCAAAGATGACAGCTGGCCACTAATAACCATTCTAAGCTCTGGTTACCGATATGTCACTCAACACGGGTCCTTCACTCTCATCGGTATTTGCTTCAATCACTTACCTTCAAATTAAGAACATTCTGCCCACTTCACATCGCCAGTGGTTATTTCTCTGCATTACTGCTTGTTACTTCCTGTGTGGGAGCCCCTTTATTGTGCAGTATTAATACAGCAAAAGTAGGTCCCATACTTACATCCGATTGCAATTTTGGGCTGACATAGTTAGAAATTTCTACCTGTAGTAGAAGAGCTCCCAGTTTGCTTCAATCTTTATCCTCTGCCTCCTCTTTCTCAGGATGACAGGTTTTTGGTTTGGATTCTGAAATTAAATCACAAAGGGACATCTCTGTAAGGTATCCCACATTATTCACAGACTTCAGTGTTTGCTCTGTCACATCACGGCACACAGAGTGGTAAAGATAGCGACAACATGAGCAACATTTTAGACAGAAAAGAATAATGAAGTGAAATTCAATGAATGGATAATAACATGTTGGGGTTTTTTTGTTTTTTTTTTTAGAGTGGAGGAAGTCAGATATTAGAAAAATTAAACACAAATATTAAAAAAAACAAAACAATGAACAGTACAAACACAGAATAAAACAAACACAAAAAACCAAGGTGGGATCCCAAAGTAGGGTGTGTTCAGTAATCCTTGCTTGGAGAACCAGGTCTGTGGCATGTTTACTCTCTACATACCTATGTGAAGCTAATTTATGGTTTCAAAATTCTGAACATGGTTCTCATGCATCTGATGAGTGCCTTTTCAGAGCACTACCTCCAACTCTGAGTTTCAGAATACAAAACATTGTAGTTTAGGTGCTAGAAAGGATAACAACAATTTTTCTGAAATTTCATCAAGGAAAATAAAAAACATTGCTGCATGTGATATTTGTATTGGCCTTACTGTTTTAGGTTATTATTTATTGATAACTAAATATGCAGGTAAGCATATATATAGCTGCAAGCATACTTATAGCTGCAGAGATCCAGTTCAGCCTGTGCTCCACCCTGAACATGCCCTCTGTTGTCAAAAGGAGAAGAAAAGACATGACGTGCTCTTTCATCACACTTTTTTCCTGGGTTCTATTTTAAGACTCCTGGAAATCCCTTTTGGATGTCAATATGCGACTGCCCGACTAAATAACACGAAACAAAACAAAAACACGCGTGATTGGTCTCGTGAAGATGAAAAATGGTTTAATCGAGAGAAAGAACATGGAGAGAATGGAAAAAGGATCCCATTGGTCAGTCCTACTTACCAGGTTATTTCTGTCCTGCTGCAAATTTTGACAGCAGAGAAACCACACAAGACAAGGGGAGGGTGGAGTGGAGACACACAGAGAGATTATTGTTCCTCAGATCAAACAGATGAACTGCAGCTAAAGGGTCACAGATCACGATGCTACTAATATACAAAGTGAGAGACATAAAAGTTACAACTAAATCTGTGATTTAATAGATGACTTTACACAAGATTTCTGTAGTACTGCATGACTAATTATGTAATTATACTCATTTGAAAAACAGTAACAGATCAAAAAATAAAAGGGTGGCCGTGATTCACAGAGAAAGCAAACCAATCATTGTATTTCTCTGTTCAGTAAATCTGGGGTGATTATCATGCAGCCAGAGAAACAGAAAGAAGAAATGTGACTTTATTTTATTTTTAAGGGAGTCTTGATTTAGGGTGCACAAAGAGCAGGCAATACCTGATATAGCTTGGTGGCTGTCACCACCAATCTTGACCCACCCAAACATTTTTTGGGTGTACAAAAACAAAACAAAACAAAACACCTATTTGTGTTCAGACTGAAACACCATGCATCCAAACAGAGGTTTTCCCTAAGAGTAAGCGGTAACCCTTTGGTTGCATTCTGCACCTCGCCATACAAAGAGTCAAGCAAAATTTTCTCCATACCTAAATAAAAGATTTATGGCAAACGCATATGAAAGGAGCACAAGCAGTGTATAGAGCATATAACCGAGGCACATATTTTTCAAAGAAAGGTCAAAGGTGATTGAAGCATGACATATGCTGTAAACTGCCAGCACCGAAGCTCTAACTGCCATACATGCAAAATACCAGCAGCAAGTGGAAAGTCTGCCATTGAGTTTGTCTTTGGATTCTGCAGCACTATTCAGCATCAGCACGAGAATAAAAAAAGATAAAAGTTAAAGCAACCTGAGCAGAACACACTTGCAGCAGCAGCTCTTTTGATAGCTCAGAGGTTAAATAGCCATGAAGTCTTTTTACAAACGAAAAGAAATCATTCTCACCTCCTTCTGGGCTATGCCCATTTTATCTCTCCAGTGCATCAGCACGAGATCAGCTTTCTCCTTGGCAAACTTCTCCACTTCTTTGGCTGCTTTGCCTGCTATCCGCTGCCATTCGGGCACCTTGTTTCGATTCAGCTGGTCCTGTGGGAAACAAAGATATAAAAACAATTACAGATGGCAAACATTTTATTTTTTACTGACTATTACATTAAGGTTCATGTCTGTCCACATACCGTAGCGATTTTCAAGTTGTCACGGACGTGCATTCTGTCCACATCTTTCTCTGGGACAGGGTCAGGACTGTCCAGGTATGCCAACAGGCCTGTTGGCTACAAGCACAGAGATGAAGAAGCCGAAATGAAATGAATGAAGACTTTGAACAAGCTCCCTCAGCTGCCAGCAAAAAGTATGGGCTATTACAATCATCACACTAAAAGCTTCTGGCATGAGTATTGGAACGGCATCAATTTTTTTTTTTCTTAGAGTCTGAAATCGGCTTACCAGTATCCTCTTGAGAAGGTTTATTGCTACAGGGTTCTCTGCTGTCCACAGTCCCACCAGGTGACGACTCAGTTGTCTGAGAAACATTATTTATTGGCAGATATTTATCACCAGTAACAAGTAAAATTTTGTCCTATGATGTTTAACTGCACAGATTTTTACTGAATTACAAATACAGTAGAGGAAAAACCTGCAGCAGCGAAAAGATAAGGAAAAAAAACTACATTACTATGTGTCAGTTTTCACGTTTACTGAGATCAGACCTGTTGGTAAGCATCCGCTGGTCTGCACTAATGGTGAACAGAGATGTGTGCAGATGTCTCGGCAGCGCCCCTTCACTCAAGGCCAGCTCCTGCATCTTGGTGGCTATTTCCTTGTCTCCCTCCTAAATGTATACAAAGCTTAGTTGGTTATAATCATAAATCCTGAGGCGTAACACATCCAGACATCACTGTATAGCACCTACAAAAGACTTACCTCAATAATAGCTTTCATCACCAGACCTGCTCCCTTCACTATAGCCATAGAAGGATGCTAAAGATAAGAACATCACCATTCAATATATTTTATATTTTTGTCTTAATCAGACTAATTGTTGACATTATTCCTAATTTACTTTCCTCTCATTTAGTTTCGTGCTTGTCAAGTTACCCACCTGGAATAGTTTGAAAAGTGTTCGCCCATTAGAGGCGGCCATCTCAAGCAGCATGTCAAACTGCTGCCCCTCAGTGGTTTCACTGTAGGGGGCGCAAAGTGCAAAGGTTAAAAAGTCCAACAAAGAGCTGATGACCAAAGCTCCTGTTCCATGGTCCTGGAAAATATGAGAAATGAAATAACATTAGAAAAATAGTATACATGATGTGATTTTTTTAAATACAAAAAGTTATGAATGTCCTTGTATGCCTGAGCTTCAGAAAAAAGGGGGAAAAAAACAGCTTGCTGACAATAAAAAGACATGTACCACATTAGTAATGAATTTTTCAAGAAGGTTTTCAAGGAACTTCTTGGAGGATAGCAGTGAGGCCTTGTTCAGCTGCTCCTGCCTCAGGTCATAATCATCATGCATCGGCTGGAGAAAAAGATCAAAGAAAAGAAAATCTCAGTCAAACTGCAAACTCCATATCACTGTACAGTCATAGCAAAAAGAAAGTGCACCCTCTATCAACTCTAATTTTTTTTATGTACCAGGACACCGTGAAAAAGAATCCATCTGGTCTTTACAAAATTTTAAATTATTTAAATCCAGTCTTTCAGATTGTTGTGGAGGAATGTTTGCTCACTCTTCTTTATAGCATTGTTTCAGTTCAATGAGCTTCACGGGCATTTGTGTATGCACAGCTCTCTTAAAGGCCCGCAGCAACATTTCAATCACGCTAAGGTCTGGACTTGTCCAACACCTTGTCCTTAGAATTGAAAGACGAGTACTTTCTTTTTACCATGGATTTAAATATGTTTGACATCTCGATACTTAGGTGACTTACACACATAAGAGCACAGAGCATGTCTATAGCAGCATGTGTCACGCCATTGTTGTTCCTTTTTAAAGCTTTTACCGTCTTTACTCCCAACTTTTCCCTGAACCTAAAACACACAAATTAGCAGATTTAAAAACACAACTAAACATTCAACGTAAAGTTAACAGAAACAGAAACAGTATTATTTTTGTGTGTTTTCTTACATACATTATAAAAACAGGTCTGGGGTTGGATACACAAAGAATTCATTGCTTCAGAGGTGGCTTGTCATTTCTCGTACTTTTCAGCCATCTTTTAGAAAAGAGTTTATTTATCACGGTGTGTGTATTGTGAATCTGGAAGGGAAACACCAAGCTACGCCAGCAATGAATCTTTCAGAATAACCAATTCTGGCTCATTTGCTTCACAGGGAAAAAGGAATAAACAGTAAATACAGTTCCTCTCATACATCTCAGTGACCCCGAAAGACTGCAAGGCTCCTGGCTACAGAAATGTAAAGATCAGAATGACCGAAGCAGATAAAGGGAGAGAGATGAAGGCGCAAAAATGAGAGGAGGACATGGGGATGGTGGAAGGTCAAGACAAATCGAGGCAGACAGCTCGACCGAACAGAGTGAAGCAACACAACCTCCCTTTAGAAGTGCTCATCGTACAGCCTGAGATGAAAGCAGAACAAAGATAAAAGAAGAAGGCTGATAGACAGCTAGGACAGACTGTGGAAAAAGATCAAGAAGGATATGAAATACAGACAGAGAAAGGGCAGACTGAGATGTATGGATTCATATTTACGTTGCATCTGTGAGTCCAGACCCTTGACCAGACCTTGGAATGACAGAGCATGCCTGTTACCAGCAGCTCAAATGTATACTTTCAGCAAGTAAAAGGAGATGGGCAAAAGTACATATATGGACAATCTTACTTTGGCAGCTGGGTGAAAGCTTGAAAGCCAGCCTTAGATGCCACCAAGCGTCGTATGGCCTGAAAATGGCTTTCCAGTTCAGCATTAAGAGCCGGCAGCTCTGTATCCTGGCTTAAAAGAGCCAGGATGGCATTGTTGATGAGCTTCTCTTTGTTCTCAGAGAAAAGACCCTGGAGAGAATGAAAAAGGAGACATACAAAGAAATTACTGTGAATCCTTTTTAGGCAAATGCATAGAGATTGATCATACAGAAAATAAACCCACTCACATCTTGGGTTACTGCATGCAGCACTCCACTGTAGGATATGTTGGCGTTGAATCTGAATACTGCATCTGCAAAATTTCCATCTAAGCAAAGGGAGAAGGAATGAAGCATTGTTAAAGAAATTAATAGGATGTGCTGTCTGACCAAACAAAAGTGTGTCTGTCTATCTCAGCAGCAACGCTGGAAGGCTGGCGATCATAGAGAGGCGGGTGAAAACAAGCGTAACTAGTGCACTTTTTCTTACAGTGTTGTCCTCGGTTGTACAAATAAAAGTGATCAGAAACAGCAAAGAAATAAAAAGGACTCAATCACAGTGGGACGCCAGCGTGAATATAGGGTCGCCGGTTCAAGTTAGAGATAATGTGCGACACAGGCAAAACCCCCCATCTTATTTTGGAAAGGCGTGGGGGACAGGAGGGGCATGTGATAAGCAGTTTGATCAGGGTCGGTTTTACACGGTCTGTGTGGCTGTACTTAAGACACCACGTGGTGCCGGTTTTTAACGTTATGTATAATAATTCTGTTAAAATTAGTGAGACAAGGAACTGGTGGAAAAAAAAAACTTAAGGGGAAAAAATGTAATGTCAATTACATTTTTCATATGAATCAAAGAGGTTGAGGAAAATATCACCAGTGCCACCACAGAAGCACCACTTACACTACTGTGTAAAACATTAAAATTTAAATATGAGTGTAAAGCAGATCAAAAACAAGAGATTCATGAATTTGTATCAGATTTTATGAGACAAAGGGCTCTGACTCACTGGGAGGTGCTGCCAGGAACCTGAGATGCAAACTCTCCACCTCTTCATCCACGGGCATGCTCAGTAGGCCCCATCTCTGTCCTCGCTGGGTGGGAGCCATCTTGACACACACATCTCTGTTGCCTGATGCTCTGACTCCATCAAGTAAGCTGGCTAACAGGGAGTCCCTACAAGCGCACGTACAGACAGTCTCAGCAAAATGCACTGATGATCAGAGGGAGTGGCACCGGAAAAATACATTAACTTAGAGATACACGGATCACACATAACATCATGGCCACCTGCTTAATATTGTGTTGGGCCAACTTTTGCTGCCAAAACAGTCCTGAAATGTCGAGGCATGGACTCCATCAGACCCCTGAAAGTGTGCTGTCGTATCTAGCACTATGATATTAGTGAGCTACAGAAGGTCATCTGTTGGATCGGACCACACGAGCCAACCTTCACTGCCGGGGAAGACCCCAGAAGAGCTGCAGTTTTGGAGATGCTCTGACCCAGCCATCTAGCCATCACAATGTTGCCCTCGGCAAACTCACACAAATCCTTAGAAGCCAGAAAAATTGGCAACACTAACACATCAGCTTTGAAGAAAAAGAAAAACATTCAATTACTTCCTAATATATCCCACACACTAGAAGGTGCCATGATTAAGAGATAATCAATGTTATTCACTTCACCTGTAAGTGGTCGTAATGTTATGCCTGATCGATGTGTCATTACGCTTAAAGAGAAAAAACTGATAACTGAAATTAAGCGTGACAAAAACACTGTCAAACATACCTTTCTGTAGAGGAGAACTTCCTGATCTGGCCTCGGATAAATTCTACGGTAAACACCTGAGGATTCTCCACATCACAGATGAGAGCAAATATCTGAGGGGAGATGAGACAGAGCAAGAATGAGCAAAAGAGAGTGGGAGGGGATAGTTTAGCCAAATAATATATAATGAAGCAAAAAGAAAAAAAGTAGTTTATTTAACATTTACCTCTCATTACTGCTGCACACAACATGCTTTTGAGTGAGTGACTATTAGAGTCAAAATTATTCCGACTTTTTGTTAAGGCTCACCTCTCCAAAGGGTTTGATGGTGACTATGTTGTACGAAGCGGGGTCTCTCTCCACTAGACATGTCTCTGTCAGGGCCAGGATACGCTTAACGGGCTCCTGGAAGAGACAAAAAGCACAAACATCTTAACATGAATGATAGTCTCAAAAAAGCAGCACATTTTTCAAATAATCCACTACATAATCAGATCAGACACCTAGTCAATTTTTGGAAAGTATGAAGAACAAAATAAAGCAGAGCGTTCTCACTGGATGTCGAGGGGTGATCTTCTGCACCACAAACTCTGCTAGGGAAGTTATGCTCTCGTCTGAGCTGTATTTCCCCAACCTGTCTGTCACGAAACCCTCAAAAGTTAGAGCCTCCTTCCTCAATCGAAGAGTAATGCCAATAAAGTTCCCGGCATGCTCTATGGCACTACGAATGATTTCATCTCGATGCTCTGAGGCAAACAGATGCTGAAAGAAAGGAAAGGAAAAGGAAGGTGAAGAGAAACTTGCTCATATATTTTTAAAGAAATAATGAATTTTTAAAAGGCACCTTAATATACAAAAGCACAAACTTTATGAACACATACCAGTCTGCTGAAGCCCCCGTAAAGGATGCAAAATCCTCCCTGGTAATCGGAGACCTCGACAAAGCCCTCTACATTTCGGTAATCATAGGAACACACCACTCGGTTAGTGTGGGGGTCGATCTGGTCGATGCCGCCTGGTGTCACCTCTAAACTCACAGGCTTCCTTGTGTCACTCCAGTGGTGCTTGTAGCAATTGTAGCGCTGACAAGAATGTGGCACATGTGTTGTAAGACAATGAATATAATGACCCAACAATGGTACACCTACACTATATGGACAAAACTGGGCCACAACTCTTAATCTTTGAATTGTGGGTGTTTTGAGTCCCATTGCCACTGCTGCATAAAATCAAGCAGCTAATTTAGCCATGCAGTCTGCCTTTACAAACAATTTTGAAACAATGGGTTGCTTCAAAGAGCTCACTGAATTTGAACATGGTACTATTACAGGATGCCACCATTGCAAAAAGTCAAATTGTGAAATTTCTTCCTTCTTAGATATTTCATTATCAGCTGTAAGTGGTATTATTGCAAACTAGTGGCATTTAAGAACCACAGCAACTCAAAGTGGCAGACCACATGGGTTACAGATTAGTGTCACTGAGTGCTGAGGTACACAATGTGTACAAGTCGCCAACGCTCTGTTGACAAACTGCAGAGTTCCAAACCTCCTCTGACATTAACATCAGCACATAAATTGTGCACCAGGAGCTTCATGGCATGTGTTTCAGTGGCTGAGAAGCTCCTGTAGGTTTGACGTGTGGGTGGCCCAGTACTTCGGTACATATAATGTATATCCAAACTTTCATTTTGATCTTTATTTTCTCTTATTTTTTAAGCACAAAAATAAATACTTACCCTGCCAGTTATCTTTCCCTCGGAAAACTCTGTTCTGAATCGCTGTGAAAAAAGAATAATAAGGAAGTCAACAGTGTGCAACCTTACACAGCTAACTGTTAAATCATTAATGACTAATAATTGTAAAACACTGCTTCAACGTTGCATAAATACAACTCCTTCCATAGGAAATGCGTGTTGCTGTTCAGTTCAGCATAATTACTTTAATTGTTTACAACAACAACAGTTCCAATGATTCATATCTTTGCACAACACCGACAGCACATCAAACGCTGTGACTTCCAAGTGTTGCATTTCTTAAAAAGTGCATCGCACATTAAGTGACCTTGTTAAGACACTACAGCTACAATAAGCTACATCAAAACACCTTAGTCAGGATCTATTTTAATAAATGCATGTAAAGTCTATTCAGTCAATGGTGGTACTATAGTACTAGCCATGTGTTTATCCTCACCAGTGCTTCTGTGAGCAGCTCTGTCCGGTGCTCTGTTGAAAACTTGAGCGTTTCCGACTTCTTGCCGCTGCCTTTACGGAATGTGAGGCTGAACTCTGTGCCCTGACCTTTTCCTACCGGGCCAATACCGCAGATGTCTCCATAAGTCCACTGCAGACATAGACAGTGAAAATACAGGATTAAACACATGTTAAAGCATCAAAAGACCAGTTCAAACATTTAAAGAGTTTCAAAGTACTTCCAAATGTACAAGAAGCATAAAGATAAATGTCTTATAAGATGCAATAATGCAGCAGTACAGCAGGGTCAAATTTTGTGCACCGATAAACACTGAAAAATATATTCAGAGCTGTGATACTAAACCGTTTAGTAAATGTGGGCCAAAAAGTGCCAAGAGCAGCACATCCCATAAGCATCTGTGAGGCACTGGTGGTAGAAGAAGAGGTTCCTACATCATGAGGGCGTTCTCATTCATACTGACCTGATTTGTTACTTCTAGCGTGGTAGGGTTGTAAGTGGTAATGCCATGTGTCCCCACTGAGAAGACTCGCTTGTACCTGGAACACAGAGATGGAATGAGTCAGAAACATAGCCTACCCATCACCAACCACACATCGAAGCAACACCTACACCAACCCAGGCAGTCACATAATATTCGCAGAGAGTGTGGGGAACAGGGCGAAAGTGTGGTGGTTTTTTATTATTATGCGAGATCCTAATAATCTTGACAGCCTTGAAAAGAACCACATTAACTTATCTTAAAATTCCCACTCCATTACATGTGACAGGGTTAGAACAATGTGAAATGAAAAGGTCTATTTTTGGCCCTCTGTAAGCCAATGACGAATCAACCAAAAGTAACTTTACAAGGACTGGGTTACCTAATGGCATCAACCATATTCAGGTTGGTTAGGTCAGTTCCCTTTTTCCCCAAATAGGAATACAGGATACAGCGGCATGATTTCCCCATACCATTTGGGTTGCACTTCATTCCACTCCTTCAGGGAACGGAAGTTATAGTCATAACATTGTTTTCAGGTGTTTTGTGAGTCACAGGAAAACCTTAACTCCTAACAGTCCCAAGCTTCACTGGCCCTATATGACAGTGAACGTGAACAATGTGTAGCTTCCAAACATTTAACCATTACACAACATTTACACACTGCCTTCAGTGGGTTTTGATTTTTGTCTGTGTGAGTCATCAAGGTTATATACAAAACAGTGAGGCAAATTTTGGCTATTCATTGAATTTTAGGGCAGGTTCCCTGTGATGCAGGGATTGGGCTCGATATAGGGCATGTCACCTCTAAGTGCACGTCCTCCGAAATCGCTTTTGTTCTAGGAATATTATAGGTCTCTGACATATTACAACAAAAGGATACAATCTTTTGTATGTCAGCAATTCTGTGATGACTCACTGTTAAATAGTGATGAAAACACAAATTCATGAGAAATTAGGAGTAGTGCTTTCTAACATAACAGGAAGAAAGTGCTGAATTCTGATTTCTTAATATTCTAGTATGTTACACTGACAGTGTGCACATGTTAAGTGTGGCAGATCAATGTGCTTGGTTGGAGTTTTTTGGCAATAGCAACATTTTCAGCTGTTTTTTCCCAATTCATACATTTTCATTTTAAAATTAAGTTATTTTTGCTGTGTTTATTAAGAGAAAGTTGTGCAAACACAGTGTGTTTACATATAAATTGTACCTGGTATTGATGTGCTTTCCAAAAGTCTTGAGCTACCCTTATTCCTGTATATTTTGCTTTTAACACAGGAAATAGTTGAAGAGACTAATTGAAACCTGCACACATACATGGAAATACACCACATAAGACAGAAACAGAGTTTGTACAATTCTAATGATCTTTAAACTCCATATTTGGAACAAGCACCTTGATTCTTCAACCCAGCTTGAACTCTCTTAAACAAGTTTTCTTGTATTTTCTTTTAATAGTTCTCTGTGTTTCTTGAAGGACATTCAAAGTTCTTCTTTGGATGTTCACTGCCCCTTGTTCCATTTTCATCACTGTGTTTTACCCATGGCTGCACATACTCACTGTCTTACTGCTCCTCTGACCTCCTATGTACGTATATGCAAGGATTTGAGTCAAAAACTTCAAATTTGTATTCATCACGTCACAAGATTTGTTGTCACTGATTTTAAGTCCAGCTCTTGTGTAATCTGCAATATATTAGCCTTTACTTATCATTTTTGTACCTTACAAATGGCTTCTTGGCAGCCACCTGAGACCATTTCTGCATCTTTGATTAGGCTTCACTGAATAGTAAATGGCTCAACTGAAGGGCCCAGGTCTTTGCTCAATTTTTTCAGTTTCATCAAATTTTTAAAGGAGAATTACAAGAAAGTCTGGTTTCTTTGAACCAAAATGTAAAGACAAGAGGGGTAGCTCAAGATATTTGCACAGTACTGTATGTTTTCTACCAACTGATAGCTCTATTAGTGTGCAGATGGAACATGCTGACTTAGTTCCTTTCCTTCTTGTACATCCTCATTAGGTCCAGTTAACATGAGCTAGTCCAAAAAAAAAAAAAGCTGAGTAAAAGGAAGTTAATATTAGTGGTTACTTTTACATAATCCATTTGCAAATCTGTATGAATGAAATGACTAACACAAGCTGACAGGCAGTTGCTTTAGGCAAGGCCATTAGGCTCGGGCTCATCCCTCAGGATCCTTCTCCTTTATATACCAATGTCATGTCCTTCTTGGGAAGCTTCACCCTTAGAAAACTATATAAATTGCTTCATCTCTCTTGACACCACTGCCTCTTTTGCATCATTGTGTTATTTTAAGGAATGAAGTCTAAAACCATGAGTCTCCCCTGATCTCTCTACATGTCTTGACCTTGGTGCCAAATGGGTGGCTTGAATTGGATGTCAGCACAAACTTCGTTAATTATTAATTCTCTGTGGGCTGACAGATTAAAAAAAACAATCTTGGTACAAAGGCAATATCCAGTCCTCTCTATCTGGTATACCCTTGGAGAAAAAAAAAGCCAAATTTATGCCTAATTTTCTGATTTAACAATTAATTCATGTCTTTAAATTGAACCCGTGTTGAATAGTAGAATGTAGCTGCTAATAAATACCATTATTTTAAATTAAACAATAAAGACTTAAGAACTGACTTTCAGGATGAAGCATACAATAACAGGAAGAAATGCATACACAATGGTAAGATGAAGTACAACTGAGATCAATTTAGGAGAGCAGATTATTAGAATGATTATTATGCAGTACTATGCAGAGATCCTATGATATTAAACAACCTTTAAAGCACTTTTGCAAGAATCCTTTAAAACATTTTAAACATCCGCTGCTGACATTCAGATTTACATTCATACAAAGGTATGAAAATCAAAAGGCCAAGACCTGGAACAAGCATGTGTTTAGTCATCCATCATGGTAACAGAAGCAAAAACAGGTACAGTTTACACCACAGATATAATCACCATTCTCTTCTTTCCATTACTAAGGTTTCATAATCTTCCCATTTGGCAACTTCCTGTACTGTATGTGACTGAACACTTCTTAACCACCTCTCCTCAAAACATGCTCCATTTCTCACGAAGACATCTCAGCTTAAGAGTTGTTAGTAGGGCAACACAAAATAATCTTTCATACAAGATTCAACATAAACACTGGATAACAGAGATGCAGAAAGCAGTGAATAGAGTGCGCTCCAAAACTATAATACTATGAAGGGAGGCAATGACAAGACCCCAAATATAAACACAGAATTTTAACAAGGTGAAAAAGATGCATAGCTGTACTAGCAATAAAAAATGACTGCTTTAAACTGAATAACAATAAGCAGAGATTGTGGCACTGTATTAACACACACCAAAATGAGAAAACTGTCAAAACGGTGCTCACACAGCTCCTGGATGACATTTACATTTCTAATTCCTATGGAAGCCGTAAGGGTGAGCCTAGTTTTTCAAAAGGCTGAATAGGGGTGCTACACTTGCAAATATAAAGCAAGCTATAAAAGAAAATCAATTTGTGTAAAAAGTCAGGGAAACATCTTAATCTAATACTCTCTAAAACTTAAGTCATTTGACCAAATCATGTTCACAAGCATATTTCAGTGGAAAACTCTATAGCAACAGTGAGCCAACGCTGCAACAGCTCAGGTCTACAGTGATACTAACTGTCAGAAAAGTGTCTCGGGCCAAATTCTAACTTGTCTATGAGATTTTCATCACTGTTAGTAAATCTGAAACTGAATCTGAAATGTGTAAAAAAGGAAGCGGGCAAAAATACAGAAACAAAACCTTTTTTTTTTTTTTTTTTTTTTTTTAAATTTTCCCACCACCATCCCTGCAGAAAAGACCACAAATATTGTCTCTGGCCCAGTCCCTATGTTCACACTGGAAAGCGAATGCCTGATTTATAGTACTGTGTTGAATCCCTTAAGTAATGAGCAACATTTATTCTAATGTGCTAGTGTGTTTGTATTGCTCTGCCATCACAAGCGAAACTGAGCCATTCACACTGAACTTTGAGAAAATCTTAAACAGTTACTTTTACTTAAATGGAGGAAGGCGAGACTATGTGAAGAACCAGCCCTGAGTATATGGACTGTTAGAGCTATTATGAGGAAAACCTCCATTTGTCTACACTGGCAGAGTACAAAGTATTCCATTAGCATGTTGAGGAAGACAGATACAGTAATAGCTTAATACATTTTGTTTCACTGAGAAATCATCTTTGTGCTAATCAATAAACTGTGTTTACTACCAAACAGACCAATCACAGCGGAGGTCTGCATCACTGGGATGTACAGTTACATTTCTGGGAAGGTACACATCAGGTACAGCACATGGTACAAAGCTAAGCCATAGCCTACGCTGTAGATTTACTGCAGTTCTATAAATAAAACATAAGGGCTGTCCTACTGTAATTGGTAAAGTGCATGAAGGCTCTCTTACAGACAATTTGAGCCATTTATTTATACTTTCCTTAAGTCTCTATTTCTGCAAACTTTGTCTGTAGGAAGTCACGTTGTAGCACGGTGTTAAAAACTTGATGGTTGATGGAGGTGCTTTAGTAAAGCGTAAGGAAAAAAATGTTAAAGAAAAAATAGAAAACCAACCAAAAGTTATAAGAAATAAAGTTCTAAGAAAAGGGTTTCATTTGAAAATGGATAAATGCAACAACTCACGTATCTTCTTTATTAAATCTTTTTTTTTTTTTTTCCTTAACTGTAATGTTTTGGCAAAAACAAATTGATTAACTGACAATTCGTCCTTTTATTCCTTCTGTAAGGCAACTGCCTGGCATGGCAATGTCACATGACATGTCACAAAGTCTGTCTCTATCACACATTAGAGTGTGACTCTGAGGCACTCCTGTGACAACCTGAAACAGCTTCCTCATACTGCGGGTATTGTAATTACATCATTAAATAAAACCAAGAACATGGTGTCTTGGCATGTTCTCTTGGTGTGGCACAAAAGTGCTTAATTGGTTGGATAAAACCAAATGGTATAAGATATTTCTCACTACCCACTAAAGACAAAAGCCACCCACAATAAAGCTGGTATAAAGCAAGATGAAAACCTGTACCCTGATGAGAATCTTTCTCTCTGCTGATCTATCAAAGCCCTGTGTGGCAGATCCTCTAAACTGCGTTTGACTTGCCCCAGAGAGACTGTTCAACTCAATCTCTGGTTGTCAACGTTTTCTGTCTGAGGCACGGAAATGGGTTACACAAGCACCAGCTCAAGTTTCATTTTCATTTCTCTGTGATCACCCACTCACATAATTCTCTGCCGCCCTACTCTTAACTTTCTGTCACTTTCTCTCACTCTCCTCAGTGAGTCAGTAAAGTGACCTTCAAATGTTGATGGCAATAATTTTCATTTACAAAGGCCATTACATGTGATTCACATACTTTTCCTGCTCAGAAAACCATTCCCCTATGGATGGGAAGAGACTATAAGGATAGAAATTCCTGTTCACTAAAGCGTTGACCTAATGACCTGCATTTAACTTGGGTCAGGAGGGTCATGACGTAAGCCTTGGAAGTCCGATAAACCACTAAAAGGACCTTAAATTGCATCCTCGTGTTGCTCAGGCATAAAGAAGTGTGAAATCAGGAAAAAAGCACATTTAAGAACATGTAAACAGATTTTTTTAAACCAACAATCCCTATGGCTCACTGGTATGCTTTAGTTGCAGCTTGACAAAATTATATAAAATCTAACAAATCTTTTATTTTAAAGGAATTTGGCTACTATATGTTACATTTACTGTCAAATTGGAGTAGTACAAATACATTTCATTCAATTTGCATGAAATGCCCTGCCTAACTTCACAGTTACTCTGTTTCAAAATAATCCCAAACATGATCATTTTTTTTGTAAAAGTAAAAGTAAACTTATTTTATTTAATTTCTATGATTTCAGAGCTGTGATGAAAAGTACCAAATAATCATAACAGGCCAGTCAAACAGAACTTTTCAGTCAATATTTTCTCAAAAAAAAAAAAAAGCCTCTTCTAATAATAAAAGCCTATGACCTCTGGTCTAGGACTGGGTTTAATTCATGTCTGGGAAATTGAGCTCTGGCCTTCTCATGATGGCGGTGTAGAGCACTAGCAAACATATTCATCCCAAGTCTCCCATAGATGTTTAGCTAAGATGGGATGAATGAAAAGGCCATTACATACGATTCAAAATTTTCCTGCTCAGAAAACCATTCCCAAAAGGATGGGAAGAGACTATGAGGGTAGAAATGCTCCATCATAGGATTTTCAATTATCCTTCCCACGCCAGCAAGATTCCTCATAGAGCATAAAAGAGCCACTGGATGTGTTCACTGTAGGGGTCATCGTACATCAACGCGCGTTTCTGCAGGACACTTCAAGAAGCATTAGCGGATGAACCTCTGACGATGGCTAATGCTTTGCAGCCCTGCTTAAGTTTCTCAAGTCAATAGCAGGCCTTAATGGGACAAAGGCATTTAGAAAGCAAGTATTGGTAATGTGATCCCACCTCCTGACTGCTCAGACTAGGACTTGTCCTTTCTATTAGCTTTGAGGGCCTCCAAGTACAGGGCTGCCACTAGTTTTAGACATTTGGCGATTTAAGTGTTTAATTTACACACTGACAGAACTTATATGCTGTATAATGTCCCATAAATCAGTGTATGATGGACTTGAAGGCTAATCAGATACATGTTCACAGATAAGTACGTTGGCTTCATTGTATTGTATTACATCATAACAGTTTTTAATCTCCTTTAAAAATGCATTAACATACAGTGGCTCAGTTACTTCCTAAAGGCATAATTAGGATAAAAATCAGTTGGGTATCTTAACCTTCCTACACACATAAAACATATTAGCTTATAATTTTTATAAGGTAGGTAGTAAACATGAAAGAAGGCATGTTTACCCATTCCAATAGGCTCTTGACATAACAAAAAATGTTTGATGTCTTGTCCCAGCCAAGATGTAATACAGTGTTTACTGTTGTTTAATCTCCAGATAGGCACTCATTAAAAGTGTATTACCACCTACACTGTGTTTGACAGAAAAGGAACACTAGCTCTATCATTTAGTAAAGCAGCTTTTCATGCATGACCCCCTATATTTTCCCAAGATAAAGAAGCCAAAAATAAAGAAAGTGATAATTTGGGGACATTTCCACTTTAGATCCACTGCATTGTAAAGTAATACGCATAAGATGTGAAACAAAAAATACTAAAGGCACTGAAATACTATTTGTGAGTCTTAAAAAAAAGAAAAAGAAAACAAAAGTTGCATTCTTACTTTCCCCTCCAGGAGTGTTTGGTAGTATAGAAACAGGCCAGGTCTCTGTTTTCTTTGACGACATTCATCTTTTCACAGGACCTAAAACACAGAAGGAAAGTTACCATGACTGGAATTTTTTAAAAAGCAAGTTCTTCAACTTCAACAAATACAAAGGTCAAGGAAAAACATGTTTTAAAGATGTTCGTTTAGGCATTTCTTTAGGGTAAGTATTATATTTCCAGTTGTCATATCAGCTGTTACCAAAGTCCTTAACCCAGACTTTTGCAAATCACAACCATACCATGTTTACATAACACACATTCCAGTATACAGTGACACACATGTCACACAGTCTCTGAACATATTTTGACTGAGAGGGAGAGATTTCCACCAGCTACTGAACTAATACAGTGCAAACAGAGATTATCCATTAACAGGGAAGAGTCTTCAGCAGCTGGGAGACCATGACTGTATCATTCTTCACTGTTCTTACTTCGGTTATAAGCTACAGCAGGGACATTCAAAATTATGACAACCCTGTCTCTTCATGCTCTACCTCTATCCTTTATAGCTGCATTCTTGCAGACTCGCTTTGAAAAGTGACACCCCCAAGGAACCAACTGGGATATTGCAGCTTGCTCAGCATAAACAAAGGGGAAGCAAATGTCTCCATTCCATGCTGATAACCATAGGTGCAAAAACAATACAGCAATTCACGAACTGAGCATATGTCAATAAAGTCTGGCATAAAGCCAGCATGGATAATTGAGGCTATGTAAATATACAGAGGTTAGATGGTGTCTTAGGGTTTGGCCAGGCTTCCAATTTGAATTTACAATAGGAAGAAAAAATAAATCACTGTAATTTTACTTCAAGACTAGCTGCTATCAGGACAGGTGCACACGGATTAACAGGTTTGTTTTTCCAGCTGACAAAAAAACCAAAACAGAACATTACTTTAAGTAGCGAACAGTTTATAGAGGGTTTAACGATAAACCAGTCACCAGAACACAGTAGAGAAAAGGTGGGAAAAACTGCCTCTGCTATCCTTAGTGCAGTAAATTGTAAGCGGCTGCAATGTGACAAGGGGAACCTGTGTCAGCACTCTGCCAGGATCCTGGAAAAAAAAAATCTGACTCCAGTTTTCCTTCCTCTCCAGATCGGAGTGCAAATAAAGAAGGGAGCAGCAAAATTATTCATCTATGCATTTATCACAGTTTCTTGTTTTTTACCGAGGACCAGACACAATATTAGGCAAATTTTAAAGTATGGCAACACCAGATGAGGATCTTCCAAAGTTTTAAAGGTTTGACATCGCTGTTTCAGGAGGAATAAAGAAATAATTTATTTACCTCCAAATATACAGTCATGTAACTGTATAATCTCATACAGGCAGATGTTAGCATGAGGGACTGCATAGACTGCGCTTTGCTGCAGCACAGGGCAGAGCAGTTTTATTACATTACTGGGATGAGTGTGCTGCTACGACTGTGGAAAAAAAAAAAAAAAAAAAGGTAGATTCCAGGGCTGGGTCATGTGATTTACCCCTCCCTGTACCCATCTGTCCCTTTTTGCCCTTATCAAGAGCAAATTATTCCTGGTCTATCCTCAAACACATTTTAACAAAACAGGAAAAAGAAATATGAGATAGGCGAACCCAGCACACTGCAAGCAAAGCACATATTCAACATGACAACTTGATCCAAACAGATTTTCACAACTTTTCCTTTAACAAATACAGTTTTTAATAATCAAAGGTCTTGTTATGTGGATGTCTGGGACCATTTCTGCAATCCCACAGAGGACACTGGGGTGTCCTTTTTACCAAATATCCTTATCTAATACCATGTTACTCACAAGGAACTACCCAACTAGACTGCAGCCACAGGTTGTATCCATCACAACAATTTGATCAGGTAACTCTCAGTACTCTACATACTATAAAAATACTATTTAGTTTACAAGGCTAGGTCACCTGTTTCCTTTGGAAAGCAGATGGCTGAAAAACTTTAGCATCACAGTGGGTGCAAGGGTCAAAATATCATGTGCTATGACATCACTATATGGCTCTAACAGGTTTTTTTTTAATACCTTTAGTTTAAATTCTCTTCTCTGCAATGATATTAGTGAAGCTAAAGTAAATCAAAAGGCGCAATGCTCGAGTAGGGAAACACATGAAGGATGTAGACCTTCAGAACCACATAAAATCTTACATCTAGTCCAGGCCAGGCAAAACACATAATATGAGCTTGATAATCTTATTTTCACTTGTTTTTTTTGTTTTTTGTTTTTGTGCCCTGTAGATATATTGCAACACACACCGACATTAGCCAACTATATGAAGCAATCTCTAAACCGAGACGGGAACTTAGTTTGCATTATCTTCTGTGGATCTGCAAGGATTTTATGCAAATACCTTTTCGAAAAATATAATTTCTTCTCTCTTTTTAAAAAAACAGCTAACTAGAAATATAAAACTAACAGTTACACGAAAGAGGCTGAAATGGCAAACAGCAATTCTTAAATCGTGTGGAGGTTGTGCGCTGGCTCCTGATCTGTCAAGTAAATCCATGACAAACAGCATTAACGTTACCAAGCAGCTAGCCAGACTGGTTCATTTCAGCAGGCCTACGCGGTTCACTGTCAGGCTAAGCACGGCGGCACAGATTTGCGACGTCGACAATTGCTGTTCCACTTAACTACAGTGACCAGCCGAGATACTTTGTTATCAGCGTCTGTTTGACAAATGCAGAAAAAGGGGCTGTGGCAGGCCAGTGCTTGGGTTAGCCACTAGCTAACGGCTTACTACCACATCACTCAGGTTTTATGGACGAACTAGCTAGTCGCATTAGCGACGGGGTTCAATCAAGCAAACATTGGAGAAGCAGACAGTGGCAGGCGCTAACGGCCGCGTTTACCTGTAAAATCGCTAACGGGTGTTATTCGTAGCCGTCCCTCAGCCCCCCACCCTCCTCTGACTGTGCCCGGTGCGTCTCAGTTTTCCCAGTGTGATGCTGAAGGTGCTCAGTTACGGCGTATTCCCCCCAACTGGACTCAGGACGCTGCCATATTCCTCATACCAAAAGTGTGCTACTGCGCAAGCGTAAGGCCTGCCTGTCATGCGGCTGTCAGCTGATTGGTTTGTCAGGAACCAACATTGTGAAGATACCTGACACCAGATCGGTTATTACGTCGAATCATTCTGTTTTTCAATTGGTACATACCTTCGAAACTGACCTCGGAACAGTTCAGCGATGCCATATACTGCGGAAGGGGTTTATTACTGGAAACTCTAGTTTCTTTTTGAGAAGAAATGAGCGAATATGCGACCACAGCCATAATAATACTTACATTTCCGTTTTCACCAAAGAGTCGAGCACAGACAGATTACACACGTAAAGCAGAAGTGAAGATACATCTCAAAAATTCAAGCAAAGAGGTATAAATAAGAATAAGTAGTTTGCAAAATTATGCATGATCAGGGAATGAAAACGGAGTACAGCTCCTCTACTTCCAAGTAGCCTGTTGTATAATTATTACTCCAAATAACCTTCATGACTAAAAGTGTCTGCTTATTTTTCATCAAAGTTACCTATGAAGAAAATAGATGGATAGACGACGGGATGCTTGGTAAACTGGACAGTAGATTAAACCTCGCTGATTCCTTTATATTTTACTATTTACCTCTTAGTCTTAAAATTTTTTGCAGAAAGAGAGGGGAAATAGCTGGAAAGAACATATTTCTGAACAGTAGCCTGTTCAATAAAACGCAACTCCTGGGATAAATACAACTATTCTGCCCCCTAGAGACACTTTCCCATCAATGCAGCAATTCCTTTTGTTCAGGCATAGTATTCATACAGCCAGTTTCCCGCACATGGGTTAAGCCTGTTCCTAAAGTAGAAGAAACATTAAATAAGGATCTCCATTTAAAAACACTAGACTGAATCGGTGTCTGACAGAGAAGTTCCAGAGCATAATAAAGGACACAGATATGTCAGGCACACTCAAACAACTTTAAATAAACAGGTAGAAAAAAGTATCTTTCATCCTTCCCCAGTAATCCTAACATGAATCTACATACTGCCTACTGCACTGTGTTATTTTTACACCATTTTAAGTATTTTATTGCTCATTATATTTCATAAAATTTTTTGCATTCATATTCATTTTTTTCTCTTTCCATGCATTTGGTCTTGAAATGACTCACATTCTTATAATATTACATTTCTTTTTGACACATCGTTCATATTTCAGCTGCCCATCAAAGTAAACTAATTGAATACATTGTTAACTGTGAACAGCCTACAAAGAAACAACTGAGATGTATAGCAGGACCATCATAAAGGCCTCTAACAAAAAGTAACAATTTGTTACTCTTTAGCGTGTAACTTTACTGTTTTTCAACCCCTGTCTGAATTTTTAAGTGACTCACCGTGACTGCAGGTAAAGAGGAAACATCTTTGCCTCTGTTACTGACTGTTACTGACAGATGTTGCAAACTAAACTTGAGCAGAGCAGCAGTCACGTTATAAGCCATCTGATTAGGTGACTAACCATGCGCTGCCCGTTAGTCTAATTTAATTAGAGCTAGAGAGACATGAGGGGGAGAAAATAAAAACATTTCCGTCTTTTTCCATGGAGTCAAATGGAGGGTGAAGTTCTTGAGGATGAGAAGACCGTGCCAATCAGTGAAGCTTTTATTTGGCTCACATGATGGCCACTGCGCTTGACTGATGGAGAAACAGACCAGACGATCAACTGAATCTAAAAGACTACAAGAAGACTAACTGTCTAGTAAATGCAAAGTTAAAAGCATTGCAATCTCTTGCTGAAAATATTAAAATCTGATATTTAGAACTTTAATAGTCTTTACAAAATGTATAGCTGAGAGTTTGGCTTTGTTGTTACAACCCTCTGGGTTAGATTGGAGAGGGTTCCTGTGCTAATTGCTGAGGGGAGCAGTGGTTTGCGCTCCTGTCATGCTTTTTTTTCTAGCCAGACGGTGCCACCTACTGCTGTATACTGTGCAAAGAATGAGCACAGCCAGGTACTTGCTGCATAATAAATACTTTAAGTCAACTAAAGCAACAGACAGTGCACAAGAGAGAAGTGAAGATCGTGCAGACAGGATGCAGTGGGTGTCAGGGGTACTTGTGGCAGAAGAGTGAACGTAAACATTCACAAAATGATAGTGAGACCTGCTATTATGTGTGATTTGGATATGGTGGCACTGACAAAAAGGCAGGAGGCCAAGCTGGGAGTGACAGAACTGTGCTTCATTGGGCAAAATGAGTACATCACAGGGACAGCTCAGGTTGAGTGTTTTGGAGACAAAGTTAGAGAAGAAAGGCTGAGATGGTTTGGACATGTGCAGAGGAGGGATTGTGGATATACTAGGGAAAGGGTGTTGAAGATGGAGCTGCCGGGAAGTTCACATAGAAGATTAATGGATGTGTGCTAGGGATAAGCTGAGATGGAGGCAGTTAATGTGGTGTGGCGACCCCTAAAGAAAAAAAACAGAAGATGACAATTTAGGCTTTTTGCAATCACAAGACAAGAGACAAAAAAAGAAGTTGAGAGTAAATGAGAGGAAAAAACTAATTGCATGAAATGATGAAAAGGATTAATTAGTATTTCAAACTCTTACTTGCTTTCCTGGCTCATTTTCTGTTAGTAACACATTTTTAGTTCTCAGTGCAACACCTCCCAAAATTTTTATATTACACATGTAGTGTTTGGCTCATATAAGTGTGAAGGCACTGTGTCTGATCACACTGTCCTCATCTTACATTGTCTGCTTGTGTTTGTGTGTGTGTGTGTGTGTGTGGGTGGGTGGGTGGGGTTGGGGGGTTGAGTGGTAATGTGACTTCTCATTCTGTTCCTATTTTTCTCACATAAGGCTTCACTATTGCAACATTTCTATGACATAAATTTGTCTGTTCCCACAGTCCCACACATTTTATCCTCTGTCTTCTGGGAATCACCCTATATTTTGTCACAGCGGCAAATCGGTGATGAGACACAACAAATAGCAAGATGGTGAATAGATTATCTACTCAGAGAATTTCAATGAGAGAGAAGATTTGAAAGATGAAGGGGGAGAGTTGTCAGAACATAAGTCCATTCTCTCCCCTTTATAGGACAGTGCAGACAATAGACAGCAAGGCAGGGAGAGAGTGAAGGGGAATGACACAGGGAATGGCCTGGATCAGATTCAGACCCCTGCAGTGAGGACTCTAAGCACACCGGTGCTCAACCAGGTGTGCTACAGTAGCGCTGTCAATTCAGAGTCTTATAATGAGTTTATGACTGTGCATCAGTCAAATTCAGTGCAAACCCGTCTGCAACTAGCAAGGGTAGAAATATGGATGTAAAAAAATGGTGAAACTGAATACTCAATTCAATTCAATTCAATTCAATTCAATTCAATTCAATTCAATTTTATTTATATAGCGCCAAATCACAACAAAAGTAGCCTCAAGGCACTTTATATTGTACAGTATACTCTATAATAACAGATACAGAGAAAAACCCAACAATCATATGACCCCCTATGAGCAAGCACTTTGGCAACAGTGGGAAGGAAAAACTCCCTTTTAACTGGAAGAAACCTCCGGCAGAACCAGGCTCAGGGAGGGGCGGCCATCTGCTGTGACCGGTTGGGGTGAGAGAAGGAAAACAGGATAAAGACATGCTGTGGAAGAGACAGAGAGATTAATAACAGATATGATTCAATGCAGAGAGGTCTATTAACACATAGTGAGTGAGAAAGGTGACTGGAAAGGAAAACTCGATGCATCATGGGAATCCCCCGGCAGCCTACGTCTATTGCAGCTTAACTAAGGGAGGATTCAGGGTCACCTGGTCCAGCCCTAACTATATGCTTTAGCAAAAAGGAAAGTTTTAAGCCTAATCTTAAAAGTAGAGATAATGTCTGTCTCCCGAATCCAAACTGGAAGCTGGTTCCATAGAAGAGGGGCCTGAAAACTGAAGGCTCTCGCTCCCATTCTACTTTTAAATACTTTAGGAACAACAAGTAGGCCTGCAGTGTGAGAGCGAAGTGCTCTAATAGGGTGATATGGTACTACAAGGTCATTAAGATAAGATGGGGGCTGATTATTTAAGACCTTGTATGTGCGGAGCAGGATTTTGAATTCAATTCTGGATTTAACAGGAAGCCAATGAAGGGAAGCCAAAACAGGAGAAATATGCTCTCTCTTTCTAGTCCCTGTCAGTACCCTTGCTGCAGCATTTGGATTAACTGGAGGCTTTTCAGGGAGTTTTGCTTCTGTTTTTAAACAAAAGGAAGGTTGGAGATTGGCCTATAATTAGCTAAGATAGTTGGGTCTAGGGATGGCTTTTTAAGTAAAGGTTTAACTACAGCCAGCTTGAAGGACTGTGGTACATAGCCGATTATTAGAGATAGGTTGATCATATTTAAGATCGAAGCATTAATTAATGGCAGGACTTCTTTGAGCAGTTTTGTAGGAATGGGGTCTAAAAGACCCGTTGATGGTTTGGAGGAAGTAATTATTGAAGTTAACTCAGAAAGATCAATTGGAGAAAAAGAGTCTAACTGAATATCAATGGTACTAAAAGTAGCTGTAGATAATATTACATCTGTGGGATGATTATTGGTAATTTTTTCTCTAATGATAAAAATTTTATTTGTGAAGAGTCACCTGATAGTCAATAGTCATCCATTTAGAAAATCATCCTGATCAGGAGATGTTTGATATCTAAATACTGCTCTAGATTCAGTAGCACCAAAAATAAGAGCTGTATTATGTGTGTGTCTGTCCAAGAAAGACATTAAGACGCAGTATACATGCATTAATTGAATGTATACTGGATGTATATGTATATGGAACACACACCAAAACTCTGCTTCTCATGTGTTTAAAGGCTTTCACAAATGGGCTAGTTCTTTAGTGGGGTTGAAATTTTGACTGGGATGAATCTTGTCAAAACACTGAATTGCAAAGCAGACAACTGAATGACTTGATTACCGACTACTTGTGAGGCAGTTAAAGGCAGATAGCGTGTTCTATGTTGAGATCGAATTAACGTAGAACAACAACAAGACTAAACAACTACCCTTAAATTAAAACCAGTAAAAAAAACATCTCATAGTGAATATCACACACGTGTGTATATGAAATGTTGCTAAGATGAGGCAGTTAATGTTGATTGGGGATTCACTTTTTGTTTCAAATCTTTACGTATCGCCATTGAATGCACCTCAGGTAACCAAGGTGATGACGCTCTTTTCCGTTACCAAGGCATTCTCAATGCAAACACTAGCTGCTAGGAGGCTAGCAAATCTGCTTGATAGTCTTATAGCTGTCATATAACCTTTGTTTAGCCTCGTCGAATGTAATTATAAGAGATTTTCAGGAACACTCGATTCCAGCATTTCACCGCTGGTTTTCAGTCTGCTCACTGAATGATCTAAATTAGAGGCAGAAACACCCATTTTTTTCCTCCTTTGGAGCAGCTCAGTCTTCAAGCTAGCTAACTTAGTTACGTTAACGTTAGCTGCACAGCCATCATGGTAAGTAGCTGAAATGATTTGCTGTACAGGCCACCTGTTCGCTTTTAGGAGTTTAGCATGCTAAACGCCTAGCCCTGTGCTCTAAAGCTGAATCAAAAGACCAGTGAACCGCTAACGTTAGCGAGCAACCCTTTATATACATAAATAGTACGCTGGATGTGCAAGCCCATGTGAAAGGCCCTGCTGCATATTAGCAAGAGAAAATCCTCTTCAAGTTAGCTAATTATCTGCTTGTGTATGTACACCTTATTTGTGTTCATTTTTTATTCTGTGTGCCGATCTTTGCTTAAAATCAATTTTCTCTTATCTTCGTGTAGGCTGAATTTGGATTTAATGAACACCATCAGAATGAAATCATCAATTATATGCGATTTGCACGTTCAAAGAGAGTTCTAAGGCTCAAAACTATCGACTCATGCATCGAGGAGCTCAAGGATAGCAGGTGAATGGTCATTTCTTCTCTTTTCTCACGTTACTTCCGCTCAGTTGTCTATGTAAAGTAGATATGCAGGAAAAACGAAGACGGTTCAGATGTACCTGAAACATTTCCAATTTACGTGTATTTATGTGAAGGCTGGTGGAGGAAACCTTCACAGTGGACGAGGTGAAGGAGATGCTGGACGATCTGCAGGCGGTGGTGCGTGGGGAGGTGGAGATGGAGCTCATCAACACAGCCCACACCAATGTGCTGCTGCTTAGGCAGCTTTTCTCCCAGGCTGAAAAGTTTTACCTACGACTACAGAGTGATATCTCGGAGCTGGAAAACAGGTTGTCTATCTAGATTGCTTAGTTAGTGGTCTATAACAGATATATATATATAGACAAACGGACATACAATGCTGTGAGAAAATATTTGCCCCCTTCCTGATTTCTTTTTTTCTTTTGTTCACATTTATATGTTTCAGATCATCAAACAAATTGTAATACTAGACAAAGATAACCTGAATAATTACAAAATGTACTGCAGGCCTTACTTGCCTCAGTTAAGGTCAGTGTTCATGACTAAACAATAAGAAAGATGCTGGGCAAAAATGGCATCCATGGGAGAGTTCCGAGGTGAAAACCACTGCTGACCAAACAAAAAACAAAGGCTTGTCTTACATTTACCAAAAACATCTTGATGATTTATGACAACATTCTGTGGACTGATTAGACAAAAACTGAACTTTTTGAGTGCCGTTATGTGTGGCATAAAAGTAACACAGTATTTCATAAAAAAGAACATCATACCTGTACAAACAGTCAAAAATGTTAGTGGTGGTGGTGGTCTGGAGCTGCTTTGCTGCTTCAGGACCTGCATGACTTGCTGTAATTGATGGAATTCTGTTCTCTACCAGAAAATCCTCAAGAAGAATATCTGGCCGTCAGTTCATGCTCTGAATCTTAAGCACATTTAAGTTATGCGACAGTACAGTGATCCCAAACACGCTGACTTGGACTGGCCAAGTCAGCGTTTGGACTTAAATTAGACTGAAATGGTTTTGCATGACTTTAAAGACGTCATCCATGCTGGTAAACTCTCCAGTGTGGGTAAACTAAAGTAATTCTGCAAAGAACAGTGGGTCATATTTTGTTACACTGAAGCTGAAAGAACCTCCTACATGAAAGCACTCTTCTGTCTGACCACTAGGTTGTGCAGGGGATGTGAAATGTTATTCATTATTCTGAGGTCTTTGTTCAACACCCTCCTCTCATACGCTAACTGTAGGGGCAGCAAAGTAGTTCCCAGCCCAGCGCCAACTTTCCTGATCATCTTATCAGGACAATGGAAAGATGCCTAAAAAAAGTAAAATCTTAGGTGATACAAAAAAATACAGCTTTTTTTTCTTTTTTTTTAGCAATTTGAATATATTTGAATATATTGTCTGATACAGTGGCTTGCAAAAGTATTCGGCCCCCTTGAATTACGCACACCCCACTTTTCAGTTATTTATTTGTAAAAAATGTTTGGAATCATGTATGATTTTCGTTCCACTTCTCACATGTACACCACTTTGTATTGGTCTTTCACGTGGAATTCCAATAAAATTGATTCATGTTTGTGGCTGTAATGTGACAAAATGTGGAAAAGTTCAAGGGGGCCGAATACTTTTGCAAGCCACTGTAAGTGATTCCTCTAACAGATAACATAAAACGTCCCCTTCAAGTAAATGGACTAGTTTTACCAGATGAGAATTTTTTTTAAAAAAAGGAAGAACAGTCTGTGACATTTTTAATGTCTACGTTTTTATTATGTTTATTGTGGGATTATTTATCATTGCGTGCTGAATGGTGGGCTTATCTGCACAAGCCTCTCAGCAGTTAGGCATTTTTGCATAGACGGCAGGTCGTTTTTAAAATGATGTGATAGGGGTCATGTCACAGCAATGTAAAAAGTAAGCTTCATGTTAAAGAGAAAGGTTCCACCACACTGTATCATAGACCACTTCCTCTGCAGTGCTGCTCAGATTTAGATCGTGTACATGTTACATGCCAGGTAAAAAGGTCACTGCCAGCCCTCGCTGTCAATTTAACCCTTTTTTTTCCATTACGCTTGTTTCTCACTCTTTTGTTTGTTTTTTTGCAGGGATGTTCAGTTAGCCTGAAAACCACAACATGCACACACACGATGCAGTATGGGTAAACTGAGCTGTGAATTTAGATAAGCCTTAGCATTAAAAGTAATATTAAAAAGCATAATGGAAACGTACAACCTCAGAAAAGTGCATGACCTTTTTTCTTTTTATAATTTGCAGAGGAGACCGTTAGGCCTTTTAACATTTGAACATTTTTCCAAGGCTATTTCTGGATATGTTTAGTATCAGAAACAAATACAGATATATTTGTAGGGTTTTTTTTAAACCGTGAAACTATCTGCAAAAGATTTGGTGAATTACTTAAGTCTGCTACTTTAATTTCAGAATAATTACAACGTTAATATTAACATATGTATTAATTAAATCTGAAAGATAATTCTTGTGTTCTTCTTTAACAAGTGTGCCAGATGTTCTTCAGAGAGTGGGTTTTTTTCATATTACAAGCCCAAACATGGAGAAATGAGGGCATGCACATGTGATACCAGAAACAAAGCTACATCACATGTGAACTGTAGTCAGAATATTGCACTCTTTGGCACAAAGGTATCAGGGCTTTCTGGCTCAAGTATGCCTATATCTCAGAGCAACAGAATTGGGTATATGAAGGGTGCAGAATGGTACGGAGCCCCGCAAGAACGCTGGAGAAAAAAAATAAGGAGAAACCTTTCCGAGATGTCGCAAAAGTTCATTGTCATTTTTTTTTTCTCCAGTGTCTTTTGCAGGGCTCCGTAACTTTGTCTTGTTGCATGTGCATGATGTCCTCTTGTGGGACCTCTCTTGACTGCAGGAAATGCTCTAAATCCTCCTCCATGTCTACTCCCGAAGGAGATCCCGAGTTACTTTTGCGAGATACCACAAAACTAACTCGGGATCTCGCAAAACGTTTTGCGAGATCTTGCAAAAGTTCATCTTCATTTTTTTTTGTCCAATGTCCCCTGCGGGGCTCCGTAGAATGGGACTTTGTGGGGTGACAGGACAGTTATCGCTTTGTGTGTTAATCTTATTTGGCAAAAAAGTGTATTGTGCTTGACCCCAAAGAAAATGGATTAAAGAAATCAAAATTTTTATTTACCATGCTGCTGATTTTTCTTTGGTCTCTACTAAAACCTCTTTGGGTTTTATATACACCCCCCACCCATCACCCCGCACTCCATCCCTCTCCTGACAGCACTGACAGTGCCACAGGTTGTAGGCTTCACTTCTGAAATGAGCAAGCATTTGATTTAAATTGCAAATTTCATGGTCACGCTTAAGCCCAAGCCGCACGTCGACCGGTCCTTTTTTTCACGAGTGAGGATATGAAAGCAACTTTGTTTCTTTATCTCAGTCAGATAACATCAGCTTGCTGTCCAAATGTCCTACTTACGATGACCCTAATGACCGAGACCCGGGGTCCGGGTTGCTCAGTGCAGCGCCCCATGGCTCATACACGAGTATAAACGCACTGCCTGTTTTCTGTGACACTCTGATGAACTTGATAAATGAATGTGACCTCTTCTCACCTTTCACCTTGTTAACACACTGTGTGTGTTCTTTGGAAAAGTAGTTTTGTAATATGCGCGCAGTGGGTGGATGAATAACCTCCAAAGCCTTTTTTTCACAGGGCTCAGCTGTACGTGACTTATACGGTGTCTAAAGCTAGGAATACGCCCCATATCACAGGCTACGTGTCTTCATCTGCTATTTAAAACCACATTACAGCTTTTCAGAAGCCTGATCTGCTCACCACAAGCATGCATCTTAAAACATGAGTGCTAAACTGCCACCAAGAAATAGGGTGTTAAGTTTCCCTGCCAAACATTTAGATGGTAGATCGCTGTAATGTTCAAAAACATAAACATCGACATTGTGGTGACAAGATAGCTGATGTGAGGAGATCACACAGATTGTCATATCAGTGCACCCAGTGTCACATTTAAGTGTTGTTTACAGTAACCTGACATATGTCATATTTTACAAAACTGTCATATTTTTTCTCTGCATGTAATATTTTTTATTTTCAGTCTTATTATGCAATATCATGTCTTCACTGTTGTTCAGCACTTTGTGACTGTTATGTCTGTGAAAAGCACTGTATAAATAAGTGTTACTTCTATCATCTAATGCTTTGTGGTCGTCTGACCCGTACAGGGAGCTGTTGGAGCAAGTGGCTGAATTTGAGAAGACTGACTTTAAAACCACCGATAAGGTGAGCATAAGGTGGAGTTTTGGCATGTGTGAGAGCTTCAAACATTACCGCTGCTATATTCGTCATTAATCATGTGTCTCAGCGTATTTGTACCCACAGTTAGTAACTAGAGAGGCATGCAGCTGCTTCTGTGCATTTTAAATAGCTTTATGTACCTGTTAATAGTAGCCTGGTGGTTACTTACTCACACATCATTGAGGCTGACAAGTGGTTTTAACACATACCGTTTTATGACAAACAAATTAACTGCTCTTTGTGACTTTTTCATGACACTAGTCTTCATCACATTCACGTGAAAGTGAAAGACTCGCCTAAATGGTGTTGATTTTTTTTTTTTTTTTTTTTACAGTTGCATACCAGTTAGATAAAGAACAACTGACCATCTAATCTTTGTTATTTAAAAATATCCCCCAGATAAACAAAGAAACAAGCAAACCCAAGTTGGCCCCTCTGAATGAAAGTGGGGTGTCTGAACTTCTCAACAAGGTAAAGAAATGTGGTACATTATATGGATTGCTTACATAGATTCACTGGGATGTTGGATAGTCTGTATGTTTACATAGTAAACCACAGCTACTGTATCTTCAATACTTCTTCAGGAGATAGTGAGACTACAAGAGGAAAATGACAAACTGAGAGCAAGGCTCCGGACTTTAGAATCCCAGGTACACAAATAACATTTTAAACAACATGCTGTCTTACTCGTACTTGATAGCGATAGTTGTGTTGTTAATTCTCTTCCTGCTTGATTGTTTAGGCCATGAGTGCACTAGATGAGAAATCCAGGGCAGAGAGAGCCCTGAAAGACCTTCAGAGAGTGCAAGGTGAACAGCAGGTATGTTTCCAAGTGTGGCTTACAGTCAGCAAGTGTCACCTTCTCACTTTTTCTTTTTTGGGATTTTGGTTTGCGTTCTATTTCGTTACTTTTGTTTGTTTAACTTTACAGTTTTTCGTTTTCATATAAATGTTTTCTGCCATTTGCTTTTATCTGCCAACTTGGACCTAAATGGTATGTATCCACATGGTCAAAGTGTGTATTTTGTCGTCGTTAGAAATAGATTTTTTAGTCTTGATGTCGCAACTCATTCAAAAAAAGTGAGGTAACGGTGTTGCCGTTCCCTTTAAGGTGGCCGCTCAATCCAAGGAGATCAACAGTCTAGAGGACACAGTGGCAGCTCTGAAAGAGGACTACGAAAGGTCTCTCAGCGCCAACGTGGCAACCCAGAAAGATTTGCAGGAGAACCTGATCTCTTCCAAACATGAGCTTCTGCGAGTGCAAGAGCAGCTGGCCTTGGCAGAGAAAGTGAGCAACTTTGGTCTCTTCCGGGAATTGAAAGTAACAAGCAAACATATAGTTAACACCCACAAAATGTCAAGTGTTGCTGTTGCTGTTCTACCCAGTTATTGTTGAAGTTGTGAGACAATGAGGGTGTCGTGAAGTCTGCGAACATGACACGCAAAAGGCCTTTCTTGCTGTTTACGAATCTCTCCTTGCTCTTTATCAGCCAGTTCCTATTTTGCAAGTGGCATTGCGGAAGCAAATGTTTTTTTTCATGTTCACTTTCCTGTCATGAGTTTCTAAGCAAAAGGTCATGCAATTGAATGTTGTACTTGCCGCCTGATGCCAATGGGACAGTTGGTCAGGTGCACTGAGCAGTCTGTGCTGTTTTTCTCACGTTTGAATGCGTGTGTGTTGCGCGCAGGAGCTGGAGAAGAAGTTCCAGCAAACTGCGGCCTACCGCAACATGAAGGAGATTCTAACCAAGAAGAACGAGCAGATCAAAGAGATTAGGAAACGATTGCAGAGGTGAGACGATGATTGTGAAATTATTCAAATCCAGGAGGTAAAAATGAATCAACACCTTTGAAAATAAAATCATACGGCATCCCAGTTTAGTCATAATATATAATACTAATAAGCTAATTGTGAGATTTTCCTTCTCTTGTTTATGTTTGACTAATTTCAGATTTTGCTCTCTGTTTCAGATATGAACCTAATGAGTGAGCTCCACCCCGGACAGCTGGTTTAACAGATGTCTGTGGGGTAAAATGGGACCAAGATTTACGACTGTGGTTTGGATACGAAACCATCTGATCTTTTGCTGTAAGACAAGAGAGACAGAAAAAAAAGCTCTTCCACAAGGAAACTTTGATTCACGCTTTGTCTGGCATTTTCACTAGTAATCGGCTTTAGTAAAGAGTAGGAGCGGGAAGCTGGAAGCACACACAACTACACACACACACACACACACACACACAAATGTAGTAGTAATGGCCGAGCTTTCTTTTTCCGTGTCTCAGTTCAGAGCTCACTTACAGTAGCTAGCAGACTTCCCTCTGTGCTCTATGCAATTACCAACATGTCCCAGTTTGAAGAGGCCTTGTCTGTTTGCTGAATTTGACAGATACGTTTTTGTCTGCCGGAAGCTTTGCAGTCTTATTATTGTGTGATCATAGGTTAAAATATTTGGCATTCATGCATCAGGTGATTGATTACTGATATCCTGCTGATTAGTCTTAATCTCAGCAGCCCCGTTTTCTAGTGAACTTGGCATCGCTGTTGAGTTACATGCAGTTTCAAGCAAATCCAAGCCACAGAAAAAAGTTTTTTGATCTGTTGCGGTTCATCTGATTTGTTACTTAAGCATTTAATAGTATTTCACACCAAATACCTACAGTGTTTCCTTTTTGGTTTTTTTCCCAATGCGTGAAAACCCGGAGCTTTTATTTTTCTGCTCTTGCCTATTAAATGACATGAATAATGATTTAGTAATTTCCCTACTTCCCCTACAAAATCGCATAGAATATTTTTGTGTGGAATCTTTATCCATGTACTTTTCGTATTGCTGTGGGCGATGGAGTGTAAGAGGAAAAAAAAATATATTTACATGATGTTCATGAAGTAATGCTCTTGTAGAGTATGACACATCTACCCTATATTACACTAGATGTGCGTTTGTTTGTATTGTGCAAAGTATGGGGTAATAAAAGCTGGTACTAAAATATGTTGTCGGTTTTATGAAAGTTTCTTCTTCACATTCAACTTCAGCTGATATCATACACTAAACAGACACTTTACTGCATGAACATGTTACTAGTGCACTAGTAACCGGACCCTCTTTTCGCCTTCAGAACTGTGCTAATTCTTCTTGGCACAGATTCAGCACGATGCTGGAAACATTCCTCAGAGATTTTGGTTCATATCTATGATGTGACTTTTTGGTTCCACCACATCCCAAAGATGCTCTACTGGATTGAGGTCTGGTGACTGTGGAAACCATTTGAGCACAGTGAACTCAGTGTCACGCTCAATAAACCAGTTTAAGATCGCTGGAGCTTTGTGATACACTGATGTCTGTGGTCGTAAAAGGATGGACATGGTCAGCAACAATACTCAGGTAGGTTGAGGCATCAAAATGATGCTCAGTTGATATTAGGGAGCCCAAAGTGTGCCAATTCAATATCGCCCACACCATTACACCACCACCAGAAGCCTGAACCACTGATACAAGTAGGTCGGATCCATGCTTTCATGTTGTTTATACTAAATTATAACCCCACCATCCGAATATTGTAGAGGATCATCCGACCTGGCAACAATTTCCTGTTCTTCTGCTGTCCAATCTTGGTCGTCCTATGTCAGTTACAGCCTCGCTGTTCTGTCATTTAGCTAACAGGAATGCCATCTTTAGCCCATTTGCTTCGATGTTTGATTTGTGCTGCATTCAGAAATGCTCTTCTACATACCTTGGTTGTAACAAGTGGTTATTTGAGTAACTGTTACCTTCATATCAGCTCAAAGCATCTGGGAATTTTTGTCTGACTGGCACTCACTGTATATTTTCTCTTTTTATTTTTTTCTTTGTAAACTCTAAAATGGTTGAGTGGAAAAATCCCAGTAAATCAGCAGTTTCTGAAAATCAGATTTGATGATTAGAGAGTCCCCTTAACAAACTGTTGAATAGGTCCACCTAACAAAGTGGGAGTTAAGTGTGTTTGATTAAAAATATTCACCCTATTCATTTAAAAATAAAAAAAAGTCGATGTAGTGAATGCCATGCCACACACGGCACGTTTGTGTAACCTGTACCAGGGGGCGCCACAATGCTATAATACAAAAATAAACATGCACAAATAAATATCTCATTATAACCTTGAAAAAACTCAGTTTGGGCAACAGGTGCTTGATGTCAGTGACTTTGCAGCCTGTTGTCACTGCACTGGTTACTCACAAGTACTTAAAATATTTTTTTCTTTTCTTTTTTTTTCCAAGTTACAGATGCAATTGTGTTTTGTGTGTTGACCCATGTATGTTTTTTTCTGGCCAGTAAGTAGGACTAGATGCTAATGCTGTCACACTGAGACACCCAGGAACCAACAAAGCACAAAACTACATGTTTTTAACTACAAATCTGTGGGCAGGACTATTATTATGTTTATGGATTCTGTATTATTTCATGCTAAATCAGCAAGGGTGACCAGTTTTAGTAAAGTACCACCAAAAATAAATAAATAAAAAAAAAATTACCTGTTAAGAAAACTCCGGGGGGTTAAATGACCATGAGGTAAATCTCTCTGGTGATACTCGTAATAGTAGTGCTGACTGGTATTATTTGCACAAAAGAATTGCTGTTGTTGCTGTAGAGTTAACCATATCTAATCTGCTTTCCTTATCTTGAGAAACATGTTTTGTTTCCCTGTTTCTCCTAACCAAAGTAGACCAAGATAGCACCAAAATAAGAAGCAGTGGTCACCAGCAAGTCAACCGTCAAACCCTTTTTGTTTTCACTGAAACCCTTAAAAGCCACAGCGTCCTGAATTAAACTCATGTGAGTTATGCATCTTGCACAGAACTTATGCACACGAGGTGGTCCTCCTGTTATAGGTGTCGAAGGAGGGAGTAGGTGAGAAACACACTACGTGCTTATACGAGCTGTAAACTCATAACAATGATGATGCTTTAAAACCTATTAGCTCTGTTCTGATTCAGAAAGATGGCATCCAAATTATTTCTTCTCCACCACCTAATGAAAGTTGAGTTTAGTAAAAAAAAAAAAAGAAGAAAAATACTTGCCCTATATTTGCATGTTGCGTGCTTGTGGTGCAGCTAAAGAGTAAACAAGATGGGGATTAAGAACTGCTGGTTGGTTCGGATAGCTGCTGTACAACAGACTGACAATAAATCACAGCAGCAGGCACAGGAAGTGGTGGCTTGTATGTACCAAGCAGAGTCTCTTGCACTGCTGAGAGAAGTCACAGCACTTTCCCACAGTATGGGGCAATAGTTAATTTAGAGTAGTGAAGCTGGTGAAGAACAGCTTCCTGCTCACTGACAAGGCATCAAAGGGGTTTTCTCAGTTTCACTCGCAACGCAGAAGCTTCTGGTTTTCTACAGAATCATGAAGCAGGCATTTGCTGGTGCTGGTGGGGAGAGTTTCAGACTGTAATTGTCCTAAAACAAAGATGGTTGGATTTTTAGGGGAAGAAAAGACTGCGGCAATCTACGCTAATCTCGGGTTTCGATGTTAGTGTTGGCATATTTACACCCACATGGCGTTCAGTAACTAGAGAGCAGTCTAACATTCCTGTTCAATCTTGCCCTGAACTTGTACCAGTGTGATTTAGCAGTCACGTAAGCCATATTTGATCAGTATTTGTCCTACAGGTGATGTTAATGTAAGTGTAAAGGTGTATGGCAGTGTGTTGATAGCTGAGATATTACATTTGTCTGTTAATCCATCCATGTTGCTCGGATTTGTTGACCAAAAGACAAACGTGACGACGCTGCCGTCTCTCAAGATTTCTGAATCACCCCAGTAACCATAATGTGGCAGAATCATAACACCGTGGAACCAGTAGGTATGTTTTATCTGACATTGTTACATCAACTGCTGCTTCCAGGTTGGTTCACTTCGCCCCTTCTCTCACATCCTTTGTCTCTGCCTTTATCTCTGTAACGCCGGCTGCCTCACTGTCACTGTGGGAACATTGTTGTAAAACGGTTAGGCCTGCATATCTCAGCTTCCAGGGACTGCTCGATGTCACTCAGTAACTGGCAGTTGCTAAGAGATGACACAGATGACGACAAAGAGATACTGGAAGCAGCTTTTAGTCACTTCTGAGAATAATTGCTTAACGCAGTTGTTTTTTATCTTGCTCTTTCTGTGAAATAAAATGGCACATATATGCTGAGTTCAGAAAACGGCTCAAAGTTGGCCTCTCCGCGCTGCGAGGATCTCCAGTTGTAAATGTAACACACATAATCCTGGTTTAGCTGAAGTGATTGGGAGGTTTTCCCCCTCTTATCTAGATGCACAGCTCTGTTGTAACAGTGTCGTGATCACCTCATTCTGGTGACTAATCTACCACCATCATTCAGATCTGTTGCTTATGTTTTGTGACTTTTTCTATCACAGTGGAAATTCATTTCACACTACAAAACTTAACACAGAAACTAGACTGTTTACTTTGCTTTTACAAATGGGACAATCCTTTGTTTCTGGACTTTCTGTGATTTTTTTCATGTTTTTTTGTTATGTTGACATAAATAGGTATCAAAACAACATGTTCAAAGTCTTTTATTCCCACAAGGGATGAGTGGGTTGAGAGATCTAGTATCTTTCTGTTTCGGATTGTATAAATGGTCATTCCAGGGTGTTTCCCCTGCTTTATATTCTTCAGAATCTAAGTTTACCCTTCACAGGTGGAGATTCAGAAAAGGTAACAGAATATGCAACGTGAGGTTTTCTGTTCTACGCCTCTCCCACCAGATGATGATGGGAATATCCCACAGACTGCAGCATGACATCAGCAGTTGACTTCTAGGCACATTTCAGAGCCTCAGCATTTTGGCATGTGGGTTTTTTGTTGTTTGGAATTGCAAGTGACCACATATGAATGAGGAAGTGATGCGCTGTATTGGTGCATACGCGGACACATGAGCAGTAAGTAAAAGCTCCCGTTTAACTGGAAGAAACCTCCAGCAGAACCAGACCCAAGGAGGGGCAGCCATGAGCAGCTGGGGTGATGGAAGGAAGACAGAAAAAAGGCACACTGTGGAAGAGAGCCAGAGATGGATAATAACTAATGAGGAAATGCAGAGTAATGTGTAAATAAATAGAAAGTGAAAAAGGTAAGTGAAGAAGAAACACTCAGTGCCTCATGGGAACCCCCCAGCAGACTGGGCCTTAAAAGTCGAGAGGGTGTCTGTCTCTCAAATCCAGTCTGGGAGCTGGTTCCAAAGAGAGGGGCCTGGAAGCTGATTTTTAGGGCCCAGTACAATAACTTCAGTTTTATCACTCACTAAAACTAAAGCACAAATGTTTTTTATAATGTTTCTCTGATCATTTTGGTTAAAATTCTCCGCAAATGAAAACATGGATGAGAAATCCAGCTCAGTGGCTCAGATTGGCTGAGCTGGCAGCTGCTAGTTGCTCCTTCTATATTCAGCACACCACTGAAAGTCAGCCTTGGAGGTTTCTCCTTTGCATTTGTGTGTGTTTCAAAAACAGGTCAGTACTGACGGTTGGCCTGAACAAACCCCACCACACACACACAGCTGGAAGACCTCTGCCTGAACCACAGTGCCACCACATCACCTGATACGGCTGAAAAGATGTGTGATTGGGCAAAGTGTGCCGTCCTGGGTTAGATTTTCTAAAGCCCGAAAACAGAGCATGGAGAAGGTTCATAATTCTTATTACAATAAACTTTGGATTTTTTGTGCCATCGAAATTCATCCTTAAAGTTCAGAAACAGATCTGTTAGTTTTATTGTTTTTTCCTGGACTTTTAAAAACAAAATCTCCTTTGCATTTCATGTACATTAAATAGTTTGATTTATTGGTTCAGTCCAAACACAAAAATACAAATACAGTTAAATTAAGCAGGAGACCTGCTGTGATGCATTTATTATTTTAAAAGGCTCTTGTAATCCACAGCTAACGGCTCAGCGTACGGTTCCTTTATGACAGACATTACTATCAACACACCACAAAGGTTGAAGAGCATGCGCCTCAGTGAACAAAACCTTCACCACACACACACACACGTGTTACACAACAACGAAAGCACAAAGCACGCCCATGGCTACAGCAACAGTGAGAGCTATGTCATAAGATGTCATGAGATGCATGAAGCCTTAAAGTGTGTCATTCAGGCAGCAGTCTGTAGTCGTGTTGGGTAAACTACCTCGTTTAGTCACCTTTAAATATGCATTGCTGTGGTTACAATCTACAACAGCTGGCTACATTAAACATTGCTTGATCGCGTTGTTATTCTATGCAGTATTTTTTGGGAGGGACTCTCGAAGCTAGTTTTTGTTTTTATAATCCGTGTATGTGATTTGTGGTTAATATGGTGGCGCATTGGTTAGCAGTTTTGCGTCAAGGCAGAAAGGTTTCGAGTTTGAATCAAACAACATTTATGACACAGAGTTTACGTGTTCTTCATGCATCTACATGGGTTCTCTCTGTTTACTCCCACTTCCTCCCGCAGTCCAAAAACACGCGTAGGTTAAGTTAACTAGCAATGCTAAGTTGACTGCACTTGTTAATGGTTGTCTGCGTCTTTGTGTTGACCTTACCTGTACCCTGTCTCTCACTCTATGACAGCTATTGGAGATTGATGGATTGCGATGTGTGACTTTGCCATTTTGACCCTGACACTGATACTGAAAGGGCAGTAAACTTTGATTACGCATTCATTATGTCCACTGGTTCGTTTTTCATAGAAAGTTCCCAATAAAGCCACTGCATCAAAGATTAGAAAGGTGATCTCATCTTCAATTTGGAAGCTGATGTGGCACTGTCATCAACCGATGCCTACCAACGAAACTCTCTGTTTGACGGTACGTAATAGTCTTTTTGCTATGCTGCTTTTCATTCCCACAGATCAAAGCCATGCAATTAGCCGCACTTTGGCAGTTGGTAGATGGCAAGTAGTGAGTGAAACCTCTCAGGCTGCTACACTTTCAACAGTCTGTTCCCAGAAGGTAAATACTGATCATGACATATTCATTTCCTTGTGCCTCACGCCGATCAAAACCGAGAAACGCAACCAGTGAGCAATTGGTAGAAATTTGAAGAGGTAATGGCTCGCACGCTCATCCTCTTGATTCAAGAGCTAAAGATCCATGCCAGGAAGTGAAACTTTGAGAATACAACACAGTCATACGGAGGGCCTTCTGAGAGGTCAAAATAGCCCCACAAGAGAACGCTATAAGGAAGCAAAAACAGACGAACTATTTCAATAATTTGATTTATAATCATTTTCAAAGTGTGTCAGGCTCTTGTTGATGAGCGTGTATTGCCTCATTCGTGGCACAGTGTGATCATCATCTTCCATCCCGGGTCACAAGATGACTTTATGTGTTTTCAGTTTTGTTTGGATGTCAGGTGGTATGTCAGGGACTTTCTTCTTCATTTGTTTTGCACCACTGTGGTCAGCATCCAGCATGACCGTGTTTTTATTAAACTCCCTTTAGCCTAGTCCAGGCATTACCAAACGAACTTTTTACTTCCCAGATTTGATTTCCTCGTACTTCAAAGGAAAATCACGGTTTCTCTCATACAGACAATGAGATGTTTACTGAGTAAGAGCACATGTTAATAAGAAACAAGATGGCTTACACACATACTATTATTCTAACACAAGCCCACATCGTCTGAATTTCAGACCACTGAAACTGCAAAGGAACAGCAGCGCCCACGATCTTTTAGCTTTAGGCTTTAATCGCACTTTGGTTTTCAGTTTCACGCATCACTCATCTCCTGCGCTAAGTGCTCCACACCTGTGTGTGCAAAATGGGCCACAACTCGATCAAACCTAATCAGCTGTGGAGAGAATGTGCTTTGGTTCCAGCCTGATGGTCAGGGTTCAGATGGTGCAGCCTAAAAATCACAACTTCTCCTTTAAACTGGTGCAACGTTGTCAGTGTTTGAAACCATGCATGTCTGATACTAGTTTTTGAAGTTCTGCTAGCTGTAATATAGACATGCGCGTGCATCAACAAAGGCCCTGTCGAATGAGGGGAAATGAACTGATATCGTCACGTGATTCTGTGGTTACAGAGAAACCATATAAGTTAGTGAAGATGAGTCGCGCTTGGTAAAAGTGACAGCCCTGTGACTGTGAAGTTGCTTACTACGTCCTTACTGAGTGGGTAAGTAATTTGTTGGTCTGCTGAAAGGACATTTCCATTTAACATTTAGTTAAGCTCCAGGTTATATTTAATTTGTTATATTTAATGTTTATTTTATTTCATCTTTTAACATTTTATTTTATTTTTTTAATGTCGTTTTTAATTTTTAACATTTTCTGGTTCCTTTGTAGCAATCATGGAGGATTTCAGTTATTTCAATGAAACAACATATTCTCCAGTAAGTATTACTTTGACATAACTCATAAACACTAATGTCTGTATTCTATATATAGTAGACTTGCCATTTTTAGTATTGCCTGCTTACACATGGAGTGCTTAAGTGACATTTTGTATTGTTTTGCAGTATTTAAAGTTTTCAAAAATACTGTAAAACTTAATTTGAGATGCTGTTTAAAAATCTGTATGTACATAAAAGGATAACGCTTATGACCTGGGTTTGCTTATTTGCCATTATATATCTTTAAGTGTAAAAGAATCCATTTAGTGACCCAAGTGTAGTAGATTTATCTAAAGCAGACATCTCTAGAATACTAAATTACCACAGAGAGCCACGGCTGTAGTTCGCATCAAATTTTCCATTGTATCTCAACACCAAGACGCCGCTGTTTATCTCTGCCCTATATCTAAATGCCATGCTTCTGGGGGTACTGTGTTCTGCAGGGGGCCCCTTTCTGGAGCCCCTCGGGATCGTTCGCACCCCCCCTTCGCCTCAGGGTTGGATAGCAGCAGGAAACTGTGCAGTAGTGTGGTTTCTCCTGTACAGACACGGCACCTGCACCTGACGGCAGTTTTTTTGCATACTCTGGTTAGCTTGCACGTCACAGACAGTGTTTGATGTAATTTCATTGTATTCCCATTGTAAACATGTTATCTTATGTAACCGCCAACGAGTAACCAAGAGAGAGTGAGCTGGGTTTCAATGAGAGAGAGAGAGGTAGAAAAAAGAATGCATGACAGGAAACTCAAAGCAAGACAAAAAAACAGTGCATCTGTTGCAAACAGTTGTCTTTAATACCTCACGAGACAACCTGCTTTCTGATTGCAGACCGAGGACTATTCCCTGCCAACTGACGAATCAGGCATGTGTGACAGAACCTGGGTCAGGGAGTTTCGTGGGCAGTACGAGCCGCCGCTCTTCTGGATCATCTTCATCCTGGGTGCAGTGGGTAACCTGCTGGTGGTTTGGATCTACACCACTGTGCGCAACCGCCTGAAAACAATGACCGATGTGTATCTGCTAAATCTGGCTGTGGCTGATCTCCTTTTCCTGTGCATGCTTCCATTCTGGGCAGTCGATGCCATTAAAGGCTGGGATTTTGGCATCACTCTCTGCAAAATAGTGTCCGCTGTCTATAAGATCAACTTCTTCAGCAGCATGTTCCTTCTCACCTGCATTAGTGTGGACCGATACATTGCTATTGTTCAAGTTATTAAGGCCCAAAATCTAAAGAAAAAAAGGCTGTTCTACAGCAAACTTGCTTGCCTTGGTGTCTGGTTTGTCTCTGCTCTCCTCACACTCCCCGAGTTTATCTTCGCCGAGGTGAAGACGTCTCCAGAAATGCCGTCATCTTGTACTCTGGTCTACTGGAACAGTACAAACAATCATACAAAGATCCTCGTGCTGTCCCTGCAGATTTGCATGGGCTTCTGCATTCCTCTACTAGTCATGTTCTTTTGTTATTCTGTCATCATTCGCACACTTATGCAGGCCAAGAGCTTTGAAAAGCACAAGGCCCTCCGTGTCATCCTTGCTGTGGTGTTTGTTTTTGTCCTCTCTCAACTGCCTTACAATAGCCTGCTGATTGTGGAAGCCAGACAGGCAACTAATATGACTTACACAGATTGTAGCACTGTAATTAGTTTTGATATAGCTGGACAGGTTGCCAAAAGTTTGGCATATACACATGCTTGCCTCAACCCCTTCCTCTACGTCTTCATTGGAGTTCGGTTCAGACAAGACCTGCAAAGGATGGTGAGGACTTGCATTGGAGGTGGGAGCAAAGGAGGCCTCAGTAAAATGCAGGCAGTTCCCAAACGCCCCTCTGTCATGTCAGACACTGATACTACTCCTGCCCTTTCCATATAACTGCCCATTTTCCCGTACCTGAGATCTGAGCCCAATTCATGTTTTCCACTATGTTCTTCATGCATTACTCCACACTAGAGGAGCAACAATAGCATATACAACTTCAAAAGCAACAAAAAAAATTCTAAAAAGCCTTTACATTAATTTCAACCACATACTGACAGTCACAGGCACATTTTTATCTGAAATTACTGTAAAAACTGTACATTACTGTAAATACTGTTTGCATTTTTTTAAACATTTGTTCCATCATGTATTTGCTGTGTGCTGCTTTAAATGACTACGAAACATTAAAAAAAATGATTCATACTCCAGTTTATGCTGCTTATGTTCAATACTTCACTGCACAATAACAAACAGGATGAGTCTTCAACGGTCGGTTCATGTACCCCTGTCTGCAGGGGCTAAGTGATGAGATCAGCAGTTTATACCTGGGGAAGTATTTGAATGCTTTCACTAGTATAACGTACTAAGTGTGGTGGGAAACATACTCGAATGTGACAAGTTCACTGTTTTCGATCTGAGTACACATCCTCATATTAAAAGTCTATGCCATCCTGTCTGCTGACACTGTTTTATGATTGAACCTTGTTTGGGTATGACTTGGCAGTTTCACAGTGAAAGCTAACGTTAGCCATTCATACTGCCATGAAAGACATTTCCCACAGCGGTCTCACAACGGCTGTAGCTCAGACAGGTGACAGACATCCGTGCAGGCAGGTGTCACAGCTTGAAAAACTTTCCAGTTCTACTGCACCTCATGCAAAAGGTAACGTTTCAGCAGGGTGCACTAAATACACATATGCGTGGTTTTTAATGACATGTGCAAGTCAATCCCTGCATAGTAGTGCTTGTTTCTAACTTATCTGGCCTGAAAACATCAAGTCATTCAAGTATCAGTAAGCTGGCATTTAAATTTGCTGTTGATGAGCTTCGAGAAGTTTGTTTACCCTTCCCAGCGCCCACAATCAGAAGCAGCAGATGTCAGATAACCTGATCTTAAATTCGATTTTAAACCAATACAATACAAATTCCTGTGCTGGAAGACAAAAACAAGAGACAGGTGGTAGAAGCAAAGCACACCACAAAGTACCTGTTAGCTGCAGGAAACAAAATATGAGGTGTTTTTGTGGTCACCAAGGTGACCACAAAGACTGCTGCATAGTTATATACCTGCTGGATTCAGGTGAGACCACAGACACGTTCTTTCAAGTGCCTCTTTTGTGCTGTTTCTTCATCTCACGACAGGAAACCATCAGTCAAGTCAACAACAAGATGTTCCCACTTAAGTGCAGAGCTGAGGCCTCCCTACAGATGTCCTCAATGTCCCGGTCATATGAATTCAAGGGAAAGGAATGTTACGCAATAACCGAAGGGGCGCACAGCACTGTGGTAAGATGAAGTGGTTCGTTACAGGCTTTTCAGTGTCTTGTTCTCAAGTCGGGGTCAGTCCCACGCTTTGTCTTAGAAGCAGAAGTGAAGATCTGTTTTTTGCATCAGTGCTTTTATTTCATAACTGATGCAGTGAAAAATCACATTGGGCTTGGGTTACAAGGAAAAATAGTCGTTATGGCTTATTAAGGTAAGATCTAACAGCAACCTCCCCTTAATGCATACACACGCACAATTAAATGGCATTAGATGGGCTTAAATGCCCTGTTTTAGTTTCCTGTTCCTGGTTTAAACAAAACTGCAGAGCTAACATAGGATGTGCTGACTGTACATGTTAGTCTACCCTCACTATCCACTTTATTACGTACAGCCTGCAAGGTAAGGTTATTCTGGCACAGATTCATAAAGGTGCCGCACATCCATGATGTGAATCTCCCGAACCTCCACATCTCAAAGATGCTCTATTGGATTGACCTGTGATGGCTCTGGAGGCCACTTATCACACTGTCATGTTGCAGAAACATGTTTGAGATGATCTGAACTTTGTGTCATGCTGCTTTATCCTAGAGGAAACAGTCAACAGAAGATGGGGACACTATGGGGTCAAAATGTGCAAAGAAAATATTTCCCCCAATACCATTACACCACCACCTGAACTTACTCATGCAAGGCATGCTTGCATGTTGTTTATAGCAAATTCTAACCCATCACCATCTGAATATTGTAGCAGAATTCAAGGCTCAACAGGCCAGGCAACGTTTTTCCAATCTTCCATTGCCCAGTTTTTATGAGCCTGTGTTGCTGTAGCCTTGGTTTCCTGTTTTTAGCTGACAGGAGTAGCACCTGGTGTGGTCTTCTGCAGCTTTAGTCCATCTGCTTCAATGTTCTGCATACCTTGGTTCGAACAGGTGATTATTTGAGCTACTGCTACCTCCTATCAGCTCATTGTCATCTAATTACTCTCTCCTGATTTCACCCAGAGAATTGACGCTCGCTGGATATTTCCTCTTTTTCGGACCATTCTCTCTAAACCCTCGAGATGGTTTTGTGGGAAAATCCCAGCAGATCAACAGTTTCTGAAATAACCCAGTTTGTCACCAACAACCACAGCACACTCAAAGTAATTTAAATCACCTTTCTTCCCTATTCTCATGCTTAGTTTCAGCAGCTCGACCACGTCTACATGTGTACATACACTGAGTTGATGTGATGTGATGGATGATTAGACATTTGTGTCAACAAGCAGCTGAACAGCTGTACCTAACAAAGAGGCTGGTGAGTGCCTGTCAGGGATTTGCATGTTTTTAGGCTTCATGTCTTTTTTCCTTCATAGCGTTCATACATTCTTATCAGTTGATGTTGCAAAACCCTGATCTTCCAAAGGTTTACTGATATATCTGAGAGGGTCACCCAGTTAGTGTGAGAAGAGAAAAAAGTTCATCTTAAACCTACTGAACTACTGAATAATACTAATTTATATTCCCATTTGTGCATATATTTGTCTTACAAACACACTGAACACTACAACACCCTCAACTCTTTATATGGACAGGCCTTTTGTTGGGAATTACTGCCATAAAAGTACCAAACTGCTAGTGTATACAGCAAAAGCTTTGCTATATTGCTTTATTACAGACTGCTACTAATTTCAGCCACAAGGTGGTGTGATGTGCACAGCAGAAAGCTCCTAGTTTAGGCTTCAGTAGGGTCAACAGCAAACAGACAAGTTGGAAAAGAAATCAACCCCATCTAGTGGCGATTTTGGTTGGGAGACCAAGTCTGGGAAAGCAGGGTTAAATATGAAGTCAGTGAGTTTTTCTTTGTTTTTGAACATCAGTCCATTCCCACTGAGCTACAAACAGACTGAACGCACTGCCATACATAACTCTCAAAGCAGGACTGAATCGTGCAGTGAAGAATGCAAAAAGACTCACAAGTAGAGCAGCACCTGTGGTTGGGAACATCCCATCCATCTTTCTGCACAGGGGGGAATTGCGTGCGTGTGTGCATAAAGGAGAGGTGAGTGAGAAAGAAAAAAGAGGGATGGAGGGAGGATACTGTGGAGTCTGTGAGTAATAGGAGAGACAGTGGAAACATATGTGACCCACTGACATTGAGCAGACTGCGGTCTGTTTCTTGTGGACAGCCGAAAGCTGCAGGGACAATGGCTTACATATCAGCAGTGACCCACCGGCTCTGAGCTCCATTTACTGCTAGAGAAAGTCACAAATAAGCTTTGCTGGAAGTTAGGTTCATTGTTAAATTCGAAGCTTGTTGCTGTAAACTGGTTCATGAGGAAAGCAAGAAGCAGCTTCACACACCTCTGAAAAAAAAAAGAAGAAGAAATGTAATAGAACTTGGACCTCCGCAATTCCAGCCCAAACAGGGAGCCGCTTATCATCCACCATCTCTCCCACAGCTAATATTTCACTTCAGCTCCCAGGCCCACAGAATGAGAGACGTTTCCATTTCATGTCAGTCATTTCCAGGCCTGTGTGTTACCTGTGTGGTGATAAGTGTTTGACTGACTGGGAGTGTCGTTAGTCACTGTCCGGCTCAGAGTGACAGCCACAGATTGACGCTGATGATGAGAGGAGGAGAGGGCCCGGTGTGTTCAGGGACGACAGAAAAACCGGGGTTGATGCAGGGGTGGGAGTGGGTGGAGGGGAGGAAAGACATTGCACACTTATAATGATGAACACAAAGCCATGTGTAGACATTCAGTGCACGACAAGGTGTATTTATTTGCAAAATCATGCTTTGCATAATTCTTGGCTCTCATAAATAAAATCTGCCATTCTTTTTAATGGTGAACAATTACTACCAGTTACACTTGTTTATTATAATAAATTAGATGTATCAAGTTAATAACTGATCTACCTGTTTGGTAACATTTTAATTTTCTAGAGAAAAATTTAATTTACAGATAATCTGACATTAAATGCAGGAATAGGAAAGACAAAGCTCCCTTTTCTATTTTTTTTTACCAGTAAAATTTCAGTTTAAGAAAGAAAATACGGTTAATTTTCAGTTTTTAGAGATAAACATCCAATTTTTCTAATTAAGTGCATATTAAATATTTTCCACCCTAAATTTACAGAATCCTGTGGAGGAACAATCCTACAAATTCTGCATTAACTCTAAGTATCAACTACTTTATTACTCTTGCTTGCTGCAAAGGTTGTTACAGGATAAAATGCAACTGGAACCTTATTCTAGTGATTTCTAATCAACATTTTATGTCCACATTGGGGCAGGAAACAAATCTGGCCCTGCAGCAAAAAATATTAAGCACCCTCTTATTGCAGAAATTAGCTTTTTCGTCATAATGCTTCACCTATGTAAATTTTTATGACTGTCTATATTGAGGGCTCATGCACATGCCAGTTGTTGTTACCACATACGTTGTGATATTATCCACTGTGTGGAGAGGAAAACCTATCCACTGTTCCTCAAGTAATAATAGAAGTATCTCACAAATGAAATTGTAGTGTAAATGCATGCCACTGTTTAGCGTCTGGGATTAAACATCTAATTTGTAGCGCAACACAGACAGGTTTTCTTTTTCTTCTTCTTTTATTTTATATGTTATATATATACAGTGGTAACACCTACATCCTCGTCTTCACGTGCAATTTGACTTTTCACGAATAAAATAAACGCATTTCGGTCATCGTTTTAGTTACCAGCTCCTGTGCTGCTGGCCACTGCCGTGCAGAAGGTGTAAGAGATGCAGTGAGGATGTGGTAAGCGTCTACACCTGGGCTCAAGTCTACACCGAAACACCTGCCACAGCAAAGGTAGTATGGAGAGAGATGGGTTGTGTTTAGGTACATTTCACAGCTCTGATCTCACCACTACTGAAGAGCAAGTGAGACAGCACAGAAGATCTGACGTTCTCCAAGAAACGCAGAACACAGATCTGCCGTGTCCCCTGAAAAAACTGTTTTCTGTTTAGATAAATAACAACTAGCCCCGGCACGCATGCCTGAAATTGTTGCATTTTCTGTGTTTGCTGAGGTGAGTGTGTTGAAATCAGTTTAAAAAAAAATTATTGTTCATAAAGGGACTTCAGCAGTCGTGGTAAAAACCATGTCATGTACAATACAGCTCATGATTCAGTATCTTGTAGAACCACCTTTAGCAGAAGAAGTGATGGTTGTCTGTATGACTTTATCAGTCTCTCACATTATTATTGTTATGTTGTTTCTTTTTGCCATGGCTGTGAGCTCATTAGAAAAATAAGAAAAACAGCACTTTTAGACAGTACTGAGGTCATTTTCCAGCATTTGCCATTCATAACATTGTTGATGTCACACAATTTAAAGCTGACAGACAACAGCAGTAAATACTAACATTCATCCATCTATTTTCTTGCACTTATCCTTATATTATATCCTTATATCCATTAATTATTGAAAAAATACATATTAAAACAATCATATTTTCCCGAGTTATTAAAGAAAACCTCCTTACTAGCAGGTTGTGTTGTACTGCGCTGCTCTCTTCCTTCTTATTCTGTTATACATGATACTATACAGTGCTTAGGTGGTAACCATTAGTAGCACACTTCTTTTTTTAAAGCATTGTTGGGTACTTTGAGTGCACTTTATAGGTTAATAATGTATATTAAACATTTGGATAATACTATCAAATGGCAAACTCACTATACAGTGAGTACAGCTTACATGTCTGTTTTGTTTACCTTTTTAGGCCCCAGTTTAGCTGAAAGTGGGGTTTTTGGAGGCAGCAGGTGCAAATTGAAAGCACAAAATTGACATATTTAATGCTTTTTGTGTTGAACTTAGTAACCAGGTGCTCATTTAAACTTCAAGCGCTTGTGCGACAACAACAGCTTTTATTTAGAATCTAGCTATCTAGCGACTGTGTGTGCTGTTTGATGCCTCTGTGGTGAACAGCACAGTTTTGGAGCATTTTCACTGAAAAGAGCTGCCTGCTGTGAGAGTGCTGAGTGTGAACCCAACGCATTTTTTTTTTTACGCATTGATTCTGTTTCACAGCGTTTCTAACAGCTGCCACTTTAATATTCACTTTTGCACTCTTTTTGCGGACAGGGGAAATATGTATATTGAAAATGAACTCAGACTGTAATTGGTTAGCCCTGAAGAACAAAATAGGTTGTAGTTTGGTTAGATTTTAGTACAGCAAGTGCAATTGTGAGCTTCTTTGCTTTATCATCAGAATCTGCTGACTTTAGCTGCTACTTTGACTGCTCTCTTATTTACAAGGGAGACATGACTCGGGGTAGCTCTGTATGTTTGCTTTGGCAGGCTTTTTACGCCGTATACCCTTCCTGACACAAACCCAAAGATCTGTGTCTCATTTGAGTCTTAAACAAAAAGAAAACTAGAAATATAAAATTGTACAGTTAACTGTTTTGTACTTTTTACTTTGTGCACATGTATGCTTGATTACTGCAGTGCTGTGCAAACATCTAGCTTGAGCCACCCTCATGTCTTTATATTTCATTTCCACCGAGCCAGGCTTTCTTGTCACTTTTAAGGAGGTTTTGAGGAGTAGTTCTCCAGGCTTTCTGAGTCCTTCAAAAATTTTCTTTGGGCAATCTCATTTTAAGTCCAGTCCTTGCTAAACCACTTAACACTGAGTTGTGAGTCTTTTGAGCACAACAACAGTATTGCACTCAACAAATGAACCAATAGATGAGTAAAAGAAACAAAAAAAATGTATCTTTTGACACTTTGTTACTGACAGTCTGCTAGAAAAACACACCGCCTTAGCTCAATCTTTGAAGAATGCCCATAAGGGGATTCCCAGACTTGGCACATCTCTCCATAGGGTGCAGTTTGTCCTTAAAATGTTTGAGGAAACTGGACAAATGAAAGACAGAAGAAAAATGGCTGTCCTTAAAAAAAAAAAAGCTATCTGCAGCAGATGACAAGCATCTGAAAGTCATGTCCTTAAGTAACAGGGGGGAAAAATCCAGCAAAGACCTGACACAGGACCTGAGAGATGCATCTGGCTCTTCAGTTGATCCATCTGCTGTTCACTGAAGCCTCATAACAAATCGTCTCAGTGAGAGGGTGGCTGTCAGGAAGCCATTCTTAAGGAAGGCGAACAGGGAAAAAAAGGCTGAAGTGTGTAAAACTACACAAGAACCGCACTGAAAATCAGTGGCAACAAGTCTTATGGAAAAAATTTTGATTCCACCTGTCATCAGTGTTTGTGGAGCCATGTGTAAAACATGGTGGGGGCTCTGTCATGGTTCGGATTTCAGCCAGCGGTGTTGTAGATCATCAGTAGATCAAAACTGATGGGTGTATAAATACAGAAATGCACCATCAAGTTTTGATCCACCATGCAATAACATCTGGAAAACATCTGATTGAAAACATCTGATCTGATCTGATTGTAAAACTATGTTTGCTATAAACCAAAATTATGGAGGATATATTATCAGTTATGTAGCTTTAAACCATACACATGCCTAAATAGCAGCACTAATCTCTATATTCATATGGTGGGCATGCACAAGATGTTTCTGCTGCACTCTTTAATCAAGAATTTGCACAAATCCAACAGAAAGGAGAATATTGCATAAAAATATTTTGGTGAGAATGAAGCCAGCACTGGCAGTACTTTATAATATAGCTCAAAAATAAAAGAGAAGTAAGAGTAAGAGCAGTAACTTGTTACATTACTGCATTTTGGACCAATGTGATTAGTTATGCTTTGAAATTTATTACAAATGCCAGCCCTGTAATTCCAGCATTTTCAATAGGAATCATGCACTAAAACAGTGGAAAGGATGATGGTTCAGGTATCAGTGAGGACTGATGCTGGGAAGCCTTTCTAAAAGATGAATTACAACAGCATTGTTTTTACTATTAGTCTCACTATGGGCAAAAGTGGAAAAAGGAAAAAAAACAGGAAATAATAAAGCACTACAAGGCCAAGAAGTTCAATCTCTGGACATCTCTGGAACATGTTTTCACCCTCACAGTCTCTACTCGTGCCTTTTACCGCCTCTTCCAAAAGCGAGGCAGCAAGCGGCGAGATGGATGGGCTGAGCGTTGCAAGATTTCCAAAAGCGAACAGAGTCTGACTGCTGCTCTACCTGAGGAGCAAAAACAAAAGAGCCATCTCTACCTGTAGGACTGTGGGAGTCGAGGCTTTGATCTGGACCAGAAAGAGAGAGTAGTTTGATGAAATATTGATGCTTTTTTTTAACTGTGTCCTGTGGGAGCTCAGTCTGCTCTCAGGATGTGTGCGCTGATCCACAATACCGCTGCGTGCTCGGCTGTATGAGAACAGACTTGACCGTGGAGCTCAAGGAGTGTTATCGGCCCTAATGGGCCCGATGATGACCCCCCACTCTGGGCCTGAATTGGTCAGGGGCTTCTTCTACTGATCAAAAGAACAGGTGCATTTAATCAGTCAGCACCCATTGCAAAATACATACACCGCTGATATGTGTCTGACATCTAAACAGAAGCTTGACAGCAAACCTGCACAACGTAAATCTTCATTTGGTGATGGACGGGTAATTGTTTGCCCTTGAAACAAAGGTGCAACAGCTTCAGATGTGCATGCAGTGAGCGCACAATTAAAACTGAATAACAGTGTTGGAAAACTGTTTTTAAATAGCCGGGGATTATTCACACTGAGGCTGTTTTGGCCGAGCATTCAAATACTTATTCAAAGCAAGCATCGTGTAATATCCGACTGGATGCTCGGAAAGTTTGATATAAGCTTGTATGAAAGTGACCCATATTCTTCAAGCAACAACGTCGGGAAAAAAGGAAAAAATCAGAATGTTGATAAATTGCCTAGAGTGCTTTTGTCTGAAAGTTAAGAGGCCAACGAAGCCCAATCAGCCTGGAAAAGAGTGTGAAAAACGAGGATTCATCACTCCCATGCCTACGTCCATGTACAGATAGACGGCGGGGCATAATGACTTCTGTGGAAATAGCAGAACGATTATTTAAACTTAAAGGAAGAGGAGAAAGAGGCAGAGAAACGGGTCGAGTGGGGGGGGAGGAAAGACAGGGTCTTAGGAGGAGCCAGGGGCAGGAGATAGTCTGGGAAAGGTCTCGCGTTAAAGTAGAATTAACATGCCTTTCCATTGGAGTCCATTAGATAATCATATTCATACCACACAAGGCTCCAAAACCTCTCTCTGTTTCATTATTCCCTTTTAATCCAGCCTGATAAGGGGGTGCAGGCGTCGTGGTTTTATTATGTCGTCATTTGGAATCCACATGAAATCCCCACGGGATGTTATCACAGGGAAATTGCTTAAGTAGCCCAAGTGGATATAGTTTTGGGTTTATTATTTCTGACGGATTCAAAATAACTGCAAATATCATTTTTTCCCCCCGATTATTGGGGGCTAAGAGTCTTATCAGTCATTCACACTAATGGCCCACTCAAGCCACCCAATACCTTCCGGCAGGGGGGAAAAAGGAGGGATGCTGAGAGGAGGAGGGGTGTGAGGGTGGGGGGGTTTGGGAGTGCTGCGTTTGAGAGTGTCCTAAGTGTACAAGTGCGTACAGGTACAGTACATGTGAGGAAACTGAAAGCAGGAAAAACAACAACACAAAGAGCGACTGAAAGCGGAGACTTCTGAACAAACTAACATGCTCCTGACGGTAGATTAGAGGCTGCTGGCGTTCTCCTTTGCGGCCCCCAGATCTTCCCTGGCAAACAGAGCAGATGTCAGATTGCTCCTGTCGTTTGTGGTTCGGCACATTTGTGGTCTTGAGGAAAGCAAACACTTTGATTAAATGCATTAGGGCCTTTATTAGACAGACACTACACAGGGAAGAAACACGAGGCAGGAAATATATGGGCAAACAAACCTTTAATTTAACCTTTAATAATGAAATATGTGTAATTATTAAGTCATGAGGGATAAGGTATTCATGTTTACAGTCTTCTTTTTCTGTTTCTTGTTACAAAAAACTCTTGTGCAAAGTCAAACGAGTTGTCAAAGCAACGCTGAAGCAAGATCGATTTTCTCTGCTGGGAGTTTTTAGAAGTTTTGAACATTATTGCAGGATTTTATCAAACTATCCTAAGCTTCTGGAGTCACAGGTTAAAAGGTCAGGCCACTCAAAGCAAAGGAAATCTGTGTTTTTGCTCATTTGCATGTTAAGGTACGTGTCCATACACACACATTTCGCTTTTATACGCATATATTTTTGAGATATATATGGCTCCTCAATAAAGAATAACAGTGCACTGAACTCCAATACTTTGAAGGAGATATAGGGTACCCAATATATAGACCTGGCACTATATACTGTGATGTTTGTCTTAAACTACACCGCTGATGGCTTATTGCTTTCCCTTTAATATCTGCAATTAAATATTTTTCCAGAAAGTGCAGTGTTCTCTTCTTGTAATGATAAAATGGGCAAAAAAATGATGTTTGACTGGTTTATATCAACATGTTTGATAATATGTATATTTTTAAATTTCACTCTTTTTGTAATTATTTTCTTATATTAGGTACAACATGATAAAGACATAAATGCCTGGGCATGGAGTAAAGAACTGAATAGTAAGTTTTGTAACCAAGTAGCCACCAAATGCCTAAGTCTTGGAGTTTAGTGTTAAAATGTTTTCCTTTAATATAGATGGGCTGGTTCCAAAAGAACTGCTAGCCCTTATTTCCATTAGAGAAGATTAAAATACTAATTTGAGAGCATAAAAGGATTTAATAACCTGCACTTTGTGTCATGTGTAGGCAGAGATCAGCAGAGATTTGGTTGCTTAGTAAAAACTTACTGACAACTTTACTCACATTCAGCTCCTCACTACTTCCCGCCTGTGTTTGTCTACAGCCGAAAACACTTCAGATACTCTGTAATCTTATTACAACTTCTCCATTTTGCAGTAAACAGTACAGTCGCCCCTGTCATTCCTCTGTTTCTTGCAGCCGCTCCATTTCCAGCGGTCACATCTGTGTGGATATAATATGCTTATTCTGCTGTATCCATTTCACTGTGACATCTGTCCAGCAGAGACGAATTAAAGGCCAAAAAAAATCCAAATGCCTACACAACACTCTGCCAAGTATTGATTTACTGTTACATGTGTAACATACAGTACGCGGACAAACCGAGCGCTACATTTTATTTCAGTGAGATCATCTGAAACTGGAAACACGCTCTGCGGGGTTGGTGATTATTTGAGAAATGAGCCCAGATGCTGATCTTAAACGCACGGCGCTTCTTCTCGATTGTGAGCCGGTGAAAAGTAAGACTGGGTGCGCAGGGATAAGATGTCTGCATCCCGCGTGTGTGTCAGTGTGTGTTTGTTTGTGAGCACGCCCGAGCGTCCACCTTAGTGAGCGCACCTCCCTGTCTGTAGATCTCAGGGTCTGGAACAAACAGTAGTTCCTTCTTAATTGGGGTGAGAGCTGGGGCTTAAAGAGGGCCAAGAAGGGACCTGAACCCCTTTCTTTCTCCTCCAGAATCGCTTTGGCTACAGAGGCGCTTTTGATGTGTGCTTTGGCTCTGTGAGTCCTACTTTGGAATATGTTCTTGGGAGACCATTGGTTACTTGCCTCCAGGCAGAATCTCAATCCCCAGGATCCTGGCCCTCTTTGATGAAATACTTTCGGGAGCCGCTAACCCCACTGATGCCCATGTGCACCTCCTCCCTCCTCCTTTACCCTCTTGTTCTCCCCTACCTCGCCCCCATCCTCTTTCCACCCTTCACCCCCCCCCCCAGCCTCCCACCTCTACTACCACGTTCCTTGGATTCTCTTTGAGAGATTCATAACAAGGACTTTATCTCTGTGTAGTCCGGGCCAGATGAGCACCGCCTGACAAACTGACAGGAGAATTAGCGGCTGTCTTACAGAGCACCTTTGACTGTCTCCTCTCTCGGCCCGACTTCCTGTAGCTACAGACGTGAGCGTTTTCTATTCATATTCTCATACTCCATTCTTGTGCACGTGGAACACTTCTATATTTAGTTTTATGACCTCTTAACCTTGTTTATTTTGTCTGTTTCTCTTTAAAATAATAACTAAACATAAATATCTTTTAAGCATTTTTATGGATGCCAAAGAAACTTGACACCCATGAAAACCAATATAGTCGTTCACACACTCATCATAGTTCACAGTTTTGTCACCTTGCTCCACACTGACATCCGAAATCCATCTTCACATTGCGACAAAGTCAGAATCTCGACACTTTTAACGATGACAAAGACGTTGACAGTTGTGACAGAAGATCCTGAGCTCTGATTGATTGGGCAGTAATTAGTCATTGCCGACTTTATCAGCATAATAAGTGTCAGGAAAGTGATTATAAGGCAGCCTTAAAAGACGGATATTTGTCTTTAAATCAAACGGTTTAGTCATTTGTCACAGCAGCCGATTGGATGTGTGTTACAATGAGGAACAAATAGACTTGACGGACCTGACCTCTCGGCCACACACACACATTCAAATGCTGGTTAAACGGTTGATTTTCCTTCCCAAACTCCCACCTCTTCATTGATTGAAACTGCACCCTAAAGACCTCTCTTACCACATAATTTCCCTGTATATTGATTATGTATATTGATTACACCTAACCCTACAGGAGGGCTTCCCTCTGCTGAAGCATTAGTAGGTATGACTCTGAAGGCTGAGCCCAGGAGGCTGTTTTAGCCCTCATAAATCTGCAGTTAAATGTATGTATGAGTTTCTACATAACAAAGTGGGTGTTTTCAACTGAGATCTATGAGATTATTTCAGTTTCTTTTAGTTAAAACTTGGATCCATTTAACTCTTGGTCCCTAAAATGCAGTCATTCATGCTTAACCTGGACCTGTTTTCCTCTTCTTCGTGGTGTAAGGACTCAAACTTGAGTTTTATTTTGTTCTTTCTCTCCTCTAGGTTTATTTCTACTACAGAAATAGTACTACTGAGGAACAAGTCTTTAAAATGCTTACTAAGGAAGAAAGAAAGAAAGGGGTAGCCTGCACAAAATAAAAAAGGAGTAGGCAGTGAGTAAAGGAGGGAGCAATCCGAAGGGAGGAGTCAAGCGAGGGAAGGAGCAGCTGGAGTCCCACACTTCGCCCTCACTCTCTCTCTCTCTCTCCCTCTTCCCGAAAAAAACCGCTCTAAATGTAATAACAACTCTCCATGCGCTTCTCTGACGCTTATGTTGTTTTTACGCACATCTGCGGTCTGCTATCGGCAGATATTATCGGCAGGCTGATGGTGTTAGTCCGGCGGTGGTTGAACACAGCAAACTGTGAGAAGGAGGAGAAAGACAGACAAGAGGAAAAAGTCTGGCAGCGCCGTTTTGGAGTTGGAGTTGCAGCGTAAAAAAAAGAAAGAAAGAAAAAAAAACTCCCAGGCAACTCCAGAGGCACATCTGCAAGTTAGGAAGAGGAGAAGAGGAAAGAAGACAAATCTATATATTATATTTTTTTTTTTTTGCCTGAGAAGATTTTTTTTTAAAGTCGAGAATTAGAGGGGAATTCACCCAGAGAGAAGTAAGTAATCTGCTGAAAGCTCGCGCACACCGCACACAAATACACTTTCTTTTTCTTTCTGAATATTGTTGCGCTCGTTTGTCTGCTTTTAAAGTTGAGAAAGCCACTCAGAGTTTGTGAAGCAGCGGAGGTTTCATATTTCAAAACGATGGAATTTCATACAAGTTCAGATGTAGACGTGAAGTGCACCAACTGCGAGAACAGTTTATGAAACTAGCGAAGAAAGCCTCGATCAGGGACTCCCCCCCCCCTCCAAAAAAAGAAGAAAGAAAAAAAATACAGCCGTAAAAGCGTAAATGCACCACTGTCTGTTTTACGCTTGGCCCGGCTGTGATTTAATCTCTGTGAAAGAAGCGTCGGTTGTTAGAAACCCCCGGATGGCAGACTTAACAAGTATCCACCGCAGACAGATGTGCATTTTCAAACCAGTTGCATAAACTTTCATATTAATGAACAACGTGTTTTTGTAAAGTTTAATAAGACAGAGAGAGAGGGGGAAAATCACTCTTAGAGTTTGGAAGTGAAACTTTATTGGACCTCAAATAAGCGCGCGCGGGGGTGTGGTGTATAGTGGCGTGGGATGAGACGGGGGGGGGTTCATATATATGTGCATTTGTGATCATATTTCAGGATCTGTTATTGATTTGCTTTAACAAGTGAGAGACTCGGGGAAACACTTAGTGACGGCATACATGTTCAACTTTTTATTTCAATCCATCCAAAACCTGTGGCTGACCCTCCCCTTGACCTTTGACCTCCCCTTGCTTCACTATCGAGCACCGAGTCATTTATAGTTTTGTAAAATTTAATTAGCTGAAAACTTATAACTGGAAAAACTCCAAAAAAAAATTGACAATAAATTATAACATTAAAAAATTCCTCATGAAATTATTTTTAGTTATAAAAAAGGAGAAAATTAAAGTATTTGGATGATTTCATATAAATCTTAGTTTTCCGTGTCTGCATCTGCTAACCTGATGGAGTTAAAGAGGCTCTCCAGAGCTTCTGACAATTTGATTTGCGTTGGAAAATTTTTAAAATGATGTTCTTCCCCTCAAGAAAGAACATATTTAAGCGTACATCACAGTGTGTTTGAAGGCATGCGCATGTGCTCAGAGAAATTTAAGCCCATTACACTGAGGTCTGTGGCCCTGCGGGGGTCCATGGGGGAGGTTTTATGGGGGACCCAAGCAAAATTAAATATAGCATAAATCCTCTGTATTTTAGTTGATTAGAATTTATTAGTATTTAAAAGCTTGTGGATATACTTTAAATGCAAGGTGTCATTTAAAAAGTTACATCAATAATAATAATTATAGAAAGAAGAAGAAGAGTAGAAAGCTCTCACATGGGCTTGTGCAGATTTAAAAAAATGTGGGAACAGGGGAACAGAAGTCTGGTGTGTTCATTTTGGGGGTCCAGGACATGAAAACGTTTGGGAGCCCCCCGCCCTCGAGCGTCCACATGTGCAGATATTTGTTTGAAACTTTCCCTCCTGTTCCTCGCCAGCTGTTCCACATTTTATCTGCTTGTCTGCTCTCGGGTTTCATACAAACGACGAGGGTCCGAGGTGCTCAGCCATGCGGTGCAGCTCAAATCCTCCCTTTTTTTGTGAGTGTTGTGTGTGTGGGGGGGTTTTTTTCTTTTGGCACATGGCAAATTATTAACGGAGGTTTGGCCGCCTTGAGACGGAGCAGCGAGCGAACGCACGCGAAATAAGATGTTTAACAGTTCACACAGATAAAAAAAATAAATCTCCTTTCGGGTGTTTTTTATGAGGTTGCTCTCATCATTCATCTTGTCTGAGGATTTGGCTTTGAGCGGGGTTTTTGCAGGTCTTGGTAACATTTGTCCAATAAAATAAAATAGGCACTGTCACATAAACTGTCATTTAATATTTCCCCCATTCTATTTTATTAATAGTAACAAAATAACATTCGCAGGGCCTGAAGCTGGAAAATTTACCACTGCACTCAGTTAAAAAAATAAAAGCAGACAAGTCAGGCCTTAAAAGTCTGAAAATTTTAGGCCTAAGCTTTATTTTAAAATGACAACTTGAAGACAATTTATAATTACATTTTTTTTGCATACATTTATGCATTTTTATGGCCTGTGACTTCTTAATTAAGCGTTTTGAGACGATGCCTGTAATTAAAAATATTACACTGATAAAAAATATAGTTGCCTGTATATCATCATAGGAGGCCCTTGTCATTTTATTTTCAGAGTATAAGACATCACATTTAAATTTGGCGATTAATCAACAATTCAGTGCTGATAGATCAAAATATGTAACATTTTTAAATGGTTAAATCAAGTCAAAAATAATGGCTTCAATTTCTATAGTTACACAATAATCTAATGTATGTAATATATATTTTCCAAATATCTAATAAATAATAAATAATACGCAAGGAAGTCCATGTTGTGAAAAATTGTAAATGATAAATCTGCACACTGTCTGTGTGTATATCTAATTTTGCTGTTGCTGCTTTTGCACGATACTATCTGAAAGTGGTGCACCTTTTCCAAATAAAGGACTTTGTCTCATTACAATGCAGCAGCAAGGATGAATGCAGCACTGTTTAAGATGCTAATCTTCTGGAATGAGATGCACAACTTAGAGCCATTCGCTTACTGTAGCCAGGAAAGATGTATCGTTGCCGCTCTGTGCTCCATAACTCCACGCGCGAGGAAAAGGCGGATAACGTTTCCCTCTGCAGGAATCGGTCCGTCAGATATCAGCGGCGGCAGCATCAGCGTGCCGCTTTATCTCAACTTTAAGCATTTCTCTTTTATGCATGGGGACGTTGGCCCAGGACACCTGTGACCTGGTGACCTGGCAGAATAGGAGATGTCATGTTAATGCAGGGAGATGACGTGCTATTAGCTTTTGAGGTATGGCCTGCTCCTCTTTGTAAGGGCCTTACATTCACAGTTACAGGCAGTTTGTGTCCTCAGGCCTTTTTCACCCTGTTGGAAGTATACCTGTTATCAGGTTTGTATGCAAGAAGCCCTAATGAGCTGTTTTGTTGTGCTAATGCCACAACCTGAAGCACTCAAAGAGGTGGCAAATGTTTTGTTAAAACGAGGGTAATGTGAGGGAAGTTGATTATCCGTTAGATAATGAGCACAGATGTGAAGGTTTTGTGTAATCGTGCTCGCTTTGTGGGTTTTCCTGCAGGTTGCTGTTGGTTTGGTGATTTTTTCTCCCTCGCTTTTTTGTACTTTTCCTAAAATTTCCTGTTTCCTGAGAGGATAAAATTGACAATTCTAAGTTTCATTCTATGTAATAATAAAAATCACCTGACCAGGGAAAGTTGGAGGGATTTCTTGTAGCCTACATTGTGATTAGCTGTTGCTTTCCTTGCATACGGCTGGCGTAGTTGAATAGATGGCCCCCAAAAGAAATCTCTTACTCTCTTACTTTGATGATTTGGTACTTTGATATGTTGACATCAAATGAAACAGACACAGTGGGGAAAGAAAGAGGACAAGTCAGACAGAGGTAGTGATTGAGGGAAAAAAAGGCTGTTCATGAGAGCGGGTGGAAATGTGTGTGTGTGTGTGTGTGTGTAAGTGCAGTTTGTGAGGCACGGAGGAGTGCTCTGAAAACTTGGGCTGAGACAGCAAACCTGAGGAGCGTCAAAATGTCTGGATGCATTTGCGTATGAGCATAGACAAGAAGGGGTCTTCGGGTGTGCGAGGGCTTCTCCTTGGCCTCCTAATCCCCAGGCCCAGCCATCCCTTCAGGGCATGCCTCAGATCTGGCTCTCTGGCTCTGTGCGTGGACGACCCAGCTCCGCCAGCAGATTTAATATGCTATGTGTTCCTGCTCCCCCGGCTCCCCTCCACCTCAACCATCATTGTCCCAGAGCGGGACCCTCACTCGCTGTTTCAAGGAGCCTGCTAAAGGCACCTTTCAAGCCAAGGGGTGATGTCTTTGGATAAGTCGTATGGCGGGGAAGGAAAAATAGTGATGAAGGCGATATGAGACTCGAGATGGGAAAAATGTAATTTCACATATGTATATGAGTCGCATTCAGGGATTGTAATTCACTTGGGTCTTTGGTAGCCAGCAAAAACAGTCCTACTCTGAGTGCACATGCATTCTCGTGCTCATTCACACTCTTATTTCTCTTTCTCGCTCTCTCATTCATACAGTTTTTTTTGTTTTTGTGTGTGTACTGTTCTCCTTCTTACTGTCCTTTTTTGTCTTTTAACTGCATGAAAAATAAAAAGGAAAAAAAGTTGGAAAAGTTTTTTTTGCTATAGCTTTCGTCCTTTGGAAACTCCATTTGGACCTGACAATTTGCCTCCCAGAGTGAGGTGAAGAAAACGGCAATAAAAAAAAATGGTGGGGGTGGGAAAACATTCACATAAATTTGAATCAAGTGGTTCGGATTTACGGTAGATGAAGCTGTGTTTGACAGCTCAACATAAGGCCTGCTGTAGGAGACGGTAAATTTTATTGCGGCAGAAACGCAGGCTTGTGTGCGAGGATCCAGTGGTGTGCCAGCTCGTGACTGGTATTTTCTTTTCTCACACACTTTGGAAGAGAAGCGGGACAGGTCACGCCTGCGCGTGACTGCCGCTCATCTCCTCCTCTGTTTGCTGTAGCTGCTGTAAAAATGTCTTTAAGTCCGCCGCGTGAAGTGTAGCAGCGAGAGGTGAAGTGCTTTTAGTCCGGGGGCCCATTTGTTTGTGTGTAAAGTTTGTGCGCCTAAAGAGACAGTTTCCTGGGGCTCTGGGGTGGTGGCGGGTTTGGTGGGGGCTCTTTCTTAGTGCAGATGTGGCATTGTGTCAGCTTTGATGGGAGCCGGTTGTGGCATCCGTGAGGGGGTCTGTGCTTTCTTGTCAAGGGTGGCGATTGGGAGACAGATGAACTGGCCGCTTGCTGTGAACAATGATCCGTCACGTACCGCTGCTTCTTGATGTGTGGGGCTAGGCTGCACCGAGGCATCAGTTTGGGCACTAATTTTTTTTTTCTCTGCCATAACTGTTTAAACTGAGCACTGTATAGTGCATTTTGTTGCACAAAACACCTGCCCTCACAGCAGTAATTAAGTTATGTGTTGTCATGCAACGATGCTCGCCCTGTGTGTTTGCAGCCCCGTGCTGCTTGTAGTTGTCTTTCAGTGGGAGTTATCGCCGAGCCTTGGTGAGTCCCCGAGTGGAGGTCAAGGGGGTGTCTGTTGTTTGGATGTCACATGTAAATCCCAAGGTTAATACCTGAAAGAAGCGCAGGCCCAGACATTCTCTTTGCTCTCCAAACATGTTTTAGATGAGTACCTCTTTACCCGCTCTGCCCCCTTCGTTTCCGTCTGCCGTAGACTTGGGGCAACTTGGAAAAGGAGGGGCGTGGGGGGCGGGTATCCCGAATAAACCCCTTTAGTGTGTTCTTTTCAGTAATGAATGCTAACAGACTCTGGCTCTAATAATGCCTCATCTTGGAAAAACAAAAGGGGAACTCTACTATCTGAGCAAATTTCTACCCGAACCTGAAAGAGCCCTCCTTTGACAGCGCAGCATTTGAAGACTAATCGTTTTTTCTCATGCAAAGCACGCTGTTTTAAGAGCCCGGGCCACGGAAAGAGAGGGGGCTGTGTTTTAACAATACTCCGCAGGGAGTGAGGAACAGGGTTCGGGGAGGGGAGGTAGGGTTGTAGAGAAGAGGGGTGGGGGGGATTCCTCTCTCCTTTGCTCCTCAGACAAAGCCCGGTTCCTTTCAGTTTTGCATGGGGGGTAGGGTGCGTGGAGAAGAGGAGGGAGCATCCAAGAGTTTGAGTTCCTTGAAAGAGATGGACTTGAGCCGTTTTTAATGACAGTTTGTCACCGTGGCCTCTCTACTTTCCAGGGAATTTGTTGGGCTGGCCGTGCAGTGACAGGCCTGGAAAGAAGCAGGCCTGAGAAAATTTATCGAGAAACAGAAATATTAACGTGTACATGGGGCCCTAAAACGGCTTTGGCTATTCCTGCCAGACTGGTGTTTTTATTAAGAGGGGTCGACATGCTTTGGAAATATATCTTATTCATGAAGAAAGCCAGGTTAGACTTCTCAAAGAATTCATTATGTTCCCCCAGATGCGGCTTTGCGGGTTGCAGCCGTCCCTTGGAGGACGTGGAGCGTGGCGCGCAACATTGTAAAAGCTCCCTCAGTGGGCATGGGAGTGCGAAGGGTTCCATTTGTCAAAGGTGCAAGAGTCTTTTTCCCCTCCTCAACACTTTCCCGGCTCAGTCTCAAACTCATTGTCTGAGCAAAGGCAGGACATTAGTCACTGCAACGCCACGGGAGCCTGCGGGGGCTAAGGACCAGCGCTCTGGAGCCCGAGTTGGACAGAGGGGAGGAGAGAGGGGAGAAGGAAGAATGGTGGGAGGGAAGGAGGGAGGGAACGAGTGAAAAAGGTGAAAGAAGGGCAAGAAAAGTGGAGGAAATGTGGGGTAGGTGGAAAGTGAGGAAGAGAGAACATGGGAGCGCAGAGTATGTGTGTGGGAGAGGGAGAAAGACCGTGGGGGGGTTAGAGGGAGTGGAGTCTGTAGCTCTACCTCAGGGCTCAGTATGTAAGCCCCTGTCTACCCCCCAAAGCTGCTTTCACAAAGAGATTTACAAGACAGGTCTCCGGTGTGCTTTGCTGCCCTGCATTATGAGTGAGTGTGAGTGTGTAAATGTGTGTGTGTGTGTGTGACTTGGAAAAATGGGCCTTTCTGTTTTTCTATTCCCTGACTTATTTTCTTCTTTGCATCATCTATGCAAAAAAGATTTGGTCAAATTTACCAATCCAGACAGGTCAGACTCTCAACAGCCCCAGTGGAGCGGTGTGAATAACCTATTCCCCCTGGTGGCAGTGTGTGTGTGTGTGTGTCTGTGGGTGTGTGTGCATTCACGTGTGAATGTATTTCACAGATTCACACATACAAGGGATCCTGTTAGCTTTTGGAATTATTTATAAAGCCTGGCTTTTGTGTGGCGCCCTAAGTCCCTGTCTCCTCCCATTACTGCCTATGACTCTACCTGGGCATCCTTCAGCCCCCAAATGCTCCCTCAGCCACCCTCCCAGCCGAAGGAACCGAGTTTGGTGTTAAAGCTAAACCCTTTATCTGCTGCTGCTACTTTTCTTTATGTGCAATCGCTGAGCATTTTCATCCTCTGTAAAAATCAAAAAAGTTTTCTTATTCAGAAAGTCATAATGTGCAGAGACAAACACAAGTCGTGCACTTCAGAGAGACACACAGAGTTACCCAGAACCATCCCATATGGCCCTGATTACCCTGTAATCCAGGAAAGTTTTTTCCCCACCCCTTTTTTCTTGCACACACGGAGCGAGGGGGTGAAGGGTTTTTTTATTTAGCGTGTTTTTTGAGATGCTTTATGTTAATGCTTGTCTTTTATTGAAACAAGCTGGAATGTGATTATAGTCCTGCTTGGTACATATGAGCAGCGAACTGCTCTAGTTTCTCCATCTCCCTCTGGCATAGAGATCAATGCAAACCAGCTAACACAGGGTAATAAGCCATTAGTACACACATTGTTGCAGAGATTTACATACATCGACCGGTGAAGTGATAAACTAGGTTCCGTGTCCTAGAGGTAAGAATTATTGTGTGTGTGAGTGATTAGCTGAATGAACGCTGGGTTAGAGTAGGTGTGTGTGTGTGTGTGCGCGGGCACACGTGTGTGTGTGTGTGAAGCATTGCTGGGTGATCTCCTCCTTGCGACTGCCAGTCCTGTGTGATAGGTGCCAGATTGCGTAGCTGGGAGCCAGGTTGTCTCTGCTTGTCAGGAGTGCAAGGTGGAGGAGGGGAGATGTGAGGATGATTACAGTACACTGTTCCTCTGATCTGATTCATCACTAACTGTCTCTCCTGCAAAGGGTGAACTTATTATCCCTGTCTCAACTTCCACGGTGGAGCCAGCTGCTCTCCATGCTTCCCAATTAACCCCAGGCGCCCGTCAAACGCTCCAATTAAGGCCTCCTCCTCCTCCTCCTCCTCGCAAATGTATTTGCCTGCGTTTGCCGGGCTGCTGGAGACGCTCGAACATGCGGCGGTGAGCGAGCCGAGCGTGTTTGTTTAGGAGCTGTCCTGAGAAATGGCGTTATAGCTCCCAGATTTATTTGAGGTGGGGTTGCTAACAGCTGAAACAAGTAAATACACCCAGATGTTTGGCTTCTTCACAATCAAGTCGGCAGGCCCGGGGGGGAGGGGGGGGGGGGGGGGCTGTCTGTCTAACGACAAGTCTTGTTCCTCGGTTTCTATGCTGGGATTTTCAGGGGGCCATTTTGTGCCTGCTCTCTTTGGAGTTTATGGGAAGTTTTATTTTCACGAACACTCGGCAGTACTGTTAGGTTTATGGCATCTCATCCCGGCGTCGTGCCGTGTGATATTGCCTTGGTATTTGAGTTGCGTGAGTCTTTCTCACTGGGCTGAGAGTTTCTTCCGAACTCGGTGTTTCAAAATCCTGTGTGTTTTTGATGCACGGGTTTCTGACGCACAGCAGTGTGCGTGCGCGCTTCCATGTGTAGGAGTGTTGCTGTAGGTGGTGGGATACAGGTTTGGCAGCACTAGCAAATCCTCGGAGACTGCCTGTGTGTGTGTGTGTGTTTGTGCGTGTGTGTGCATGTGTGGAGCCTATGAGCCAGTGCAGGGAGAGGTAGTGGTGGTGGTGGTGGTGGGGAATCTGTGGCTGATATGAAAGTGAAGGGAGAGAGTTGTCTCCCGACGCTGCCGTGGGGAGAGCCGTCAGGGAGCTAGAAGTCTTTGGGACTCCCTCTGAGCTTCAGCTGTCTTTGATCTCACACCTCCGCTGCGGTATACTCCACACTGCTCTATAGAACACCCTCACCTGCCGCCGATCCAGCAACACAGACTCACAGCTCGCATAGATGAGACTCTTAACTTGTATACTTGCACTTACTGCAACGCAGGGCTCAGTGCAACTGCACTTAAAAAACTGAGGTGGAAACTTTGCAAGCAGCAACTGTCAGAAAAATATATGACAATAGAGACTACACTGGTTATTTTTTTTTTTTTTTTGGATGTATTAATTACTCGGGTAGTGTGTAAAGTTTGGGAAAGTTTTTAAAAATCAGGAGAACTCATATTGCTCATCCTGTCTGATAAGGAGTCTGAAATGCAAACTTTTAAGGATCTAGACTCACAGATTTAGCACGCTTGGGTATTTTTTTAATAAGATATTGTCAACTATGGTGTAATCAGTAATGACAAAGGTAGCGTGATTAAGAGTCCTGCTCGTTTAAGCCTGCACATGTGAGTGCATTCCCTCCTCTCTTTTTTCCTGTCTATTACTGACATGTTGAATTAAGGTTGAAGTGCTGACCCTTTTTTAAGGTATTTTTTAATGACTTGTGATGGATAAATGCAAAACAAACAAGCAAACAAACAAAAAAAGCCTAATAATTTTCTCCATCTGTGGAATATGTGACTCAGTGCTACCCTTTTGGATCACTTCCCATCTACACAGGAAGTCTAGCATTAAAGCAGTGCTCCTCCTTTTCTCCATGCATTCCTTTGACTGACTGTGGCACATTTCTGGACAGCCTCATTCAGCATTCCTTTACATCCCGATTTGTTTGCCCTCCCTCTCTCCCTCCCTCCTTATTTTTTTTTTTCAAGTCTTCCTGCGTTAACGTCCGGCTTTATCATACGAGAGCCCAACACCAAGACAACTTCATCTCATCCAATTTTCACCCCTTTAATTCGGTTTAAATGGCATGGCCGCGAGGGCCAGGGCGGGAATTAATAAGAGCCAATAAAGCTCGCCGCTGGGGCATCGAGGCCAGTCTTTAAGTAAACATTATGACTTCTTGAGGGGGGATTCAGGCGCGGCAATTGATGAATTGCGGCGGAGCTTGGGAAGGGCTAATTTCTCACTTAGCCGTCCTGATGGGGCTAGCTAATAGGCCTTGCTTTGCCTGGCTGATTGTCTGCTGGCTTTATTATTGTGCATTATCACGCTGCCCCCTGGCTGTTTTTAGCGTTCGGCCCCGGAGACGCCAGAGCACGTCATTAATCACATTGCGGCACTGACTCATTCCACTTCAACACTTATTCCAATGACACAGTGGAATGAAGGAAAGCAAGGAGGGAGGGAAAGAAAGGGAGTGTGCGCAAAATGAGAAAGGAGGAAAACTGAACTGAAAAGAGGAGGAAATTCAAGTCCGAGTGGGCAGGACAGCTTCACGATAACACTCTAACCTGTAGCTGTACAGCCTTCGGATTGCACTCGGTAGTTCAGCTGCTGCAAACAGCGCTGGTTTGACTTCTGTCTGAGGTGCAGAGGATAAGAGGAGTGTATTCTACAGTCCCCTGGGCTAAGTGGAAGATCTACTGTCAAAATCATACGTGCTGCCACTCCACTTACACAGGACCCTCCATCTGCTTGATCCTCCTCTGAGCACAGAGGAAGAGAGAAAGATGTGTGTGAGGAGGAATTTCACTTCCTCCACTCATCCCCTCCCTTGGGCACCCCCTCTTTCTTGCTCATGTTCTACACACAGTGATTACGCTTGCATATTGAAAGGGATGTAGAGAAACATATGCATCCACTTCTATACATACTGTTAGACAGCCGGTCTCGCATACTGTCAAATCTACTCGAAACATCTCCTCTTTTCCTCCCGTGCCGTGTTCACATACACATGGGTTACATACAGCCGCTGTTTAACATTTACTTTTTTTTTTTTTGCTGTGAAAGCACGGCGAAGGATGCTGTTCTTGCGTCTCTGGTTGTGGCATAGCGTAGAGTGCCTTTTAATGACATGTATGAAGAATGCCTCCACAAACACAGAGCTGTTCTCGCTGCAGTTTGGAGGCCCGCTGACGGGATACAGATCCCGTTCTCCTGTGCTTTATAATATCTGCCATGTGCATGGGCTAATTGAATGGAAAACTTAGCTAAGAGTGTAGCGGGCTGCTGCAGTTGGCAACAATTAGTTTGAAAACTAAACTCTTTAGATACAAAATAAGGTGTGCAGTAAAAAAAAAACAAGTCTAGCATTTTCTCTTCTTTTCAAGGACCTTTGGGATATTTTGCTGAAGTATTAGTTTGCATTGTCTGCGAAAGGCTTCAGTAATCGGCTGAACAAGCATCTTTTCCTTCTCCTTAAGAATCAGAAAAAGTGTCTGATCAAACAAAGGCTCTGTGTTTTAGCATGGGAAGAAAATGGATAAAGTAGGAACAAGGGAAACCAATACTGCATAACTGGGCCACCGCAGCATCAAAGCTGCCCGTATTATCCATTGTCTCAGTTGTCACAGCCCCACTTGCCCTGAAACAAGTGGTTCATGAACAAATGCAAAGTCAAAAATATATAAATAAACAATCTAATAAGCATGGGGCTGTGGGGAAAAGGAGCAAGGCTTCCATTGTGGTGCTCGCTTTATTTGCCCCTTATCTACTGGGTAGCGAGCGCAAAAGAGGCGTTGTGTAAGCGTTGTGATTACATCGTGTGGGTTTGTTACCCAGGAATGTAAGATGCGCTCGGCTCATTCTGCTGTGCAACACACAAGGTCCCTCACCAGCCCTCCAAAGCATCTTAAGTGGAGAGGTCTGAGGGACCAAGACGCATGCGAGGATAATCTTATTAACTGTGGTGAAAGCTACTGATGCTCTGTGTTGTTGCACTGTTTGTCCTTGGAAAAAAATACAAATAAAATCAGTCTTCATTTGAAACAGGCTTTCCATTTTCTAATTTTTGTGCAATACACTTGTGGTAGAAACCTGGTTGTTTGCTGACGGGATGCTTTTAAGACCACGTATCTTTAAAATAAAGATAAATCATGAACATCAGTATGTTTAAAATGTACAAAAACATCAAATTGTCATTCATAAGTAGTCTCAATAAAGCTTTGCAGTGTACCTAGAAAAAGCTCAACTCACACGTGACACAGTAACGTGTAAATGACTAACAAACTTAATGACTCAGACATGCCACACTGCACAAAAAGGGTGAGAAGATCAAGTACTAAACCAGTTTGCATGTGTGTATCTGGGATTTGATATGTGTGTGTGTGTGTGTGTGTGTGTGGCAGGGTGTGACTAATTCTTGCTAAATGGCCCTTACTTGAGAGTCTGGTCCCCATCAGCTGTAGGCCAGACTTAGTGCCATCTGGGCACAATGTTAAGTTTTTGCTGGTGAATGAGAGCCACAGCCCCCAAATCCCCCCCAGCCCCTTCCCCTTTGCCCTTCAGGGCCAAGGGCATGCTGTAAAAGTGCAGTATTGAACACGAGGCCTAAGCATGTGAAGCTATTGAGCCTCCTCGGTAGGGGTTTTGAACCCATTATAGGTCCTCTAACCACCACCAAGAACCTTAAGGTTACAGTCTCCTTAAGGCATCTCATCCCCTCACACTGACCTGATCCAATGCAAACACATGCAGTCCATAGGAAGCACACTTTGTTTTATTGCTAGATTCAGCTAATCCTGCCGAAGGGCTCACACTCCTCCTCCTCCCTCTTCTTCTTCGCCCCTCAGTGTTTTAGTTCTTCCAGCTGTGAAGGAGCTTTTAATATTGTTGGCATAGCTGCGCGACGTGCAAAACACACATTGTGCATACAGGAAAACATGTGCAGGCACGCAGGGGCACAGTGAGGTGCACACGGACGCATGCATGCATACGTGAACACTCGTACACACGTGCACGTATAGTCTCAGTCTCACACTCCTCCCTTTCTCCATTCATTTTCTCCCTTATCCCACTTTTGCTCACAATCTCCCTCAATCGTCTCCATCTCCCATCTCTCCCCTCCCCTCTAACTCGCTGCGCCGCGGTGCGTTTGTGCAGTGTTGATAAGCCTAAGATAGCAGATCTCGGTGGTCGCTGATGTAATGATGATGAATGCTGCGGTGCTGCCAGTCTCCCCCTCGGGGGGCCCTCGACACTGAACAGTCGCCCTAATGAAATGAACACAAATACAGTACCCTGTCTGTGAGGGGGGGGTTGCCAAATCTAAGAAGACACTTCAAGAGTTTATATATAAATGTCCTCCAGTTTCTGATTGTGTGCGTGCGTGTCTAAGTGTGTGCACCATGCAATTGCAAATGTGTTCCTGATGAGAGCATGCAGGTACACCTAAAGCAGCTTTATAAAATTAAACTTGTGAAGTTGTAGGCTTTAAATAACAAACCTCGGTGATTTTTTGATACCATTAGTGCTCGTTTAAGCCTGCGTGAAAGAAAGAAAACAGTTTTTTTTCTATCAAAGGCAAAAGTTTATTTTAGTGTTTCACTTTGATGTGTACAATTTGCAGATGACTTTCAACTCAGTGCCTTTTTCACCGAAGCGTATAATTTATGTTAAATTGATTTGCTTAATGTGCTTATGAAATAAGATTTTTTTCTTTTTTTTCAGAGGGAACACTTTGAATTGTGGTATTTTAAACCTGTTTAATCGCCTCCCTTTCTGTGCGGAGGGATTACAGTTGAACGCAAATAATGATACACCCTCTTTTTCTAATTGGGTGTAGGACATTTCAACGGCAGAAACATTAATGTGAAATTAAGATTTATTCTGACTAACAACGGCATCCAGTGCCTACTTGTGAGTCATTCTTTATGTGTCAGGGATCTGTGAAGACAACTGTGGGGCTCTAAGTCCAGGTACAGGTGATTGTCTCTGTGATACGCTGTGTAAATTTAGCAACGCGATTTCTGGCGAGGGGGTCAAAGGGCCAAATGGCAAATTAAAACTTCTTTTGACATTTTACGTTAAGGGAAAAAAAAGTTGTAAAGTTTCTCTAAACATAGACTGATGTGTCTATATGAGGGTATGATTTTGAGTGTTTGTGGACGGGGCAAAAACGAGCAAACATGAAAAATGAGGGCACAGACAGCAACATCTGCACGACTGGGTGTGGGCGTCCAGGTCAGAGGGATTATGGGTGAAAAGGTCCTGCTTTTAATTGCTGCTTTGGAACTGTGGCCTGCCTTGTGGAGCACAAAAGGCCCGTCAGACACGCTTCAGTGGCTTGGACTTGTGAATATTTGGCCGACCAGTGGAATGCCCCGCTTTCTTCTCAGCTACCCCACTTCTAGTATGATCCCCAATCCTGAACCTCATATTTACTGCACTTTCAGCTCATTTGCTTTGGTCTGACTCACCTGGGGTGTGATAGGAATACACACATGTTGTTGTGAGCTAGAAACACGAGCATTTTTGGGAGCTCAGGTCTCCTCTTGTTCTTTTCTCCTTCACTGATTTTACCCAAGTTCAGCTGTACGGATGATGTAATGACAGTTTCACCGGGGCAATGGTGAAGTTTTTTCTCACCGTGCTCTTGCTTGACTTAATGTTGATGAAGTGAATGAGTGGCACCTACGAACTTAATATGAATGCACAGTGCCACCAAAAAGTATTTGCCCCTTCCTGATGTCTTTGTTTTTTTGCACAATTCTCACACTTAAATGTTTCAGATCAACAAACAAATTTTATATTAGACAAAGATAACCTGAGTAAATACAAAACACAGTTTTTCTGTCCAAACCTACCTGACCTTATGTGAAAAAGTAATTCTCTCACTTTGTTAAATCATGAATTAAGTGAGATTAACCACATTGTTTAGAAAGAAAGACTTCAAATTCACTAGCCAGTCTCAGGCCTGATTAACCCCACACCTGTTGATCAAGAACTCATTTAAACAGAACCTGTGTGAGAAAGTAAAGTTGGCTAAAAGATCTCAAAAACCATAACATCATGGCTCTCAAGTATACTTCACAAACGAAGAAAACTTGAAACAATGGTGAAACCTTCCAAAATTGAATATCGATGACTCAACCAGGAGGTCATAAAAGAACCAAGAACAACATCTAATGAACTGCAGGCCTCACGTCTCTCAGTTAAGGTCAGAGTTCATGATTCAATAAGAAAGAAACTGGGAAAAAATGACATCCATGGGAGATTCCAGAGAAACAACCACTGCTAACAAAAACAAACACAAAGACTGCCAAAAACATCTTGGTGATCTCCAAGAAAAATGTGTGAAAATGTTCTGTGGAATGACAAGACAAAAGCTGAACTTGTTAGAAGGTTTTGATTCCATTACATTTGGGATAAAACTAACACAGCATTTAATAAAAATATTATCACACCAACACTCAAACATGGTGGTGGTAGTGTGATGGCCTGGTGCTGCTTTGCTGCTTCAGGACTTCCTGTAATTGATGGAAACATGGATTCTGCTCCCGGAGAATCTCCGGCCAGCAGTTTGTGTCTCGGAAGCTCAAGAGCATTTGGATTAGTCCATCTCTGAATATCACAAAAAAACAAACAAAAATACAGAACAAAGTGAAGGTTTTGGAGTGACCTCAGGAGAGTTTGAGTTAAATCAGATTGAGATCCTTTGGGACAACCTTAAAACGAGCTGTTCATGCTCAAAACCCTCTAATGTGGCTGAATTAAAACAATTCTACAAAGAAGAGCGGACCAAAATCACTCCACGGTGATGTGAAAGACTCATTGCCAGTTAACGTAATTCTTGATTGCAGTTCTTGCTGCCAAGGGTGGCAAAACCAGTTATTAGGTTTAGGGGGCAATTACTTTTTCACACAGAGCCAGTTAGATTTGGATAACGTTTTTCCCTTAATAAATGAAATCATCGTCTGAAACCTGAATTTTTACTCAAGTTATCTTTACTTAATATAAAACGTTGTTTGACGATCTGAAACATAAGTGTGACGAATATGCAAAGAATTAAGAAATCAGGAAAGAGGAACATACCTTTTCATAGCACTGTACATGTATTGCACACGCTCTAATGATTATAACTCGCTCAGGCTGCGTAACCCCCGCCCCAGAAATGAAAGCATTCACTCTATCAAACACATGCAGCAGTGATTTGAGATGATATCAGTTCAAGTAGGACAAAAATGTCTTTGGTTGGAGATGACGGCTACGCATGTATTCATGTGGGAGTGATTAGAGGACAAGCTCTTGTTTAATTCTGTTTTGATTGGTAGGGGTGTAATTGCATTGTGTTTTTTCTTCCTCTCCTTTTTTTTGTAAGCCAGCAATTGCTTACAGATGTTGTTGTCGGGTCAGAATGGATGACAGACTCTGGTTTTTCAGGGGGTGGGGAAAAAAACAAACAAAGCGCACAGTGTTTGTCTGAAGTTTACCCCTCACCACTTCCCCCTTGCCTTCCTTCCTTGGGGAGTTGGTAAAAATCAGCTCGCCCCCCTCTTTCTTTGAGCAGCACTACTCTCTTTGCATTACAGCTGACTTTACTGCCTTTGTATCCATGCGTGTTTACAGAGAGGAGGACAATTAAATAGTACAGTTGGGTAATTAGCTGCTCTTTATTGTAAAGAAAATCAGTCAGACTAAATATTTCCAGTAATTATCCAAGAATTACGGGGTCTAAGTAAAGGCTTTGTAACGGACCAAATGAAACTGTCCTGTACTTTGTGTAAATGAGTGGTTGTGGTGTATCACCATGTTGTCTCCATAATCAGAGACCTCCATGACCTAGATAGAGTTGAGCTTGTAGACAGCCTCTGAGGTGCTGAACTGAGCAGCATGTCTGCTAGACTGTTGGCTGAACCCCTTCTAAATCCACAGACAGTATTAACTTGAACCACCTTTATTCTTTGAAAGAAAAATTGCCCGGCACCATGATATTCCCAAAAGGGCCTTCAAACAACCCTTGTTTTTTCAGGACTGTGAATGTTTCTCTCTCTGTGGTATCCCCTTAAGGTTTCTCCTTTCTCTTTGGAAAGACTGCTAGAGTAGGATTATCAGTATATCCACAAGCTGCCTTTACTTCTATTCTGAGATATAAAACCTAGTCGGGATGTCCTGCCGCACTCTGTTTATAGAGTTGTTGTATTTTTGACAAGAAGTCAGAAGTTTAGCGTGACAGCTGAAAACAGGGCACACTAAATTTTGGTTTTGGATATTTAACCGCAGTTAGCGAGGAAGGAAATCAGGCCCCTGACAAGCAGATCAGAGCCCAGCAGGTTTGAGTTAAAATAAATCAGTGTGAGCTCCTGGATTGACCCTCAGTGTGCTCTGGGCACCATGAAAAGGGAGGACTGGATCTAAAGTTTTCCTCACAGGGTTCACAGTTTACTTCTGAAGCATTCTACAGATAACATTAGAAAAAGTAAACTTATTGCTAACTGATTAATCTTCTAAATATATACTTCATCTTTGCATTCACTGGCTTTATCTTCTGTTTTTTCTCTATTAGTTATCCCGTCTCCATGAGGTCTTGAGGAATGAACAATCGTCATGGAAACCCAGTCCCAGGCCAGTTCAGCAGCTGAGAAGAAGAAGAGGGTGGAGACCATCGTGGCTACCAAGGGCTCATTAGCACGAAGTGACATCAGTGAGAAAGCAGTGGCCTCCAGCACCACCTCAAACGGTACAAGTCACCTCTAACTGAGCTGCAGTAATTCATGTCAATAACCTTTTGATCTTTTGTAATATAGCCACAAGCCACCCCATTAGTCAGATTACTCTTTGAGTAATAAGAGTCCACAATTGAAAGAATGCAATGCACACATCTTATATTAAGGTGTTTTTTCAGCTGGGACGACTCAAAATAAAAAGTGCATTCAGGTTAACCAGATCAGATAACAAATGATATCCTAATGTGTCCATGAACATACCATTGACTGAAAATTTCCTATCCATTTTCATCTTTTATTTTACTAGAGTCAAAAAAAAAGTAAGTGCCAAAACCTGCAGTTCCAAAAATAGCCACCAGCTCCAAGCTGGAACTGGGTTACAGTTGTCTTAGACTTACAAGACCAGGTTTTACAGCAGAAATATGGATATTTACTTGGGAAAAGAGAAATTTAGTAGTTGGTACCAATATCAGTAGAATTATCTGGTTCTCAATAATAAATTTCATGCCCCCGGTAAAGGTAAAAAAACAAAAAAAAACCCTCAAAACCCCCAAATGATTGATGAACTTAAACATAAACTTCCTTATTAAAAAGTCATTTTAAGTCAGAGGCATAGTGTGGCAGTGCATATATTTAAAATGGACTGCTGCTGACAGGCAGCCTCATTACATACACTACACTTAAAGAAACAAGAACCTCTGAATGTTTGTATCAAAAGGTATTGCAAGCATTGGGTCTGGTTCTAATTGTGTCACGGCCTAACATTTCGAATACTTAGGCCGGGATTATGCTTTCCGCATCCACAAGTTCCCTAGGATCCAATAGGATCCACTTGGATCTGCGTGATGTACATTTCATCATCAGATAGTTAGCATGAGGGTCTGTGTGGATGTCTGTTTTTTATGACCATGCGGACTTGTCAGCAAAATTTACATTACAATGCGTGCGCCTCAGGAAGTGGAGTTCAACAAAGTGTTACAGGAATGACTACACATGCAGATCTCCAGCTGTCCGAGTCTACAGTGGAGTATACAGTGGTCCCTCGTCTATCGCGGGAGTTACGTTCCAAAAATAACCCGCGATAGGTGAAATCCGCGAAGTAGCCAACTTTCTTTTTTACAATTATTATAGATGTTTTAAGACTGTAAAACCTCTCACTACACACTTTATACACTTTTCTCAGACAGACATGAACATTTTCACACTTTTCTCTTGTTTAAATACTCTCAAAGTTCAAACCTTCGTAGAAAAAAAAGGTCCAGTATTATAGTCTGAAACCAAAGGCACCCGGAGTTGCCTTTGACGGTGCAAAACCTTTGCATGACTTTTGTTTTAACTCCTATATTTGATTTCATCACCACTTTCCCGCTAGGCCACTATGTAACGGCTACCTGTCTGCTAGTCATGTATGAAGCTACTTGTACTAACAGGCCAACAAAGTAGTCAGTGTTCCAGTTTTTATACATGTATTTTATTTGTATCTAACTCAGCATTAGTTAGCAGGTATCTGTTTCTGTGTGATGCATCCTTTCAGGCAATGGATGCACTTTGCTAACAAGCTAGCTTGTACTAGCTAATAACAAAGACATATGATCACATATTGGTCCATGAAATCACAACAATGACTGCTGCAAGGTCACAATAAAGTCCACAAAGGGTGACGTGATGGTGTCTACATCCATCTTCTATCTACAGTCTACATGTGTCAGCGACCATCACTCAACATGTTTGAGCTGTAGGGCCACTGAACTAACCGGCGGTCCAATGATTATTATAGGACGTAAACGACCATCTAAAGATTTAGACACCCACTGTTTTTTTCACATAACTCTTTCTTTATTTTCATGGCTAACAGTGAGTCAAATACAATGCTCACTGGTAGCAACTTTGACATGTTTACATAGCAATGTCTTTAACACTTGCTATTAAAAGCTGCACGGTGCTTGCGCTTCATTAAGCTTGTCGTCATTCAGCCTTTCATTCCCACTTCTGAGCCTTGGAGTAGAAATATTAGACTTTTCTTTTGTTCAAATGAAAGTCATAACAAAATCGGAGTTGAGATCACCATGGCCTAAGCTGCAGCTGCGCTCATTAGCAGTGAGAGGATTTGGAAGGTTTTTGGGGGTATGGAGATTTGACTCTCGGAGGCAGAGCTGGTGGCCTGATAGAGTGTTTTGTGACTTCCTCTTCATTCTGCTGATGTCAAACATGATCATTCCAAGTGTGAACGGAAGACAAACAGTCTAGGAAGGGGTAAATAAGTCGCTGTGACTTGCTCTCCATATGGAAGTTATCACAGGAAGTAGGTAAGCTAATGCATCCTGAAGCATCTTGGGAACACTCTCACTCTTACTCATTCCCAGATGGCTGGCTCTGTTTCATTCATTAAAGGGACAGTAAGAAAAAGTTTGTTACGGAAAAAGCATGGCTGTAATTTGGAACCGTGATTGTTGATTTTTCTTAGTAATGTGCTGATAATTACAGCTGTAAACGGCTCAAGGTTTGTCTTAAAAATCTGCCGTTTGCCACGTCAGAGGGCATGCTACGACTTTGCACTCCCTAAAATACAGTAGTCCCATAACTCACTTGACGAGGGGAGGGATGATACTTATCTGAAGAGAAAGGTCCCTTTTAGATCCCAATCTCTCTCCTGGAATCATAAGATAGCTTACACATTCTTTGTGTGGTTATAATTACAGCACATTCCCCATTCGGCCCCAGAACTCATAACCTCTTATCAGGTGTAACCCTACACTCGCCTCAACTTTAACCCTCGTAGCCCCTGCCCCAATGCATCCATCCAAACAAAAGGTAATTGTGAGCAGCTGTGGAACCCCAGTGACTGGTTCATCTTAGGAAGGCCCGGCAAAATATTTCCCCCCGTCAGGCAGAGTAGCGGCCCCTGATCTCAGCACAGCAGAAACCCCCACGGAGCGCCTGGCAATAGCGTGCTATGATAAGTTGTGAAAAGTGGAAAACAATTAGGGAGGGCAGGTGGACTGGTTAGTGCGGATGTTTCCAAAGATATCTCTGCTACCAGGAAGCACAGCCGTTTTCTGTAACTCTGATTCAGCTCGGAAGCAGGTATTGATCTGATCAGAGCTTATTAGTGATGATAACCTTAAGCTCCAAAATCCTCCCTTCGTGTGCACTGCAGCGATAATTCCCAACTTAAGCATTCCTTGCTCCTTTGCTCTCTTGTCCCTAAGTTGGGTTTGTCCAGAATGAACAGGCCCCGGAGTAATTATTGAGTCCTGGTAGAGCGTTCCCACATGGTTAGCTAAATGGTGGCTTCATCCTGTGTACCATTCATCTCTGTGCCCCCTCCTTTTAGCAGTGACAGCTCAAAAGAGCCGACTGTGCCACAACAATGCTGTGATTGGTGCTCTTTAGGAGGGGTTTGGAGATGACGGGGGGGGTGGGGGTGAAGGGGGGAGCGGGGGTCTCTCCCCGCCAATCCTCATCATTCAGCAGGCAGGTGGACCACAAAGTCCCTTGATTCTTTTGTTAGGTCCTACGATTAAAAAAAAGATGTCCATGCTCCTTGGTTGGATAAATCCCGTCGTCATGGGATAATTTGCTAATAAAAAAAAATAAAATAACAGGGTGGGGGGGCTAAAGGACTGGTTATTTGCAAAGGAGAAAAAGAATGGTAAAAGTTTCTGGTTGGTTGGACTTTTATGATATGAGTGCTGCCGATCCGGGGAAGGAGAGGGAGCGAGTGTAAATAATAGGATGGGAATTGAAAAAGCGGGCTCAGTTTAGAAGATTGTCAGTGAACGCCGCTTCGACTGCAGAGCCTCTGCAAAGCATGTTATTAAGTGGGCGAGTTGGGATGTTTTAATGGGCGTGCTTAAAAGGGTGAGAGAGTGAGGGTCTCAGAAGGCAAACAAGTTAAGCCTTAAAGGGCAACAAATGTTAGGCTTTCGTGTAGGTTACTGCAGAAATCCCCAAGCAAATGGAGAGCGTGGCTAAAGTGTTTAAGGAAGAAAAGGAGCACTTGACTACACTGAAAAAAAAAGGAAAAAATCTTCAGATGGGCAGAGAAGGTTGAATGATACAGAGAGATGGGTGGGGGCGGGTGATAGAGGAAGAGTGAGGGGCCTCCTTCTTTTTAGGGAGCCATTTAAATGATCAACAGTAAATAGAGGGGAATGTCATCTGACAGAAATAAAGTTCCCGTTAACAGCAGGGATGGAAAGTAATTTACAGATACGCTGTCCCCGCCATCTTTGTGCCTCCCAGATAAGGTTTCATTTCAGAAACGGATAGGAGACATTTTCACTTACGGGCCCCCATTCTGGGACACCTGTGATAACAGCTTGTGGACCCCTAATTGAAAATGGGTTTCAAAATGGATTTTCACTTTTCTTCCTCCCTCTTCTCCCCCCTCTCCATTTGCTCCCTCCCTCATGACTAACCCCCTCCTCCTTCCATCCCCACCAACACCCAGCCCCCCCCCCCTTTTTTTTCTTTCCTTGGCGTTCCCTTGTCGTTGGCAGAGGGAGGCAATATTGGAAGGACAGGAAGGGAGGAAGGGAGGGAGGCTTGAAATGGAGCACTGGGAGCGGATCATCCCTCAGCCCGTGTCACAGCTATGACAGCCGCATGATCCGTCTTATTAATGAAATCATTGATCACTTGATGGGACTCATAATCAACTGTTTCTCCACTGTGTCCTGCCCCATCTCCTCCCCCTCCTCCTCCCTGCTCATGCTGTCACCTCTGCTTTCCACTTTTTTGTCCCTGCTGCTAATCCCCCCCCCCTCCACACACTCACACTCACACACACACACACAAAAAGAACAATACCTAAATGAAAGTTATTCATAAATGCATAAAATTAATAGGAACACTCAAACACAGCCTGACTATCAGATGACTCAGCGTCATCAGGAGATCTAATGGGAGGATTGATTCCTTAATTATTTTAAGTGCTGTTTTCTTTAACTGTAGTTTTTTTTCTCTTTTCCTAAAAGGTGACCTGTGTCATCTGTATTTGTGCTATATGTTTTTTTATGGGGACCAAAGAGGGAAGCAGGGGCCTCTTCATGTTATCCTGCTGGGGGCTCTGCCTGTGGGGGCTAATGAGAAAGAACTGATGGAGGGATAAGGGACCTCATGGGAGCTCTGCCTGGCCCGTGGGTCAAACAGCACAATGGAGGAGGCGTTATAGACCCTGACACGCAGCCCCACACAGGAAAAGTGGCTTTAAGTGTCAAAAGACCGCTGTATGCTACATGCATAATACATAGAAATGCATAAAAACACATTGTGTTAGAATTAGAAGGTATACATAGAAGATGACAAAATGTAACCATAGCATGCTCTTTTATGATTGTACATTATAAGCTTTCAAAGATAAATATTGAAGCTACCTGTAGAATTGTAAAATCACCATGTGCACACGCAGCGGATGTGCTTTGCCTTCACTGGTGAGCCATAGCCATTTCATGGACTTCTGCACTGAAGGCAATTTCCTGCAGCAGCAGGAGGACAGACTTTGGCAGAGCCACCTCACAGGGGCCTGAGGCGCAGGATTAGCTTAGCCTCGCTGCTACTCAGGGCGGAGGGGAACCTCAGCAGCCCAACCCACTCCAGCGCTGCCTGGCCTCTCTCGTCTGGCACACTTCCGCCTGCCCAGATCTGCCTGCTGGGGCTTCGCTGCTCCCTCACTGCTGCAGGATGCATATAAGCCGCTGCCTCAAGACCTCTGAACACTGCAGTGGTGCCACCAGAATTTAGCTGTAGTGGAATTGCATCTTTTTTTTCTTTTCTTTTTTTCACTCAGTGCTACTTGTTGTAGATAGAACAAACATCAAGTTAATTACAATGTAGGTCTTCTTTTTATGCTAGCCAGCTGTTACAGTAACACTAGACTTAATATAGCTGCTGAGATCCACCACAATATCAAGAGACAAGGCAAAAGGCAAAAAACAAAAACAGGAAATGATAATCGATAGAAACATCTCTGAATAAGCCACATGCTTTTAACTGATTTGCAAAGGAAACTGAGTGAACGCACAGCAATAAACCAGGAAGTCTGCAAACTGTATTAGATAAGTTCACCGCTTGTCCTTATCTTCGAGTGAATTTGGCAATCTCAGCGTTTGTTAAAAATTGTGTATTGTTTTTCGCGTTAATGTCGTCTTTCAGCAATGATGCTGAATTCAGTGGTGTTTCTTTTTTTAATGTGTGTATCTTTAGATACCAAGACAAACTGTAGTTAAATGAGTCAGAATTCATGGCATGCATGCATCTCCACTCTTAGATTTTTAATATGTTGTGAGAGTTCATGCCACAGCGGCTCCTTAAAAAAACAAAAACAAACCTGAGGTCATTTTTACCAGAAAGGCCCAGGGGTCAAAGGTCATGCAAGTCTAAACCAATGACCAGCAGTTTAATGACAGATCAGCTTGTCTCGTGAGAGAGGATTGGTGTGTATTGACCAGCTTCACTCTGCTGAATCTACGGTCCTGCTGGCTCCTGCTGCTCCCCTCAGAGAGGGAGGCTGAGGGACGACCGGCGGCCCCGTAAACCCATAAACCCATAAACCAATAAAGTGGGGAAACAGTAGCTGATTATTCTACCATTCTGGCCATTTGTCGGGAGGCATCAGTGGCCTCCCACCTGCCAGGAGGAACAAAGCAGGAGTGTCACGACCCGACCGGGAGGATTTATTGTGGCGTGTTTTTCTCTGTTTGGTTTGTTTGTTCTCTTCTCTTTGGATGAAGGAGCAACTAGTGGCCTTGCCACCAGGGTTGGATTTTAGAAAGAAAAATAGGCTTCGATATTGTCTGTACAATTTGATTTTATTTACAAAGATGTATTTATTATGCACAGTGAAATATTTTCATAAATAATACCAGCTGGTTGGCTTATGAATAACTTGTGGATTCTTTGTTTACTGCAAAATAAATACATAAATAAGCCAAAAAATATAAACAATTAATATATTATAAAGTTGTGGAATCATGTGTTATGTGCACATCAAGATAAAAAGTGGTAAAAGAAAAAAGCAGAAAAGCTAGGGTCAGTTTTTTTATATATATTTTTTACCTTTATGAGGTACTTACTGCCCTTTATAATTAGCTTTTTGCATGAAAGATATTTCCAGGCCATTTGCTGCTCTGTGCTCTAAACTCACTGGATTAAATCAAGACATGCTTTCAGATTTGAGAGCGCAAAAGGCTCTGTACTCCCTAATCTCTCTCCCCTGACCTCTACACCCTCTGGGCCTCGACTCTCACCCTTCCCTGTGCTTTCCCTCCCCTTTCGCCGCCCAACTCTCTCCCTTTCAGTGCGAAAGAGGAGCTAGGATCAAAGGCCATAAACCATGGCAGTGATTTCTGGTGATTGATTAGAAGCAGAGGTTGAGAAGCAGCAACTCTCTCCCCTCAGTTCTTCCCACCCTCCGGTGCTGTGCACGTATTCTCCCAGGGCTCTCGTAAATAGCTCAGGCTTTAAGTGTGAAAAGAGTTGCCACGATTGGCAGACAGGACCCAGAGAACACATCCGTGCTGAGGCGGCTTGGCCAGTTTTTCTGCCTTTTCTTTCTGGACGGCGGAGGGGGTGTCAGTTGATAAGAACCATTTGTTGTCTTGCTCGGATCTGGGGAGGGACAGTGTAATCCCTTCGCCCTGGTCTGTTCGCAGACCTGGAGGAAAAGAGCAGAGGAGAGGAGGAGGAATTGATTTTCAGAGTGAGGGCATGCGGAGAATTGAACTCAGATGTGTAGCACAGACAGGGTTTGAAAGAAGCTTTCTACTTGCGGGGAAACAAACGTCTGTAGCTTACAGCAGAGGAGGCCGTGCAATTTGAACTTGAGCAAGTCCTTCTAATGTTAATCAATTGCATAGCTGTCTTTCACCATTCCCGCCTCCCGCCCGCTCTGCCTCCCTCCCATGTCCCGCGCACAACTCAGCCCGGAGGCCTCTTGACAAGCAAGTGGTCCTGTAAAGGCATTTTAATAGGCCACGGTCATTCAGTGGCATGGAGATGAATGCTTGAACCAGATCTCCAGCATGCGCGCTTTTGCACAGACACAAATACACTTGGATCTTTCGGTCTTTGCTACCCTGCATGATCTCACCTGGAGCTGTGAGTCTAATGATGTTCAGAGTGTGGGCCTTGCAGCGACAGCTCCGGTCCTGGGGAGATGTGTCTCATGTCAGACTTTGCGCCAGACAGACTCCAATGAGGAAGGCGGGGGGAGGTGGTTGTGGTGGTGGTGGTGGGGTGGGTGTTCTGCATCGCAGCTGGAGCGAGGCCAAAACTAAAAGTGCAATTCTCTGATGGTTTTGTCTCTCCTCTGTGGTATTTACGCAGTGATTGAGCGCATTTTTGGGTGTCGTGGAGTATCTCATTACGCCCTTAAAAGCTTTTTGTCCGTCCACATGCTCTAAGATATGTACACACGCGTTGCAGACTGTGGAAACTCAGTCATGCGTGCTTGCAGACACCCTCGTTTTCTCTCACTTTTCTCAGCGGCACCAAAACTGTACACACACATTTGGTGCAGCTGGAGGATGGGCCGTCGTTATTAACTGTTTGGTGACCTCATGACTTCATCTTCGGTGCTGTCAGAGGCGGCCCACATTATGTCTCTGCTCGGCTCAATGGGCTCTTTGTTCTGGCTTGGCTCTGGAGGAGCTCAGCATGGGGCTGCGTGAGTCCAACAGTCCCACTGCGACCCAAAGGGGGGAGGGAGAAGGATGGAGGTGCTGGGAGGTAGTGGATGAAGGGAGGCAGAAAATGCAAGGGGAAAGGGATGAGAGGAGATGGAGGAAGATTGAGAAGATTTGGGGAAGACATGGGAACAGGAAGTAGGCTTGGAGTGTGAACTGAAGGCCAGGAGTGAGTGAGAATGCACTAAAGGAGGTGGGGCGTTGAGAGGGAAAATTGAGGGACTTAAGGATGGAGAGGAAAAGGAAAGCAACAGGCTACAGGTGAATCCTGTGGTAGCCTTAAGCATTTTAAGTCAGCTTTCCCTCATCACACCGATTCATTCCAGTTCGAGCAGCGGTTTATGATGGCAACGTGTCACATGAGCTCCAACGGCCGAGTGTGGGATTAATGTAAAAGTAATGCAGAGATTAGAGAAGGAGGATTCCACTGGTGGGAATGACAGGAGAGGTCATACATGAGAGGAGCTTATTACTGAGAGGGGACATCCACAGGAAGGGGAGATGCAGGGGGGAATAGTCGGGGAAATGGGAAGTGAGGTAAATGGACGCAGTGTAGACGGAGGAGATTTGATGAGAAAAAACTGAGGAGTGAAAAGGTCGAGAAAACAAACACGAGGACGCAGACTGCAATACATCTGGTCAAAAAGAGGAATGTGGAACGGTACATGGAATGGTTTGATTTGTAGATTTAAGGATATTTTTATAAAATATATATATGCATTTGTTAGGTGATGCTAAATCTGGGTCAGTTATCATTCTGACATCATAGTTTCATTAAAAAAAAAGCTAAGTATCTATTAAAAAGTTTATTTTTGTAACAATGGGACCAAAGATGCTTGTTCCACAGTATTTGCATTTGCATCCCCTTCATCGTCCTCAAACCACAAACCTGACTTACTCCATGAGAAGTGAGTCCTTCACATATAAGTATTGCTCTAAATATAACTGCAGATAAACTTGCCAGACGCTGCTTTGGAGCAGATTTATTCATATTGCATATTTCTCTAGAACAAGTAACAATACCATTTTTCCACAATGTCTCAGTTCACCCAAAACATTGCTTTGACTTTACTGACTGGACGTTTCTTTCCCCAGTACTCATCTGAAGTGGATTTAAATTTTAAAGTCTTGGACCTAAATATCACTCAAGAGTGATATGTACAAACAATCTTTAACTTCTGGGATCCTCTCAGATAAACATTCCCTATACTCCATACTACACTTTACGTTAAACGAGCATATAGCCCCTCAGTCATACTTTACGCATCCCGTCTGATCTAACCTGTGACATATGAGACAATTTCTTCAGCAGCTAGTCCCATAAATTGTCCACACCTGCAAGTTTCACTGTGTATTGTGCTTTCTCTCGCATTACAGAGGCATTTATCTAATCACATAGAAATCTTGTGCTTTTCCATTTCCTCGCTCACCTCCAACCTTCAGCCCCTTCCCAACAGACAGTGGTTAAGTCTGTTTGGCCAACATGGCAGATCCTCTAATCTGCAGGGCTTTCCCTGCCTGCAGCAGACACTATAATGAAGTTGTCCACATCTCACCTTTATTTTGAGAAGGAGAGGGCTAAACTACCCTCTGTTATTAAGCCGGCACTCCCGCTGATATCACACATTGGGGGCAGGTAAGGGTCAGGTCTTCTGTAGGAAATGTGGCCTGACTATTGGGCGTCATACAATGACAGCATGTTGGAAAATCTTTATGAAGTGAACTGTTAGCTGCCCAGTCTTGATGATTAAACTGGAAAATGAGCCAATGTTATTTTAAATAATTAGAGTTGTGAAAGTAAAGTGTTGATTCACTTTTTTGAAGCCAGGGTGGATTAACGTGCATGCCAAAGAACAGCCCCTCATTGTGGGAGCACAGTGAAGTGAGTCTGTTGAGTTGTGTTATTTTTATGGCATTTGGCTTGTAGTTTGGAATTCTGATTGTCATGGTCTCTGAAAAAAACAAGACCTTTGCGTTTAAATGTGATGGGTTAGAAACTGTAAGCATTACCAGCTGCAGCATCAAAGCTCCAGGCATGCTGTTCGTTTAACCCAGATCCGTCACACTCACGTGTAGCCCCCGATTCAACCTGTAATGTAGACATTCAGCAGAAAGCATGAGACTGGGACTAATGCAGATTTATGGTTGCAAATTAACTCTCCTCAAAACTCCCAAACTGTGATATGTCAACGATGGCTAGCTAAATTTAAATATATTTGGAAAGGTACTTTAAATAAACACACGTAAATGTATCCCTGTAGGTTTGCTTCACTTGCGTTGGTTGACTGTTCAGTTTCACAGGTATGACAAGTTTGAAATCAGCAGTTCATTCATCTTGCAGCTTAAACAGAAAAAGATTTAACTGCGACAGCTGAATTGTGATTGGGGGAAGTGATGACAGAAAGCAGGAGGAGGCAGAAAAAGGGTATTCTCATGAGGTGTTTGCTGAGATAAACTAAATCACGAGGTACTCCGTGAGAAACCTGCATGAGTCCAAAACTGAATCTACTCCACTGGCCTGCTAAATTGCATTGCAATGGTTGATTGCTTGTTATGTAGCATGCAACATTAGCAAGCTAAACAAAGTCAGCTAACAGTTTGCACAAACTAAGATAAGAAACTTGAATTACGTCCAAACCTTATGCTTCTCAACAAGCTTAGCCTGAACACAACAAAGCTTACTTTGGAGGAAAGAATGTTTGCAGTTTGTTTAAATACAGGCCAATAAACCACCTTTAGAAATGTACCGATGCGGTGACTAGCTTGCTTGTGCTGTATGCTATGCGAAGCAAACTCTTGATAAAACAGTATTTAGTCAGTCATGTGCCCTTCAGTGTGTAACTCCAGACTGATTGCTGTGATGCTGTATGCTAAGCATCGACACTAGCAACTTTCACTGTGTTCTGGTTGAAGTCGGAAGTCAGAATTTTCAAGACAGCAAGTTGGAACAACCCCACCAAGCCCGGCTAAGTAAGCCAAGATGGCGGCTGTAGAACAGTAAACAGTAAAACTGTAAGGGTTAGATTTATTAAGCAAGGTTAAGCGTGGTTGCGCAATCCCCAAAAAGTGCTTATAGGTGTGGTTAGTTTTACGGGTTATTTACAAAAGTTACGCCGTTTTGGAAACAAGGTTATTAGTTAACTAAAATATCAAGCGCAAAAAACAAGACGCTTCTTTCTTGCATTAAATATCGACAAACTTAGCACTAAACTATGTGTTGCTAACGTTAATAAATGATTGATTTAAATATTTTCCTCCTTAAACTTTGCATGCTGACAATAAAAACTCCCCAAAATATATACGCAATAGGTCATTTACAAAAATCTCAAAAGTCAATGTGCTCTCTACGTAAATATTGATAGTACTTTTAATGAGGCTCTATTCATGAGTGTGCTGCAGGGGTGCTAAGTGTAAGGAAAAAAAACATTGTTCCGTATTGCTTGTGGTGGATGAGTGTTCTACCTTCCTGAGCAGCTCAATTCCAGAGTCACGTCATTCCCAGCTTCAGCATCCGACTCCTGAGGGAAATGTAACGCAGCATTTGTCGTTGTATTGCTGTAACTGTAACATGTGGTAGTTTCCTAATCTGGACAGCTTGAGGTTATGATCCTACAGATGCTTATAGTCATTTTTTGGAGTAAGTTATATCTATTCTTCCTGATTTCTCTTGACATCTCTCCGCATTCATTTCATGAGAAGTCAACAAACTTTTCTTTTCCATCTCTTATTTTTTCATGCTACTGCTGGTTTTTTTTTTAATTTATAAATAAAAAAACTGGTCGCTTTCAACCTAAATTAATCCCCATAGAGCCCCAGCAGTTTTTTCTTTTTTCTACCCAGAAAATGACCCTGAAAGAAGTACTGTGCATCCTGCAGTAGGAACGTGCACAAAGCTGTGACCCACCCTAAAACTGCACGATAATTTGTGCGGTGGAAAATGGTCTACTCAGTCACTGAAATAGGATGGAGACGATCAGCCTTCTTCCTACTGTTAGAGCATTTTTAAATCATTTGGGAAGTGCTTTTTAAATACAGTTTCCAAAGTAGAGGCTTCTGGAACGACTTCACCTATTTATAAAGTGCATAGTAAAAGAGGAAACGGTCATGACCGTGATAAAAGCCACGAGCTGACATGCGTTGAGGTAGCAATAGAGCTGTACTATTTGTACAAGTGTTGCTGGCATTTTGACCTCATCAGATGCAGTTTAAATTGGATGCGGTATGAATGATGTTCAAGCTTGACTCTCAAAAAAGTTTCACCTCTGTTTACTTAGCTGTTTTGCAGGTGTGAGAAGAGATCAGCAGCAACAGCACAGGCAGTGAATTAGACAGACAGATCTGAACATCCACGGGCTTAATCACCATGGAGGAGTGAGGGAGGGAGGGAGAGAGTCCACTCTGGACTTAGATGTTCACTAGTCATTGATAAAGTGCTTAGCAGCAAGAAAATTAATGAATCCGGCCTGACTGGTGGAGCGGGGGGGGGGGGGGTTTGGGTTGGAACGGCTGGGAGAGGAGGAGGGGTGTGTGCGGGGGGGTAATCCTGTTCCAGCTAAATGGCTGATCTCTCTCATTCCTCAGATATCAAATGTCAAAAGTTAAATTAGCCTGCTAGCCTCAGATACGAGTTAACATGCTTTTAAACGGGTCGTGGGGCGGCGATTTCTGTCTCCCCTGGGAGGGCGGGCAGGTGCCTTTGAAGTGTCTAATTATCCAACTCCCAGTAAGTGTGGGCAAACTATCTTAATGGGGTTCTCAATGTCTCAATGCATTGCACTAAAAGGCTCTTACAAACCTTTACCCCAATGAGTGGATGTGTTTCTCCACGCAAAAAATCAGAGAGGATTTTAATTATAAATGCACAAGGTTTGCACTAATAAAAGCTGATTATTCATGCTTAGAGCTTTATAAATTCTCATTCTATTCTAAAAGGTGAGATATAGCCACAGTGGAATTTTGGATCATGTTTGATGTGCTTGAAATTACTGTATTATTTTTTTTATAATTTTATCCCAACTGTTGGCTCTGCATTTCTTTGCTTTGGCTGGATATTCATTTCTCTTGGCGAGCCGTTCCTAATCTGAGTGCCACAGACTTGGTCCGGATCACTGTGGTGTCAGAAGCGGGATTCCAGTGCTATGGCCCAGTGGAAAGCTGGCCCACTCTGGTCTGGTGGGCAGTGTGCCCAGATCCACCCTCGAAGACACACTATCCCATGCGGACATGACTATGCCCTCATCTGCCCTAGCACATAATCATTTTATATTGTTGCGGAGGACATTATAAAGGTCTAACAGGTTATGGCTGATGATAGCTGGCTTGTGACAGTCTGAAGCAATGCTAATACAGTCTATGAGCCAATCAGAGCACTAAATGGCATCTTTTTGCTTTGAAGCCTTGATCAAATGCATCTCTTGGTGTTTGATTCCTCAAAGAATACAGGCCAAGGTGCCCTTTGAGTGAAAAACCTTAAAAGCTGTAACTATCCGTGGTCAAAAACGCATCAGTGTGCTTTTTACAGTCAGGGCTTTCAGCTCTCTCACTGCGATGCTCATTGCTCCCTCACAATGTGGCCCTGATGAAATGGTAGTGGGGTTTCGGGCAGCTCTACGGTGGGCCTGTGCCCCTAATGGGTGAATAAGGGGTAGCTTAGGGCAGGGGGAGGCTTGGCACGACACAACCCTGCTGTGAGGCTGATTTGAGGTGAGCGCAAGGAAGGAGAAAGGAGCCAAGCAGGCTTTGATTTGCCCCTCCCCAGCCCCGGGGCCTGGAGGCTGGGACTGCGAGATGCTGAGGCTCTGGGTGCGTCCCAGAAGACCCCCGGCGGCAGAGAGAGCAAGCTGGGACCACGAGTGGTGGAGCAGGGGGCTGGGGCGTAGGCTGCCGAGAGCCAAATTGAGATGTGGGAGTCGTCAAATTTGCCTAGATGAATATTGAAGAGGGCATTTGCGGACGCTGTGTGGGAAATCAGCCGCCGACAATAGACTGCTAACCAGGAGAGGGAACATCCTGACCTCTCTCTGCAATTCGTCCAAACATCAATCAGGCACTGATAGTTAAATAATGTACCACAGCGGGTTCACTCTGCAGAGACAGAATCAAACACGAGTGCAGAGTGAGAGGGAGCTAACTTTTATATTTGCTGAGGTTCCCCAGACGTTTAGACTGGGGGATTGCTAACTATCCTGCCCACAGATATCAGAGTAATGACCTCATTCTGCCTTCTGACATTTAGATGTCTTTGTTAAGGAAGTTGTTCGAAAGTCAACCTTTTTAGGCAGATACAGCAAGGCTCGCTAACCTTCACATAATGCATAACTGAACCTTGTTCTGTAGAAGGCCCCGAGCTCCTTGTGGCATTGAGCCTATCAGCCAAGAAGTTGATCAGAAAAATACCTCACACAATTGCAGTAATCCCTTGCGCGCTTGCTGTTGGGTTTGGTAGAGCTTGAACGGTCTCTCGCTCTCTCCCTCGTATTTCAGCCTGCACTAATCGTGAATGATTCCCTCTGTCTTTAGCTCCAATGCCAGGGCCGGTGAATCAGGTACATAAGCCTAAGCTGCTTGGAGAGGTAGTCTTATTAAACTCTAGCCAGCTGCTGGAATTTTTCTTCCCCCTCTCATTGTTAATTGGGGAGTCTTGAGTCTTTCCCGGGAGTTGATTTGCAAGAGAAAGAAAAAGGGAGCAAGAGATTATTGCACAGGAGGAGAGGAGCTTTGAAGAAGTGTTTTGTGATTTCACCGCATATCCTCCACTCCTCTTCTCCTTGTTCGCTCTCCATGTGCTCCCCAGCCAAAACTTGTTTGTGCCACTGACAAACAGCGCTTTGAGAAGTTCGAAGGTGGAATACAGCGCATGTCTGGCTTTGGCTCAGAGGTACAAGAACACCCCTTCTGATATTTTGGGCTTTTAGAAAAAGTGGTAACTGGGGGTGGGGGGAACTACAGTGCGCAATGGCCCTTTGTACAACATGCGTGCCCCAACTCTGGAGACTCTGACTGAGTTCAGGCCGGAAGGCGAATCAGATGGCATGTGGAGGAACAACAGTCCTCGTTCTTAACCTGCGCCTCTAGAAAATGCCTTCAAAAACAACAAGCTGAGTGTTTTGTTTCACTTGCTGTTTCTTTGAATTGGCTGGGCATCCTTAACTTTAGCCCCCCTCTTGTCCCAGGGCCCAGCTCTCAGAGGTACTGGCCCCGCTCCATATCTCATTATCTCTTTCAAAATTTCATTTTGTCATTGCATCCACGCTGTCTTTTATGCTGCCATATTAAAGGCCATGCATAGGGTTTTCTTGAAAGGTATTTGAACCAGAATCCTACAATAGACACCCCAGACAAGAGGAAAAAAGGGAGAAACCTGGGTTTTAGGATTTAATGAGCGGCTTGCTGGGGGTGAAAGAAGGATAGAAACCAAGTGAGTGAGAGCAATACAGAGTGCATTTGTAGAGGGTCAGAGAGAGAGAGAGAAGGAGGAGAAAGAGTAGTAAGGGAGGAAGAATGCAGGAATGGAGCACCAGGTACCATTATAGTGGCAGAGAAAGCTCCTGAAATACTAGAGCTGGGGCGTGTGCTCTGATCAGGACGGCAGTGAGCACAATTACCTTCTTTTCAAATCCTTCAGTGACACTGCGGGAGGAAGGAGGACTTTGAAACTTGAAAGGCAGGAGCTCGCTTTCAACCTCAAACGCGAGCAGGAAAGGGCTCTGAAATTTGTTCAGTGCTCCCCATCCACCATTAGCTTGTTTCTTCCTCTCGCCTCCAGGCATTTAAGCGCTTTTTGAAAAGATGTTAAGAAATTCAATCACCATAGAGAGAGCGGGATAGTTCTTTTTTCTGTTTTTTTGAGAGGCATGCTTTTCCTCTGGTCCACAGAGGACCGGCCTGCTGCTTTTGTGTTGGGCTGAATAGACCTGCAAACTGGTAGAGGACTGGATGCGGCAACCATGGGAAAAGAGAGGGAAATAAAAGAGGAATGAAAAATGAGGGAGGGAAAAGGGGAAAGGGTCTGCTGGGCTGATGGTCAGAGTTGGAGAAGTGTTGCAGGGTTGAACTTTTCAAAGTTGCATGTGTTTACCTGTGTCTTCTCTGTCTTCATTACCTCATTTTTTGACAGATGCTCAACACGTTAGAAGGATGTAAAAAGTTTCCACCCGCCAGGTACAAGCAGCATAGAAGAAGAGTCTTACCGGAGACTCGCTTTCCTCCACTGAGGAGTCAAGGAGTCAATTGACCCTTGTGCTGCAGAGTGTTTGTTTAACTATTTAAGGTCCTATGAACTGATGTAATGAACTCCCTCTAGGTGGTATATGGTAGAATGATGAAACCCTCCCAGGGCTTGCTGGGGTGACTGGAGGGGGGATGGTGGTACTGTGACAGTGCTGTGATTGAACTATTAGTCGCTTGACCTCCCTTGAGGGAGAGAGACACATCTGAATAGCGGTGGGGGTCACCGAGAAAGTAAAAGGAAAGAAAAAGACAGCACACGAAAGCTCGAGGACAAGAAGAGTAGTGCTCACTGAAATAGTTGGCAAATAGAAATGTGAAGTATAGATTTTTTTTAAAAAGTAAACACTTGAGTCTCCTTTGTAGTTTTTCATAACTTCACGCTACACCATGTCAAGCCCCAGTGATGAATGTATTTATAAAACATCAAATATATGTATGAAAGTACGAAAACGAGCTCATGAATATGTAGACAGTTTCTACTTTCCCAGATGTAATGCTAGATTTTTCTGGATGTAAAAGAATTGCGAGTGCACAGTAGGAGCCGGAGCTGCACACAGCCACACGCTCTGCCCTTAGCATCGCTCGCTCCCCGCATAGTTTACAGTCTCGACTTCCTCAATTCATGTCAGGAGATGAACCCAATTCTGAAATCCCTTTATGTTAATATTGCGCTTTGCAAGCGCAGACCTATTAATCCAGCTTTAACCGTATAAGTTGCATTATTCCCTTAATAAGATCACTGGCTGTGCAGTATAGGATTAAATACTTATATCATAACTGACACTGTCATTTCCCGGGGATGAGAGCGCCTTGCCTCTCTGGTTGTCAGTTCCGCGTTAAGAATCCTTGAAACTGCTGCCAGTGCTGCACGAGGGCACGCTGGTCCAAACGCAGGTAATGGATGTGGGAGAGTGAAGGGAATAAAAGCAGGACCCTTGGGTTGCTCCTCCTGCTCTCTCGCTCTCTTCGCCTCTCTCAATCTCATTCTCCCTCTCTGTTTTTCTCTCTTAACCTCCTCCTTTCTGATCGCTTCTCTTCTTCTGTGAAGTGCTACAGCTCTATAGCAGCACTCTTCAGTGCTTAAGGTAGTGTGCTCTTTAATCTGGCCCTCTCCTCTGTTTCTTAATTGGCAGTTGGATGCTGTTGGGTTGCGGCACATAGTGGGGGAGCTGCTCACGCTGTTAGGCTGCTAATACTGCAGTACCTCTGGCGCCAGCACAACGGTATTTTGCCAGGTTCCCGGTGAGAAACGTTAATACAAGAAAGAACATTGGAGTGTACAGATGACCAGCAGCCTTAGTGGTGAACTCATAATTGCATATAACCCGGGCTGAACATGGAGACCTGCGGGCAACGCTAGCTGGAACTGAAGGATTTGGCTCAGGGCAAAAAAGCAAGGGCTTGCTCTTGACAAATGATGATTTTTTTTGAATCTATAACATACAGATGCATTCAATCTCAGTTCAAAGCAAAACCTAAGAAAGTATCCAAGTCCCTAAGATCAAGTGTTATTGAAGATCATCTGGAATTCATGTGCTATGCAGTGGAAACAAAAGTTTTGACCCTTTTGATAGTGCAAAATGTCAAAATATATATAAACAAAATAACGCTTAAAATAGGCCATGTAAAAACAAGCTCACTCTTTTAAGGTCTGGCCTGCCTGTCTAGTTAGCATGTCACCAGTGATTTTGCAGAACTTCCCACAAACACATTAAAGTGCTATTCACTAAAATATCCCAGTTCAGTCTGCCCCTGAGCATCATGACGTTCGGGCCTAAATCATCAGGCAGGATTTATGTCCTCCTGTTTTAAAGATGAAATCAACCCAGTTGAAAAAAAATGACATACTTTCGATGGCATGTTGCTTTCTGAGTTAGTCTCTGTGGTATCAGACTACAGAAAGGGCTAATACCAGGTCACGAGGATAACTGACCCTTATATATGTCATCTCAGAGGTCAAGCCAAGGGGTCAGAGGTCAGGTCTTTCTGGTGGAGCTTAGCCCTTGAACTCAGCTCCACATTTATCCGCTTTATACAGCATGCCAAGCAGCTTTCTCCAGAGGGCCTCCTAATTTTCCCCTTAGACACAGATAGAAAAAGAGAAAAAGATTTAGTTTAAGAGTGAAAGGTGGGGGTTGGAGGGGAGAATGGAGACTGAAGCAGGGTGGGGTTGGTGTAGCCAATGATGCTTGTTAACAGGCATCTTTGAATGCTGACTGAACGCCTGAGTTGTTTCCTTCATGAAAATTTATTTTTATATAAAAAGAGCAGACAGATGTGAATTTAAGTACTTGTTCAGATGTATGAGTTTGGAAATTTTTCCTCCATGGTGTCCGTTAGCTCATACACTGACTGCTTCTGAACTCTCATATCCAGGGGCTGAAGGAAGGCAGATTTACCGTAGGTTTCAGGTGTGCAAAGCTGATCTCCGGCTCCTCCTTTTATCAGCTTCCCCACAACGTGAGCAGCATTCATAGCTACAGCTTTTATTCTGATATCTGTTTAAAAGAAAAATGTGTTGCCCTTCCAAATTTATAACACTGGATTCTTCTCCTGTCTTTCTGTCTTCATGTCCACGCAGAGGACGAGAGTTCAGGCACGCCTTACCACCGTGAGAGGCGCAACGCCATCAGCTCTCAGGTCCCGACGCCTGGCGCCCCTGACAGAAGCATAAATGAGGAGCCCTCTACGTCTACGGAGGAACGCCCTTCCCTGCTCAAGAAGGAGCAGCACGGTTCCCTGCCCCATCTGGCTGACCATGCACTTCCATACCGGGGCACGCTGTTTGCTATGGACCCCCGCAACGGCTACCTAGACTCGCACTATCGTAAGTCTGCGAGCCACAAACACAAGAGCCGCTCACTTAATTTTAAAATGGTAAACTTGAAACTTTATCGTGTAAAGTTGAGAAGCTGCACAGCTCAAGGACATGCTTGCAGAACCCCGAATGCTGAGGCCAAGTTTCCCTTTTTTACTGTAGGTGAGAGGCAGGGCCGCCAGATGCTTGATTAAGTCTGACAGATTAGTCCTTCTCTTACACTCCGTCTCTCCTCTGCACACAGATACAGGCACACACAATTGTGAACGCACGCACGCACCCTCGCCTTGTGTTGCGCTTGGGAAGTTAGTATGGGGAACGGCCAGCGTAGCTTCTTAATTCCCTCATTAGGGGCCTGTCTGAACACAGTACTCCGCTTTCTCTCATCAACACACACTTCAAAGCCCAAAAGCAACGCAGAGTCAAACCTCACCACCCCCTACTCTGCCTCTCGGTCTCTCTGGGACTCAGAGACTGTATGAGAGAAAGGCAGAGGAAGACACAGAGAGGGAGAGAGTGCGAGAGAGACTCACAGAGACAAAGCCCGAGAGAATCGGGTGAAGGAAGGAAGCTGGCAAAGATAATGCCAAGAAAAGGTAAGACACATAGCAGCGGTTAGGTAAAAAAAACGCTGGAGAAAGGTGTTTGGAGAGCAAAGGGGCTGATTTGGAAGTTAATCTGGTAGCCAGGACTTTAACTGCAGACAAGGATTTGATGTGATAGCTTGTTTAGTTTGGTTATACTGGCGCTGAAAGGGAGCAGGCAGAGTGCGCCAGAAGGATTTTAATCCAGTGGCAGTAATGAAAGTCCAGTGGACCCCAACCTTATACTGTAACTCTATTTATTCAGCCACTTCATTAACTGCTTCTCCATCGTGGTTGGGTGCCTGAGAGTCATCAAGGTGCCTCTTTAAGGTAAAGGTTACTTAAAACCAGGCAGTTCTTTGGACAGAACCCTCGAGGGCAGAACATTACTGCCCATTACATCCTGACCTAACTCAGCAACACTGCCACTTCTCATTTTATGTATGTGTGTGGGTATGTGTGAAGGAACTCTGGTGGTTCCAGACCACTGAAGCCTTGGGGTAGGAGTCAGGAAGGTTGGAGGGGTGGGGGTTGGGGGGAGGGGGTTAAGTCTGAGGCTTGGGGTCATGTGGAAAAGTCACAGTCTTGAAATGGAGAGTTCAAAAGCAGCAGGAAAAGTCAAAAGGGCTGTAGAGCTTCAAGAGGGATTCTTTGTGCACGAGGACTCGAGAGGGTGGGAGACTGCAGACGTATGGAGCAGACTAGAGTAGAGGACTGTGATAGCAGTGATGCTGGGATGTGTAGGCACGTGTAGGCATGATGCACAGAGATTTTAGTCTCCCTCTGCAGCAAGGTTCCTGCAGTTTTTGGTTTTTCAAGACAATTATTTACTATGTTTCTCTCTTTTCTGATGTCGACCAGGAAAAACAAACAATTTACATATCATGTTGGGATCTGGGAAATTATCACAGGCATGACGAAAACATAATAAACTAAAATTTTGATTACCGGTGTTCAGGGAAGAGTCAAAACACCAACAAGGTCGGTGTCAGTGACTTCTGGTGTTTTTCATTGATGTTTCTATGATCTCTCTTGCGCTCAGGAAGACTTCTGATTTGAGATGAGAGCATTGCTGTGTAAAACACCTCCTTCTGGCCCCAGGTGTTGAGGACATGGGGAGTTCCTAAAGGCAGCGGTCCCATTCTGTCTGATTGAACCCAGTACCAGAGCTCAATCCCCATGAGCTCTGACGATCTGAGGGTCAGCAGATTGAAAGGGGTCCCCCTTAAACCTCTGCCACCCCCTCCCCAACCCCTGCTCTTCGGCTGCTTTGAACCAGGAGCCTGTAGCATCTGTCGCCACTCCTGCACCACAAGGTGTAAAAAGCTACGGGCTCCTGTTCTGGTTTCTGGTTCAGTACACAATTGAGCACACGTATTTTACACACACACACACCTAATTCTCCTGTGGCAGTCCCTCTCTATGAGGGCTTTGTCACCTCCTTAATTCATCCCAGGTGTGTGCATGTGTGTGATGGAGAGGGGGCCCTAAGCCGTTGTGCTGCGCTTGCACTGCGCTCCACGCCATGCAGCAGACAGCCAGGTAAATCCGATTACTCTTACCGCTAGTGTGTGTCAGTGCTTAATGTGCCTAAATGCGATGGCACCTGCAGCCTCCCCACACCTGGCCGATGGGTCGTTAACATGGTGGCGAAGCTCTGGGAGGTGTGGGAGTCGAGCAACCACAAGAGACCGAAAGGGGGGTTTATCTTCAGGGCCTGGCGCTCTGAGTAAATCTGCGCTATTCACCCAGACTTGTGATCTCCCACTCTTCTTATGTCCTTGGCCTAAGTCTCTGTTTACTCTGGTTTTAACACCCACTTCAGCGCAGAAAAGAGGAGGCACCAAGGAAACATTGCTCCTATTGTTAGCATTAGCTAATCGTGGTGATGCCTGAGTCTTAGCCGCTTTTCTTGGGCAAACACTGGATAAGAGTCCATATCCTTCTTACCACAACGCTAATACATGAGGCTTTGCTGCGGGATAAGGAGAAAGGATTGAAATGAGGATTAATGAGGGAGAAGTCTTTTTTTTAAGATCTTTAATTGTGTAGAAGTGTGAATGCGACGCTGTGCGCTGACATCTGTTTACATTGTGTGCTGATTAGCCGGTCAGTGGCCGTGCAGCAACAGTGAGCCCACTTGCTGGCGACGCATCTCTGCTTCCTCCAAAGGAATCCTCTTTTTTTTTCTTTTTTAAAGTTTCTCATCTTTCCCTTCTTTGCCAGCCTAAACACATCTATGGAGGGACTTAAATCGCGTGCTTTTCAATGGCTTTCTTACAAATGTTGAAACTGCTCTGAATGGTTGATGAATGCAACCAGTAAATTTGCAAAGCTTTAGAGATGATGCAAAAGAATTTCGTCCCTGAATTGAGAAGTTTTGTGGCTGTGTTATATCTAGTCTGGGCAGAGCAGGCACAGCAAGCGTCTTCAGGCTGTGATGGATAACTATCAGTTCAATAGTCTTTGGTTTAGCTCCTTAAAAATCTAGCCTAGATCTGGCTGCAAGGGCTTAATCCCCACACACCAAAGCCTTGCTGTCCTTGACTGATCTCAGAAACCAATTGAGTTAAGCACAGGCGGTGGAGGTATGGATCTTTTGGCCGGAGGAATCCTGCTCTCTGATCCTGGTCAAAGGTGACTGCATGGATCATACTGGCCCTGTGTTTGGGGAAAGCTACCGGGAACGCTGAGCCGTGGTGTAAAACCTGTTCCACGCTTTTATGGTTATAGGGAGAGGGGGTGGGTGTCCAGTCACAGGGGTTAAACTCTGAACCGCTGCGCCGAGCTGATCTCAGGTCTACTCGGCCGTAGCACGCCGGCCGCTGCCCTGGCGTCATTCTGTCTGCCTCTATATCAAAATGCAGCTGACCACTGAACTGAATTAGCTGTCATCAAACTGTACGTGATCCACACAACAATGGCCCTGGCCTCGCTACAGTTAATTACAGTCCTTGGTCGCTCACTTCGTATGGACTGCACAGGGCCTTTCTATACGTGGCAGAGAGATGAAGGACTGTGCGCTATGTATAATGTAAAGTATAAAGTGTGTGCATGTGTACGAGGAGGAAAAAGTAGCAGAGTGCTCTCACACAACAAACTTTCTGGTCTCTTGTTGGTTTAAATGTGACAACCGGCTTGGATGCAGGTTCAAACATCCTCCCCCCTCAAACAACTGAGGAGAGCCTGGGGTGAGAGGACACGTGCCTGTTTCAAGGGTAAGTGTTTGTCTTTGTGATTGTTTCAATATTGGCTTTTTGAGCGTGGTGGCATGGTGCAGTCCCCCAGTGGTGTGCCGGCACAGAGAAGCCTGGGGCACACTGCAGGCGATGGAAAGGGATCCCTTCCATCCACCTCCTTTCATCAAAAAAGAACAACACGGGCCTGTGCTCTGCCGTGGCCCCTTGGTCCAGCACACCAGGGATAATCAGATGATCCCCTTTTATACAGCTTATTAGAGGCATCTCGCACCGTAAGATAGGCAATATTCTCACATGCATGTGCCTCTTTGTAGTTCTTGATGATTTAAGAGGGTTAAGCGGAGTTTGAAGTGCTTCAAGAATGCACTTTCATACCATCTTAAGGTCATGTGGCGCTCTTACCACAAAGCTGATGTGTGTGTGTGTGTGAAAACGGCATATCTCTGAATAATGGCAGTTCCTATTAACAATGACGAGATTAAATGTGAAGGAGCTAAGAAGAATTAAGAAGAATTTCTAGAGGACTGAAGATGTTCTCAGTGTTTCTCAGTGCCGTTGTAGCATCATCTGCCAGTGTGTATACCCTCTTTTCCAATGTGATTGGTTAATCGAGTCGCAGATGCAAATAGGAACAATGGCGCTTTGTCGACGGGAAAGCTTAAAAATGAAGATTTGTTGTGTCTTGTCCATCCAAAAGGAGAATAAACACTCCCTCCTGCTTACATTAAGCACCAAATTATGAAAAGAAGACGACTAAATACCCATGAGGGCTTCTCCTCAGCTCTCCGGGTAAAGCCACAATATCACAAGCTTTTCCTCTCCACTTTGAGTTACCCCGTAGTCACCAGTATGATAGAGTCCGACATGTTTCTTCTGAATCCATATCTCATCACTTTTTTTTGTATTTGCATTCCTCTCACATAGTGCCAAAGATAAGCACCCTTATCCCTCCAACCAACAACCCGTATCTTGCTCTTGTCTCTGGAGGGTCACAAGTATATATTGTTCTACATGAAGAAGAGGCTGATGAACATAGTATAATTAAAATGTTTCTAACGGCGTGGTGAAGTGCAAGATATCGCTGGAGAGGAGAAAGAGGGAAAGGGAGGCATGGCTGAGTATGAGGGTGTAAGTGAGACAGAGGGCTAAGAAGTAGAGAGAAGAGCCAGAGAGAGTGGAGGGGGTGGGGGGGTGTAACAAAGCAGAAAATGAAGAGAGACATAAAAGAATGGGAGCTCGAGGAGGTCAGGCCCATCACAGGCTTTAGTGTTGCCTTCAAAGATGCCCGGGACAGGTGGCAGCTCCAGACAATCTCGCACCACAGAGCAGCATCCTCTCAGGACGAGATAAGGGATTCCTCCATCCCGGCACCCTCCTCCCACCTCTCCTGCGTGCACACACACACACTCCCCACCTCCCTCATGCCCGCCCCTCCCCCCCCTCCCTCCCATCTCGGGGTTCTCCCAGACGGACCGCTTTGATGTGGCTCAGTGTGAGCGGGCAGCTGTAGGCCACGGGGCTGCAGCAGCGCTGCTGGGCCACTGGGCCGGCGGACCGTTGGGATCCGACTGGAGCGCGGCTCAATCAGCGGGGCTCTCCGGTGCCCGGCACTTTCAGGTCTCATTAAAGCGCTCCGGCAGGGTTAATCCTCTTTTAGGTTTACATGGGCCTCCGTTTGTCTCTCTGCCCAGACTGAGGGAACCCCTGGGCGCCACCTGCGTGACAAAGACTCAAATCACTGTGACACAACTTCCCTCCGTCTGTACTCCTCCACACCCCTTGTATGTTCTTCTCACTCCTCCCTCTTTTCCTGCATCCGTCCCCTGTGCATTCCGCCTCCTTGTTCCTCCCATTCCCTTGATAGCACCTAGGCCTGGTTCTGAGTCTTTTAGGATTATTTGGGTGGAATCTGTTGACAGCAGTGTAGTAAATGGATTACAACTTTGTCCTTGTTTAGGGATGTTGTGAGGAGGGAAAAGGGAGAGATCGGGGAGGATGTGCTTTGAATAACAAGAGAGGCAAAGAAACAGAGATAGACAGAAACTGGGATTAACTGAAGGAATTAGGAATACAATGCAAGAGTGAGAGGGTGAAAGAGAGGGTAAGGTGACAGCAAAGCACACTGTACAAAGAGTGAAGAGGAAGGAGACTCAGAGTTACAGATGGTGTTTTACTCATAAGACCCAAATGGTACAGAGGCATCAAACTGTATTTGGTCTTACAGAGCCCAGGAGCCATTTGTCTGATTGTTGTAACACTGGGCTTTGTCTTTACTCTGTGACACGTAGTTTCCTTCCACTCGCCTCAAATAATGGCCACATACCCCCAGAGACCTGAGCAGACTTTGTCTAATGTCTGGATTCAGTGGAAGATAGAGCAACAGCCCCTCAGCCCAGGGAGAAAAAGCCATTTCTGAGCTAGATATTTAAAGGACTGCACTGGTGGTTTTGAATGTTTATGGTGATAAAAGATTTGGGCAATCAAGTGGCACTGCATTGGTTGGCACTTGTGCCTCACAGAAAGACGGCCATGGGCCTGAAACTGCCTGCCAGCTGCAGCCTTTCTGTGTGGAGTTTACCCCTATGGGGCCTCTCTGGGAACTCCCGTCTTCCTCCCACAGTCCAAAGACGTGCATGTTAGGTTAATGGGTGATCTCAAATTGGCTGTTGGTATGAATGTGAGTTATCTGTCTCTCTGTTAGCCCTACGATAGGTGACCTGTTCAGGTCATACTGTGCTTTTCGCCCTGTGTCAGCAGGGATAGCCTCCAGTCCTACCAAGATCCTGCACTAGATAAGTGGTTACGAAAATGGATGATTAGTTAGATTTAATTCACATGTTCTAGCCGCTGGTTTCACATCATGAAAAATGCATGAAAATCAACTCACATTGGCTTTCGACTTGCCAGCCTGTTTTGATTCCCAGGGCGTCAAATACCATGCAGTCAAAGCTGCTGGCATATCACAAATATGCATGGTGGCCCGTGGCCTCGGTGCCAGGTTTATGTCAGTAGTGAGACAGTTCTCATGTCCAGCTCATCACATACACTATATTTAGCATGTTCTTCTTAACAACCCGTAGGTGTTTCATTTAAACGTTATGTGAAAGTATAATTTTTCCATGAGCAGAAAAAGTATTTTGAAGAGGCAGGTTTAAACACGCAGGGTTATCTCCTGGCATCCAGCAATAAGTCAAGACACAGGTGCCACGGGACTGCTACGCATTTCTTTGACACCAGCTTTTATATAATATCATGGATTTGATCAAATCAAAGATTCCCGGGCATGTTTTGAAAAAAATGAAGTGGAACAGAGTGTTTTGCAGTTAAGTAATGTGATGCATTTTGTCTGCTCATACTTAAAGCTCTCAGATTGTATTTCCCACTTTAAGTCACATTATTGGGCTTTTCTCACTCACTGTGAGGGATTAATTCTCTTAATCAAGACCCAGAGGTGAACTAGCAGCAACAATGGCTACCAGGAAATGCATTTAGCAAACAAAACTACATTAACATTGCTTGCTGCGGTCAGTGGCCTCTCAGCGTTAGTCAAAATTGAATAGTCATCCATTTTCCCCAGGCGGCGGTGTCCAGTCTGTGTGTTATTAGAATGCAGGTGTGTTAACCTTGCGGTCACTGTCACACAGCCACATGCAGTTTTGGTATCACCTGCATATAGAGGCCTGAGGATGTGATGTGACACAGAACTGCATAGAGGGTCAGCCTGTCCTGGTAGCCTGATGCAGCAGGGACAGTCAAGAACACACTCTCTAATACGACCTCGGCTTGCATCAGAGTAGTTTATTGTGCATTTTCTCTAATACAGGCATTTAAATGCATCAGTGGACTCTTTTCTAAATAAAGACCTCAAAAAATTCCAAGCCCAGTATTGGCCTTGTATTTGAGTGGAATAAATCATGCAGCTGAAGCAAAATAAATGTAGCCAAGTCCTGCTGAGTTAACCTGAGGTTTAAATCGACTCCCTTCTATCTGAGAGTCGTCATTGTTTGGCGAAAAGGAGATAGACAGATGCAAGAGATACAGAGAAGGAGGTGGAGGGAGAGAGAGGTGTAGTGTGGAGTTTTAGCTGGTAAACTGCTGCGTCTTTCCTCAGCCGAGTCGGGGAGAGGAGGCTGGAGGGTGGGGTGGGGCAGAGAGGGTGCGGGAGTGAGGGGAGAGGGCCAACGCATAGCTCTTTGTTCTACTCCCGGGCTTATCCCAATCTGGAGAAATTCGGGAAATGTAAGAGATAGATGGGTGCTCCAGAGAGGCCCCGTGAAATAACCTTACTAGGATACAGGGGAAGAGAAAAAAAGGGTGCATTGCTGAGGTTGGGTAGTGCTGGGGGCCCCTGGCAGAGATGTGTGCGTGCTTAGCTCCACTCTCTAGCATTAAAAAAGTCCTTGGATTGGAGTGCAATTTGTTAAGATTGACTCTGGTTCGTAAATGTTTTGCACATGTGGAGCTCTGCTGAGTTATTTGTGTAACTTATGTCTAAATGTCCTGCAATTGGATACATATTTTAATGGGTAAAGTCATCTGTAAATCCTCTAGAAATTTGAGATAAAGTCTGGCAGGGAATTGTTGCATGTCCTGCAGGTGGTGTATGAGCAAAGTGAACCCCTGGAGGAAAAAAATAAAAAGATCCAGTACTTAACAAATAAATAATCTGTTTGAACATTAAGTCTCAGAGCAAATATGCACAGACTTGCGGGCACTGACTGACTTGTTCAGTCGACGTCTGACAGCGAGTAGCGATGGAATGTATGCTCAAACAGAAAGCCTGTTATCGTGCAGACGTTTCTCTCTTTCACGCTCGCGTTCGGTTCTCTGCCTTGTTTTTCTTTTCTGCTGTGTTAATTGCTTTTTACCAAAAGAAAGACTGCTTGTGTTTAATGGTGTGAGAGCAACTGAGCAAGAGAGACAGAGAAAGCATGAACAGAAGAGAAGATAAAAAAAAAATCTATTGACTTACAGAGGAAGGGCAGAGTGTGATCTGCCAGCCTCGTACATATGATGAATGGCAGAGAGATTGGCAAGCCAACACTTAACATTTTTCTTTTATTTAACCTCTCTGCTTTCTTTCTTCTGCCTCATTCTCACTGTTGGTCTTTGCTGAATAAAGGCTTGTTTTTATCTTTCTTTATTCTCGTGCCCGAGCATTACATACAGCGGAGAAAGCTCAGCACAGCACGAACATTAGGCTAATTTATACAGCGGTAATTAGGCCATTAGACCTGAAACAATCTGGGACCTGTAATTAAGCAAAGCGCTCCAAAAGTCAACAGCAACTCCCATTGAGCTTAGCTAAACAGTCTCCAAAAGTGTTATTTACATGTCCAAACAGCTTGAGGTCTCAGTGTAAGCAAACATGATGAGAGGCGGGGTGTGAAAGGATTGATCACAGGGGGAATTTAGAGGCAGCTTCCAAACTATGTCTGCTGATAGTCTGTTGAAGGCTTTTTTTTTTCAATCTCCATCTCCGGCCAGCCTGATAATGATGAGAGGCTCAGCGTCACATGTCTGGAAGCAAGTGTGATCAGAAGTGTTAAACACACCGAGTCCTGTAATAGTTCGAGCAGACTCTGAGTACTCACGGTAAAGCTTGTCTGCAGATATGCCATAAAGAGGAAAGTATGGTCTAATACTCTTACAATTTTATATATTGGAAGCAGGGATCGAAAATAACACCTGGCAAGCACCAAATGTCGCAAGTAAATCTTGAAAGGTTAGCTTAGTTAAAACAATACTAAGAGTCTCTGTGATGATATCGATTACAGATTCAGCCCTGTGTTCAACAAACCCTGTTCCTACTCTGTGTCTGTGCAAAAAAAGAAGCCCATGAGTCTTCTAGGGTCTGCTTGTAATCAAACAGTGAGTGCAAGGGTCCCCGTGGACGTCCGGATGAACGCCTAATTTTTGTGACTGCACAGACTCGTCCACCCAAAAGTTCAAGCAGACTTTTAAGAAAAAGTATAAGAGGAACGTGGTGTCTCCAGCTGTATGTGTCCATGTGCAGCATAATCAAAGCTTGAGGAGCACACCATGAAAGAAGCTGGGGGTGGAGTTGGGGTTGCAAAGTGGCTTGCAGATATGCAACAACTGTAAGCAGGCTTAAATAGCATCAAAATAGCATCTGATCAACCAATCTGTCAGGAATGTTGCTGAGCTCGACTTTGTTGACTGATTTATTAGCAATAAAATTCAGTTGAATTTTGAACTCACGACTTGTTAACCTTTGACCAATACATTAGAATAATTTTGCTACACAGCCTCTCCTTTTAAAGACATTTATTTTAAATAAATAAATGAAAAAAGTTAATTGTACATATAAACGTATACATGCAAACAAACATATAACCTTAGCACAGATGTAAGGAAATGCATTTCTGCAAACCCACAAATGCATTTTCCTGTGCTCAGTTTATTTTAAAAAGTAAAAAGCTAAGAGTTAACCAAAGCTAGGGTAGCAGTTCCTAATATGGGGACTTTTGTGGGGTTACGCTATTAGACAAATCAGTTATAGACGACTTTATTCCATAAAAATATGGAATGGAAGAAAGCTGGAAAAACAGCTGTACAAAGACCTGACCACTGTAGTCTCTCCTTTAAACACATTCATTTCCTTTAGCTTGAAAAGTTATTCAAATGGACCAATCGAAGAAAGCACTGTCTGGGTTGCACATCTTCTATTTCTAGAAGTCACAATGTAGCAGGAGTGAGTATAACACTCTCTGTCTTCTTTTCCACTTGTAGTTCCTTCCAGAAAGGAGCGGCACGCACGTGCGCTATTAAACGTGCAAATACACAAAGTCTTGAGCATCTTTGACGCGCTGCAAAGTGTTGCAGAGTTGGGTTCTAACTGTGGGCTCTGCTGCAGACGAGCATGCCTGAACAGTGAGATCACGAGCGAGGAAAGAGGTGGCATAATGAAATCTGGCACTCGCAGCCCCGGCACAGGCTTCATATGTTCCACATTAGCAATTCACAAACCTCTGGAGCAGGCCCCAGCAGCCCTTTTCTCACTCCGCCTTAGTCGCTTATGACAATCTGTCACTGGCTCTTTGTGCTCTCGCAGTGGAGCGTCGATGAGAAGTGCAGCGTTTATGGTGGAGTGTTTCGTCCTCGGCTGCGGGTGACACTGTGCGAGCAGAGTCAGTGAACCCTCACCGCGGGAGAGGAGGAGCCCAGGTTTTTGCCGTCAAGACAATAAACTCACAATGCTGAGTTGACAACAAAAGAGCAAGAAGGGGAAATTGTTTGTATTATCAACACCCAAATCAGAATTGCGAGTGACAGCTCAAATTCTGCAAAAGTATCAGCTCGCACTCGTTCCGGAGCACGTTTAAGACGCTTTGTGCCAAAGCTTCCACTATGAAAGGAGATTAACCAATAAGGATATTGCAAATGATGTGCTTTAGGCTTTATCCTCCCCTCGTCCTCACCCCCACCCCCCACCCCATTCTTTTGAAATTATTCAAGTGTCCAATAAAGGACAAGTCAATTACCATCCTCTCTTTAATGAGGTGGAAGCTGGCTTTTGGTCCTGAGTACAGAGTGTTTGTGTGAATTAGAATTAATGAGCCTGGTCAAAGTTTGCTTCTAATTGCCCTTTCATTAAGACTCATTTGTGATCATGTCTTAATACCTTCCATCCTTTCTCCTAAAAGACTGAAAAAAGAGGGGGGCAAAACAAAAATGAATACTGCTGCTCTGAAAAGTTGCACAGAGGTCATTAAAATGTTTGAGAGGAGCTCTGAAGAGCTAATGAATTAGTTGAAAGTTATGAAAGACGCTGCTACAAAAAGTTCCCGATTCTCAGTATTTGATTGGCTGACATACTTTAAATACATAATTAACTTAACTATATGTAACGGGGAGAAAAACCGTTAGGATTACACTTTCTTCAGGAATGCTCGAGCGGCCGTGGTGTGTGTGGCCGCAGTGGGAAGGTAAAAACTGTGACGTGTGTTTTGGCTTCCCGTGTGCCTTCCAGCTGTATTCTGTATTAGACAAAGAGAATACCCGGAATATCCAGAGAAGCAGGGGCAATTTAGTTTGGGAGTAAACAGTAAGGAGTCCCTACAGGAAACACTGGAGATAGATTGCAGGATGGAGGCTCTCCCCTCTTTTTCTCTGCTCTCTGTTCTTCGTGACTGTATACATTCCCTGTAGTGACACGGGTCGGTTTGCCTTGCTAATGGGGAGCTGTGCTTGGTGTAAAAGAGGTGGCAGGCTCTATTTAGATAGGGCCGTGGTAAAGTAAACTTCAGACTTGGATTTAAATAAACCTCAGCGGAATGGTTTGCCATGCTGTAAAGTCGTGGGCAGCAGAAAGAGTAGGAAGGAAGGGAGGGAAGGAGTGAGAAAAAGGCTCTTGTTTCAGTACAGGGCTGTGCTGAGTGAGTGGCTCCAGAGACATAAACAAAAGGGGGATCTGGGTAATTCAACGAGGAGCGGCGGATGTAGGAATGAAGGTGTACGTTGCAGCGGCGAAGGGGTGGAGTATTTAAATTGATAGCACATTTTTTAACCTCAGTAGCTATCTGTTATTGCACAACATGACAGAGGCTATAATAAAGTTCCTGCTATGTGGGCAGGGATGAGTAAGATTAGAGAACATGAAGCTTTTACTCCCATAGACGCTGGTAAACCTGATGCTTCGTTTCCGAGTTTGACAGCCAAGGGCCGACAGCCCGGGAGTGGAGCTGTGGAGAGTAAACAAAGCAGATTCTGCCCTTGTCTACCAGCAGCCCATCCCTTCATCCCAGCATCCCCTCATCCCTCCCGCCCTCAGCAGCTCTGGAATCAGCTGAGGTGAGCCAAGCCAAAACTGAGTCATCAGGAGAGAACTATCAAACAGACAGAGACGGAGTGGTCAGATACTTGCCAGAGCTGCATGGAGGAGGCTTTTACCACTTATCTCTGCTATTGTGAAAACAGGATAAAAACCCACGAGCGCTTCCTAGAAGTTTGCTTAAGTTTTCTCTTCACTTGTTGAACAAATTTTCTGTGAAACTTTATAGCGTACTGTTATACAGCATGAGGCACAAGTTGACTTATGACTTGGATTTAAGAGCTGTTTGGACAAGGGGTAAATATATATACAATTTCATCCTGAAGTCTGACTGGCATCCATCTCACTCATCATCACAGGGGTGCAAACCTTGCAACTTTGCCCTCAGTTTTAGCAACTTCCTTTTCTTAATAAACAACTTGTGCGTCTCCACAGATGAACCACCCCATTAGAGCACGTCTCTCTCAGACTGCGGGCTTACATGTGGTTTCTAGCATGTTTAAAAGTAGAATGGGAGGTAAAGCCTTCAGCTTTCAGGCCTCTCTTCTGTGGAGCCGTCTCCCATTTTGGCTTGAAGCTTTCCTTTTTGTTAAAGCATGCCATTATGGGCTGGATCAGGTGACCCTAGGCTGCTTGGGTCTTCCCGTGACGCACTTCTTCAATCACCTCTAGTCCTGTCTCCCTTCCCTCACTCCTTAACGTTCACGTCAGATGGCTGCCTCTCCCTGAGCCTGCTTCTGGTGGAGCTTTCTTCCTTCCCACTGTTGGGAATAGTGCTTGCTCAAAGAGTGTTGTGTGATTGTTGGGTTTTCTCTATGTTATTGTAGGGTTTTTACCTTACAATATAGAGCACCTTGAGTCTCACATTGAGATGACTGTTGTTCTGATTTGGTGCTATATAAAGAAGATTGATTGGAACTGAACTGAAAGCCTTGCTCTCCTGCTGCAGACAGGCTAAAGCAGGCTAAAGCTCCAGGTTGTTTGTGTTGATCATCACTGAAGCTCTGGAGCTTCCCAGAAAAAAAGATATTTGACACTTAAAAGTTCAGGACCTATATTTTTCTCTCGCTCGGTTTCTACTGCTTCATTTCTCTTATTAAGACTCAATACATCGCATTGCTGTAAGCCTAAGCAAAACTAAAGCGACCACCTCTCAATTGTAGCTGTTGCCCCAAGCTGGCAGTGATCAACCCAGTAAATAAATGAGCCATGAGGTAAGCAGAGACCCGAGATCAACACCTGGTGTATTGCCCAACGATGCAGCTGAATCTGTCATGGCTCAACACTTGCGGAGCATTTGGGCACCTCACCGTTTGGCAATGTGCCCTTTTGGCTCACGCTTCCAAATGTTTACAAGCATTAAAAAAAAAGATATAGCTAGCAGCCTCAGAGACTTGCTGTGTGACGTTATACAGATGTTGACACATGCTTAGCCTCGGGGGCATGATAACGCAACTTGGCACTGGTCTCAGTAACACAGGCAATAAAGTGGCTAATGTTCTAGCAGCGAGATGCAGTTAATCCGTGCGCAATGGTCATTTGCTGTTTCTGCCTTGATATACACACTTCAACCTAAAGTGTCAAAACTTAAGCAGACACCTTTTGGTTGCTTGTTTCGACTCGTCCAACAGTGGGTGCACGGTTGCGACACACAAATTCAGCTTCAAGTTACAACTATATAACAACGAGTGCAAGTCAGGGTTCGACGATGAGTGCGTACGTGTGCAAAGTCATCCTGGTTGCGGCGCAGCAGTTTCAATTTCAGGGGTAAAAATAGAGAAAGGCTTGGAAACTCATGTTATGCAAATATTTTAATGTTTTATCTGGAGGGGGGGTGAGAGAAAGAAGCCTCTGGATTCTCTGTGATAAAACACACCAAGATGGAAAAGGATGTTTTTGTTTCCCATTTTGTTCGTTTCAGTGGTTGTACTCAAATGTTATCCTTTGTACAAAACCATATTATGCTTGGCACGGTGAGAAATGTGCCATTTGGCTGCTTTTCTTACGCTTATTTATCGCTGTTTATTTTGAGTTCTCTCAGCCTTGAGACATGTACAAAGACTTCCTCGGCTAACATTTTTCGAGCGGCGCAGCTTTTAGCTCGGTGCGTTTAATGAGGTCTCATTTGGGTGGGTCCGCTGAAAGATAGCCATCAACCACTGCCTTTCATTACTGCTGCTATTTAGATTAGCCGAGGAGGGAATGGATCCACTTGCAGACGTATTTTAGGAGAACTGGGACTTTTATAAACTGTAAAGAAAAACAGCTCATGTTTCTTATCTTTTCTGTCCCGCACAGCTGCTCCACAGTTCTTCCCCACCTTCCACCCTCCCGTGCCAATCGACGACAGACATACCCAGGGACGGTACATCTACGATCCTTCGCCTGTGCCCCCTCTTCACGTGTAAGTGTCTCGCACTCAAGCAAAAAACCACAGACTTCAATTTTGCTGATCATAACACAGGAGAACACATTTGACTCAGCCGCATGGTCCGCTACTAGCGGCGATACAAATCGAGCTTCGAAACTTCCTTCCGCCTGTGGGCGTGGAGCATCCTCCTCATGGGTGCAGGGGCGCCTCTCTTTGCCTTTTCAGGATCAAAGGCCACGGCCCCGTACGTGCGCAACATGATCCGCATGTCAGAGACACGCAAATGAACATGTGTCAGAGACAGGGAAATGAGAGCAGGGCGAGGGAAGCCTGGGAGCGCGCAATTCTCATAAGAGCAGTGATCAAGCCCTGTCAAGAGAAGGAAGCAATGCCTCTGCTGACATCTACCCATCTCTGACAGACACAGATGGGCTCCTGACACATGAACTGTATACAAGTAACCTCCCTGCCTCTTCCAATCGCATTCGTGTGCATTCGATTCATTTTGAAGCGAAGTAAAAGTGAGGCCATCTCTGCTCTCCGGTGGTAAGTTATTATAAACAGGGTAACTCTTATTGCTTTAGTCTGCCCCTGTGGAGTGGGTCCGATGGTGCCGGCCAGGTCAGCAGAGAACTTCAAAGTGCTCAGCTAGCTCGCTCGCACGCTCAAATTGCTCCTTTCTCCTCACTATTAGTCACTGGCTTCTCTTCTACTCTCTCGGTCATTTGTATTCTTTGCATCCAAACAGTGCAGGAGAAGCTCCGTCGTCCTTGCGGCGCTTGTTTCCTACCCGCTGACACGGAGGAAGCGATCAGCGTGCGACGAGGACAAATTGGATGGGGCAGCTACTTGGGCCGCATTATGTTTGATATTCTTCATCATTATCAACTCCCCCCTTTCTCCTCCTCAGGAGTCATATCTCTCCCTTGCTGATGTGCCACTAAGCGTAATGAATTTTTTATGTCCACCCACCCCCCCCCCCATCTCCGGCCCACCCCACCTCTCAACCCCTCGTCTCCTGCTCGGAGGAGGAAGGGGGGGGTCGAGGCGAGGAAATAAAAAAAACAAGGGGAGGTGATTGATGCCTCGTGTCACTGCAAACAAAATGGCAAATATAATTTAGCATTTAGCTTATGCGCAGATAATGGGGCGAACACGCTCAGGCAACATAAGCTCAAACAAACAGCCGGGCTTGTTATCCGTCAGGAGCGCTTTGGTACGACGCGGAGCAGCAGGTTAGGGGGGAGGAGGAGAAAAATGAGGAAGCAGGCGGGGGTGGGGGGTTAGAGGGACAACACGGAGCTGGAGAATTGAATTAAGGGGGAGAAGTTACGCAGCAACGGTGTCTTCAGTCACTCTGTCCGGACAGGAGTTATCTGCGCGCTTGGTTTGCTGTCACTGGAGACACGGCCGTGCTCCTGCCACGCTACTTAGGGCCTGTTTATCCAAACCATTAGGCGTGGAGCTGTTTAATATGACACGCTGTGCTGAGGGAAACTATTTGTCATGATTATAAAACAGCTGTTGAGTGGCCAGCCTTATTTAAATAAAGTCTTGTGAGCTCACTGTCATGCGCATTATCTGCGGGCCCTACGTGGGTTTCATGCAGAAATTGTTCTCATCTACTTTGGATTCTTTTGCACAGGGAAGCAGCAATATTGCCTGCTTGATTAAAAAAGCAGCCCTGAATTCCTTAGTGGGAAGATGCGCTCATCACTTGTGGTATTACAGCTGCGTCCAACCACCTGATGGCAAATTGGAGTTAATTACACTCCCAGATTTCAGGTTTTGAGTGAGTTTCAGCAACTAAACTTTACGACTGTGAAACTACCGCCAAAGCGTAAATCTCTGCCAGGATTTAAGCGATGCGTTCTGTTCGGTAATGCTGCTTGTAGGCAGCCCACGCAAATAGAGGCAGTCAACGTATAGCTGTCGCTCCGGGGAAACGGAGGACAGGAGGCGGCTTATGGAGAAATATTGAATTGTTTTAAGACAAGTTCTCCTCGGTGAGCAGAATTAATCGTTATTAGCCCCCTCAAAGATATGCCTAAGTACACAGGGACTATTATTGCAGTACTTCCCCATGCAACCTCTCATTAGGGCCTGTAATTACAGTTGGGTTGGCCCTGCGGCAGTTCCATCAATCCAGCCGGCTTCCCCCCGCCACGCACACAAGCCAGCCACCACCGGGCATCCGTGGCCGGAGAAAAACACCACAAGCGCCCGGCAGCTTGTTTCCTCTGTGCCACAATGACACATACACCATCCGTATGTGGCAAATGAACAGAATCATATCCTATTACTGTGAAGGGCCTAATTGAAACGTGTTTATTTATGGCCCTCGTTTTCAGACGAGGAGCGGGCGTTAGCAGCGCAGCTAACGGGCTCCAGCGATATGAGGCGGTGGAATTAAATTAAAAGCTCATAAAATGAAATATGCTCCGTATTAGCTGTTTGACACTTAATTTGCCTTCAAATGAGCAGAGGAAATCACAAATTAACTGTCCTTTGTTTTTTTTTCTCTCCCCTCTTTACCTCACCGCCCCTATTAGGCAAGGGAGAGTGCAATTACAGACAGAGGCTAATCGTTTAGTTTATGAATTCTTGTGGGGAAGGTACCAATGTGCCATTCAATATTAACGCCTCGGGGTCAGGAGGGGAGGCGGGGGGTGGGGGGCGATTTCTCTTTACTGAGAAATTTATATTCACGTGCAAGAACAGCACTTAACAAGAGTTTCAACAATCTCAGTCTGAGTTGAAGCTAATCCCAACAACCAACAAGAAGCGTTTAACAGGTTTCTTTCTTTTTTATCTGAGGTAACCTAAAGTTTACTGTCCTGCACTGATCCGGGATCAGCTGGAGTCTTTTCCTCCTTTAAACTTGGCCAGTTTTCTGTGTGTCTGCGTGTGTCTCTGGTCTGGAACCAGCTTAACTCCAGACTTAGCAAAGAGAGAAAGAGTCTTTCCTGCCTAAATAAACACATTGATCTGTGAAGAGCAGGCTCTCCATGGGAGCTCTGGTCCCCTTTGTGCTGGTTTGGCTTAATGGGAGTTTGGTGGTGGGGTGGGGGGGGATGAGGCCAGCTCCAAGAGAAGAGACCGCTCCTTTCATTCCAGCTTTATTGCCTGACCGCGGTACACAGAAAAACAAAACAGCCCTCTCATGCAGCTCAACGCCGGCTCTGGGTCACCCGGAGACCGTGCAGAACAAACAGAGGTATTCGTCACAAGTCAATTATCGGCATCAGAATTTACTCTGGAGTCCCGGGCCCTCGTGCTGTGAATGGGGGGCCACTAAAACGACAAAACATTCTTAGGGGATAAGCAATTGACTCACAACCTTTCGCTCATTTACCGTATGTGGATTTAAAAAAGAATTAGTCAAGCCAGCGGAGTCAATTAAAGAGTCTATAAAGCTGTAAAAGTAAACGAGCACTCTAAAGAGATTTTTTTCATGAAAGGATTTCTTTGTGGTAACTATTACTTTAAATTGCTTTCCCCTCCTAGAAAGTTAGGTAAAACATGCATATATATTCCCCACTGTATATGTCCAAACAAAAAAAATGCAAAATTAGCTCAGATGCTGTCACTTTTCTATATTCTAAAGGTATTAAGAGACCTTAAGGACTCATGTGTCTCATAAATAAAGTAAAGCGGTTTATTTTTCTCTATATGTGGAGTTAGGGTACAGGTGGGTTGCTTTGCGGGTGTGTTTCTGTGTTCCCGGCCTGTGTGGTTATTTCATTCAGGACCAGTGTTTGTTCAGCTGCAGGGCTGAGCTGACTGGAAGGTATTCTGGAGGACCGGAGAGGCTGTGGGGGGAGAGTTGTGGCACATCTCTGTGATCACAACAAAACCTCAGCTCAGAAACGATGAAGCAGGGAGGAATTAATTGGCTCCAGGGCTGCGTGAGCTGTTGCTTCTCAAGCTTTGTTTCATTTAAACATGGCACCAACTTGACTGAGTCACCTTGTTACCCTCTAAATCCAATCAGCTCAGAAGTAAAACGCAAGAGTTCGGGCGCATCGCCCCTTACGCACTTCTTCCTCCCCGCTGTCCTCACTGAACGCGCGTGCATGGGTTTTTGTTGTTTTCTTTAAGATGTGCGCCGAGTTCCTTTTGTTATTTACATAAACTGTTGTCAGAGCGCCCAATCTGCTCACAGAGGAGCCGAGTGTTGCTTTGCATAAAGACCACGGCCTTATCTCAACACCTCCTTCCAGACGGGATGAGAGCGAGCATCGCAATACGTTGCACACACACACACACACACACATGTGCACACAAGCAGCATAACAATAACACAATAAACAATAAAAAGACAAAAAAGGACCTGGTGTAGCTTTTCTAGAAGCTGGTGGAAACGGAGCGTTTCTTCAGTGGCTACTTACGGTGCGATTTGAGGCCTCGTTTAATCATTAAAATGTTATTTTCAGCCACTTTCTAAAAATATAGTCCAGATTTTCTACAGAAAAATAATATATTAAAAGATTTTTTTATGATTATTCACTTTTGAATCTGTTTTCGACCAACATAGAATGGGAAGGGTAGCCATAAATTGCATCCGGTGTAAATGACCGCTCCACCATCACATCTGATAATCTCCATCCAGATGTGCTTCTGTCACCAGGAAGCAGTGGCTGAAAGATGAAGGCTGCTTTTTCATCTTCCTCTCTTAACTGTCCAAAAAACCCATTCTGTGTGACTTCATAGGTCACCCCTTTCTGGTGGAGTCACCGGTCCCCCCCCTGCCCCGCCCCCTTCCTTAGTCCCCCCCACCCCCCACACATGCACACAACCCCCCCACCCCTTCTTTAATACTTTCTCTGTGGAGTAAGTCGGGGGGACAGGCGGTCACGCAGTAGCTGGCTTCATGATTAATGGTGTTTATTCTTGACAGAAGGCTCCTTTATTTATCTGCATTGCAGTTTCACTGATACTATCAGTCACCTGAATGAAAAATATTCAGTCATACCAATTTTGCAGTATAATTGAGTAGAGTCACTTCCTTTCAGTCCCCCCCCCACCACTCCACCCCTTGCTCTCTTTCTCCCACTCTATCTGGCAGCCTTATCATCGCCACAGTAATTTTCGCGCCGCGTTGTTTGATATGGAGAGGCTGGCTTTAGCCGTATTTGACATAAAGCCTCTTCAATTTTCACAGGAGGGGGAGAAAAAAAAGAGCAGGGGAAGAAAGAAAGTTGCACGCCACTCTGTGAAAATGTGCGAGAAAGGGGGAAAATACCCCCCTCTTTTTTTTCTTTTTTTTTCTGAGGCAATTTCAGGATTTAGAGAGAAAGGAGATAAATGCCTAAGCAGAAATGTGGGCAGATTGAAGTTACAGTATATCTATTTTTTTTGTAATACACTAGTTTCAGAACCCTAAATGGGCAGCGTAGCCTCCCTCCCACCCCCTTCTTCACCCTGTGCACAGGACCGTGATATTTTGAAGGCACCTGTGTAGTTTGAGAATGATGGATCCAGCAGGTTGAGAGAAAAAAAAAAAGAGGGGGGAAAAAAACGAGTTTGGCACAGCAGATATTTGACAAGGCCTGTAAAGGTTTTAGGGTTGAGTCATTACTTGTGGAGATCTGTTAAGACATGTTCCAAAACTCTACTTACCAGGCTAGGATTACTTATGCTGGGGCCACTGCTGCCAGGGCTGCTGCTGCTGCTGCTGTGTGTGTATTTGTATGTCTCCCTGGTTATTAAATATCACATGCATTTCTTTTAAATGTTTTTAATCCTCTTTAAATAGTTTATTACAGGTTTAATACGTCTTTCAGGCAAACGGGAATTGTCAAAGAATTTACAGCATTTCCAGTCTGATCCCTTTCACGAGCATTTTATTCATGCAAATCAGTTCCTGTCTGGTTATCCTTTCGACAAATATTTCCTATTAATTATATTCTCTTCTGTGTTTGGTTGAATTTAATTTGAGGCTCCATTGAAAAAAGCTCTGAAAAAGGTACATTCTGATAAAGCAGGAATACATTAATCGCTAATACGAGGGGCCTGCGAATTTGCACATGTAACACATTAGTGGATTTGATTTCCTGTACACAAGTCATTTGCCCCCTCTTCATGTTTGAGATCTCAATTTGTAGCTCTCCCAAGGAGCACAATGAAAAACCAGGTCTGAGGGGAAGAGATAACAGGCAGGTGCCAACAGCTGTGTGTGTGTTTGGGCGTGTGTGTGTGTGTGCGCTCGTGCAGCCGTGCTCGCACACGCAGATAGACACGTGCTTGGAAATAATTTTAGCATTTATTCCGCTGCCATTTTTGTTGTTATTTTGATCGCCATCCGTCAACTTTTATTGTCCTCCTTAATATGACATTGAGACTAAACTCCTGCTCTTTGTTGTGTTTGCCGCTCACCGTTTTCATTGTCCGCACTACATTGTTCAGACGTCTGATAATTTATCGTCTGCAAAATAAGATGTCTATTAAAGCATTTATATACAAATAACAGCGCTAACTGTATTTCAGTAGTCTCTGTCACTATTGTGGAATGCATTCATTAGATATGATGAAACACCAAATTCTCAAAATGCAACTGTAACAAAAATTCCACTTTATGGTATTTTATCTTGAAAAATAAGAGGCATAATTAAGAAATTACATAAAGCAAATGCATGCTGATTAATTTTGTGTAAGTCAGCTGATTGATTAATCGAGTAATCTCGAATCTGCTATAGTGCATGCAGAGTAGAGAAGTAAACGCAGTGGCTTATTTGGTGGGTGTGGCCGACTGTCACTTTTACGAGACCCTCCTCTCATTGGCGGGGCCCAAGATATAACCTCAGCACAGACGGCGTGCCGCCTCACATCGCCTCCCCGACCTCAGGCTGGTGTCTGCTTCGCACATATAAGTCGCGTTTAAAAGAGCCTCCCGGCAGAAGAAGCCATCACTTAAGTGCACCTTTGCTGCCGTTTGAGGAATCGCCGAGTTTCAGAAAGGCTGCTTCTTACCTAATGCAGAAAAATCAATTCTGCTTCCAGATTTTAAAAAATTGAGAGTCAGTTTTCAGCTTTTTTTTTCTTCTTCTTTTTTCGAATCAACCTGTGCCCTAAAGCCGTCACGCTGTAGCAGTGTAGAAATGTGGAATTTCCATTACTCTGATCTCTGGGCTCTGAGCTCCAGACCCTGCGATCCCACTCTGGGGGCCAGTTATAGCAAGTAACGAGACCAAGGGAACAGGGTCATAAATCCTCTCCAACTCTCCTCATTTTCCATCCTCTCTCAGTCCCTCCCTTCCTTCTTTCTTCCCTCTCTCCTTCGCCTCAGACTCTCCTGGTCGAGCCTTGGGTAAATGATTGAAGGGAACCCGAACGCAACAATGCAAAACGTTCCCACATGTCGGTTACAAGAATGCTTTTAGTCATTGTGCTAAAGACCAATGAAAGTTTTAATGCTGGGAGGAAATGAGTTCATTACAGCTTCTGGACCTCCTCTCCTCCCTTTCTCTATTTGTTTATCTTCTGAATCACATTTTTTTCTTCTTAAATCGCTTCTTTTACACTCTCCTCACCAGTGAAAATTAATTCATATCACATAAAGCGATTTCTTTTCTCTCAGCCCTTCCTTATCTCCCTTATCAGATGTGGCGTCCATTACATCTGATAGCCCGATAGGATGGTTTCCTCTAATAGTGCAGTTTGCAACGCGGGTCAAAAGAGAAGCCCGTTGCTATTTCTGTCTCCCATGGTGCCTCTCTTTTCTTTGAGAGGGCGTCAGCTTGTGAAGTTCTTTCATTTATTTATTTATATTTTCATGGCGAGTGTCCGGAGGGAGCTGCTTGCAAATATGCAGAGTCATGCACACAGCTGCAGGGTGCTTATAAGACAGAGCAAGGTTTTTTTTTCTTCTTTTTTTTGTCACATTTTCATCATTTCTCTGACCGATTTGACTAAATTAGGAATGAACGTTTATTTAAGGGGATCGAGTAAAGCTGGGAAACTTGTTCCTGGAGCCAAAGGAAGTAAAAAAAAGTGTTTCCCTTATTAGGATCTCCCATTTCTTAACAGTTTTGCTTCATTTGGGTAGCGAGGTTTGTGAAACGTCCTCCCTCTCTTTGGGTTTATCCAAAATTTCCTCAGGTCTGTGTTTAAGCTTCCCAAAGCTTCATCGAGCCTGCGTTTGGCACCGCCACGCATTCGGCCCCTTCATGATTAAATATCAAGGAACTCCACTTGACATTTTATTAGCCCAACAAGATGGATGAAATGGGCAGAATAAAGTAGGCTGTGTCTGTTCACTTTCCCACCAGCGCTTGCCTTTCTTCTGTCCGGCTTTTCTTTTCTCTCCCTTCCTCTGCATGAAGTATGTATTAGGAAAACGTGATGGATTTCACTCTGAAAAGGAGATTTTTGGTGCCGAGGAGGAAACACATATTTCTGTCTCGTACCTGATGCTCCTGCTCTGCTTCTTCCTCTTCTTCCTCTGTGTCTCGGCTTTCCCTCCCTTCCTCATCCTCCTGACCCCCACCTTTTTTTTTCTGTTGTTCTACCTCAGATCTCTGTCTGAAGGATTAACCATCTCCAGCAGTGTGTCTCTGCTGTCTTGTAGCGCTGTGTATTGTTTGTGATTTGCTCAGGCCCATCCGTGCGGCTGCTCATTTCGGCAGCCCAGTGTGACGTGTCGAATTGCGGGGGGATCATGCGGAGCTGTCTCACGGATCCACGAGGCTCCTCGCAGCCCCTGGGCCACACTCATTCTCCAACACCGCCCCTCACCTGTGGGCCGTACACGCAGGCACGCATGCTCATTACCTGACTCGTCGGGTAGCGAGAGCGATGGGGTGTGGAACCCTGAACCCTGTTTAGCTGCAGGCATCAGCTGAGTTTCTGTGTAAAGGCATCGGGGCCATCGAGACACGGCTTGAGAGGAAAAAGAAAGGTAGATGTGTTTCCTCCATGTTTTCAGAAGTTTAACACTTTAACACCCAGGAGTCCCCCTCCTGTCTTCTCTCTTGCCCGAGGCATGCCAGAGGAACTCAAAACACTGACTGAGAGCTAATTCCACCTGTACTCACTCTCTTGCTTTGAAAAAAAAGAGAAAAGTAGGGGAAAAAAACAGCAATCAAGTACGTAATTGGTTGCGCACAGAGATGAAGGTGTTCTACTTGTAAAAGAGCAAAATCAAGCATGGGAGACGACCAAAAAGAAACAAGAAAATCCTCTTTTTTTTCTTGTTTTTTTCCCCTGAGCTCACGTTTGTTCCCTGATTCCAGCCCCCTTGAAATTACAGGAAAAAAGGCCTGGCTCATTTTGTGCAATTTCACTTTCATGTTTTCATTTTCTCGCTGTATACTTAGTTGATTCGTTTTGGTAGACGTTCTTATCGCGATGGCTGAAATTACGTTTAATTGCAGTGCGTTGAAAAAAAAGGCTTTAAAACTGCCTGCGAACAAAAAAAAAAAAACACAAAACAAACACAAAAAAACCCAACCCTGCTGCGTGGCAAAGCCAAATATAAACTTTTCAAAAACGACGACTGTTTTCAGTCACATTTTGAAACCAGCACGAGTGGTGAGAAGATTTGAATCTGTCTTGTATTTTTGTTTTTTCTCGATAAAGCCCAATCCCTTTCTTTTTTAGCGTTTCGCCTTGATCTCGAACAAGAAGCATTTTTCACGTGTGACTCAACTTTTAAGGTTCATGACTCCTCTGGAGTTCACAGAGGTGGCAGATTCAACCAGAGCCGCTGACACCTGGACCCGTGTGTTATGACTCAACCCTGTCACACTCTCTGACTCCTGTTAATAAACATGTCTTACCGCTCCAGCGGCGTGGAGTGATACGTGCCCACAGAGATGAGCTATATGCTGTTCTGGCAGAACGAGTGTGTATCTTCTGCTTGCGTGTGAATGTGACTGTAACGCACACTTGTAGGAGTTGGAGGGGGTGGGATTGAAGGAGGCTGCTGGGAATTGAACTGCACAGCGACTGAGTATGTGTGAACTGACGACGCAGTGTATGGGAATGTCTGGCACGCCCCCAGAGGTATCCCGCAGAGAGGGAATCCTGCTAGATGTGACCATGAATAGAAATCCTTCCCACCCCTCGGACCCACCCAGGCCTTTGATGTCGGAGGGTCACGCAGAGCCCTCGCAGCGTTCAGGGAACATATTTCCCTCGAATGCCTGGCAACCTCGCCATACCCTGCCAGCTCTGCCGCCTGCACTGCCCAGAAGAAAAGCTTAAAGCAGACACTGCTGCTGGACTGCAACGAGGAAATTCAGATTAGATGCACGGCATAACTGTTGGTGCTGACAGTAAAGGCCAAAGAATTAGTTTTTCATCCTTATTTGATGAATCACTCATTTGATTTTTGAAGTTTCTAAACTTCAACATTTGACTAGGCAACCAGTCTGGAGCTCAGTTAACAAGGTGCATCCATACACTGCATATAACGACTGTTATATCCAGCCATTAATCTTCTTGACTGCTTATCCTGTTCATGGTCATTGGGGTTGAAGGAGTCTATCACTGCTACCATAGAGTGAAAGGTGGGATACAACCTGTAGAGGTCCTTCTCTTTAATATGGGGCAATTAAGATAATAATGAGCATTTCAAAAGCAAAAAAAGTGGAGAACACATTTCTTTGAAGGGGTGTTAGTAAAATTTACTGCATATAAAGTCTGTTATTTCTCAGATATTTGCTTTAAAAGGCACCAATAGAATAAAGTCAAGACAAAGAAACTGCACGACTCTTATTGGCACAGTGTGGAGAAAATTCTTTTTATTATTCTGTTCGCCATCCCAAGAAAAATGGTTTGTCACAAAGGCCATGAAGGATTGCGGTGGAAGAGGGAGTCCAGTTTGCGCTGGAATGCGTGTTAGCTGCAGGTCTTAATGAAGCCTTAATGAAGGAACCCCTGAATTCTCTTTCCTCTGTTTGTGTCTCTCAGTCTCTTTCTGCCTTCCCTCTCTCTCCCCTTGTCTCAGCTCCCTCTCCTCTCTCCTTGGGTCTCAGCTGGCTCAGTTCCTATGGCCCTTTGATCTCAGTGAAAGGGTTTGGAGCTTTAAAGTGCTTGTGTTTCCGCTGTCAGGAGCCTCTCTCTTCCTCCTCTGGTTTAGGCTTTCAGAGCGGTGGCAGTGCTGTGCTGTGGCTGGGTGGGTTAGAGGGTTGAGAGTGGGTGGGGTGAAGGGGTGGGGGTAGGAGTGCCGGCTTCTATGAGGTGGTGAGATTGAGGTGAGGTTTGAGGGGGGGAGGTGGGCATGTGATGCTGTCAGCCTCGGTCAGGAGAGGTACTGACACCTGACAGATCCCAATTCCCTCTAAAACTCTCAGTTCCCACCTCACTCAGCCCCTTGTGGCCACGTGTGTGTAAACTGCTTCTTTATTTTTCACTAATATGAAGTCCTGTGCAGTGTTCTGTTGCTAAATCATCCATCTGCTACTAAATATTGTTAGAAAAAAAAAGAGAGAACAAAAAACTGTCAGTTCACAGTACTGCAATGTTTTTGTGTCAAACAGAGAAAATAATAGAATCACAGAGACCTTTGTGATGGGTTAGGCCTTGTTCAGACTGACTGCAGCAGCACTCCTTGACAGTAGGGGTGCATACGGATAGGAAACATGCTCAGGTTTTGATATATGGTGAATAAAGTTCCATCCTTATAACATATTAAAGCACTTTGCAATATTTTCCCATCTTACCATCAATCAGGTGCTTAAAGTAATCACAGTCATGGGTTTTTGGAGCCAGTGTAGTGCTAAGCTATTGTCTAACAATAGCACAGACCAAGGTAGCTGCTATCTTTTAGCATAGTGCATACTATCATACTAAAGTGCTGCAGATACTATCTTTAAAAAAAGAAATTTATTATACTCACATTTATACAGCACTTTATCTACCTCTAATCCTCACAGAAAGGCGTCGACTGGGATATGAACCGGGAACCTTCTAACTGTGTGAGGCGAAGCTGCTAATTATAGCATCCCCAAGAAAGTTAGCATACTCATTAAAAAGGCTAGAGTTAGCTACAGCGCTCAAATGTTTAGAACAAGTCTAGAAATGGACATTTTAGCAGGGGAGTGTGTGGGAATGTACTGACTTTCGAAGCCAGCCCATCAAGTGATCTTATAGGGAAACTGCAGTTCTTTGTCGCCCCTAATGCTGATTGTCTACAAGTCTAGAGCATTAGCCATCACTAGCTTTAGCTTGAGCTTCTTCCACGCACTTGGCTGCTTATAATTTCCATTTACGAGTGTAAAGAGAGAGAAAAAAACCTTATTATCAAGTTGATGACACCTGACTATGTAATAATATGTAATGTATATGTAATAATAGCTAAATGCTATATGGACTGGTTCTTATGTAGCACTTTGATACTTTGCCCCGCACATGCAAGCACTTTTTCTATGGCTAATTGCTTTCTATCTATACACTTTCACACTTCGAAGCATCTTGGGATTCAGTATCGTGCCCAAGGACACTTTGGCATGCAGATTGGATCAGCACCACAAACCTACCAATTAGTGGGTGACCTGCACTACCTCCTGAGCTACAGCTAGCTACAGTATAATATTATTCATAGCTGCAGCTACAGGCAGTAGTTAACTGTGAACATGAGATCATTTTACTCAGGATGCATCTATGCTATTTCATATTCATTAGTTCCTCTGTAAATGTGACATCGAATCAATATAATTGTTGGCCTGTGTCATGGAAAAGCTACATTTTCCAGCACTCATGAACCGTTGCAGTGTACAGACTGGTTTTAGTAAGACTTCCTCTCAATTCGGCAGGGTCACGACTGTTGGCTTCAGTGCCTTTTTTTTCTTTCGCGACTCTCTGTGGGAGCAGACTGGCAGCTCACAGATGAAAATTTGAAGGTCCATGAATACAGTTGTTGGGTTATTGGATTTGGACTCGCCAATTTCCTGTGCTGGTCACCAAAGAACACATGAAGAAATGTTCATGTTTTTTTCTTTCATGCGCAACGATTTCATGCTTGAGCTAAAAGTATTTTGCAGAGCCCGGTTCCTATTTTAGCACACCGCTATGTCAATACCACCAGGTCAGGCTGCTGCACCACAATGATACCTTGTGTGCCTAAGTGAAGTCATCAGCCTTCACCGCAAGTGCATGTTTCTGTAGCTTTCTCCCCACTCCAAAAAAAAAAAAATTATTAGTGTTGATATAATCTTGTTCCAAACAAAGATTCAAGGTCTCTACACTCCCACTCCACAAAAACTCAAAATCTTTTGGGGGCATATTTACACTTGGCAAGTGTATATTCATTGGGTGAAATAAGACGACAGTTTAAAATCCACAGACCGCCCCGTGTAAACATGGGATGCCTTAAAGAGGAGCTGGCTGGTTTAAGAAAGGCCACGTGAAAGGAAATAGCTTCCATATGTCAGGAGCTCAGGCTTTCCTTTGCCCGTTTTGCAGGACGTCTTCTTTAAGGGTTAATAGGAATTTATAAACATGTGAAGGACGTAGGAGAGTGAAGTTTTTCTCTTCTAAAAAGAAGTATGTAAAACCCTGCAGGACAGCTTTGATGTAAATCTCAAATCAGGTGTATCTGAGATGGTACTTCTCCACACACACCTACTCTCACATCAGCACACACACAGGGCGAACATTCCTGCAAACACACGCTGCACATTGTCAGACCGCTTCCTTTTGTCATGTTGATTAATGCATGCTGGCAGATGCTGAGATGATCACGGCCCTACAGAGAGCAGCTGAGCACGGAGGATCGGCCACTCGCTTGCATTTTCTTTTAAAGACGCGCTGAACCTCCTCCGAACTATCAATCTCTCTGCTGTCCTCCTTAAATCCCCTCACACCTGGCCGCGGACCCCTTGAGACGTCTTTTTTTCCCCTTCCCTCCTTGTCCAACCCCCCCCTCTGCCCTAACTCTTCCCTGTCCACCCTTCCCTCCCAAATTCATAGGTCATATCTTCACATACTCCCTCCTTCTCCTCCCTGAGACTACTGTTCACAGTCATCGCTACCTCATCCTTTCCTGAAGTCTCCCTCTTCCATTTGTCACGATTTTCCCACCGGTATTCCGGCCCTGCAGGCAATTGCTCTGATCTTATTTTTAATTAACTGGAAAAAACTAAGTAAAAGTAGAGGCATTTAGCTTGGGTCGGTGTACAGGGACGCAGCCAACACATGACAGGGTTAATCAGTGTCATGGCAGCCAGAGTGGATGTCTGGCTTCCCTCAAACAGGCCATGAAATTCCTCTGCTCTTCCTCCTGGGTTTTTATTTCAACACAGAAAATGTGAAAAAAGCTTCCAGAGATATTAGTTGCGCTTACTTTGCTGCTAAACGAATGCTTTTTTTTGCAGGTAATGGTTAAATGGTGTTTGCATGTCTGTTTCTCTTCTTTAATGACTGACAGAGCAGGTTTTTTCGGTTTCCCCCGTGCTACATATTTCCCCCGGGTGCGTACGTGTACGAGCTTCAAGGTCTGCCGTGTGACAAGAAAGCGAACATCACCCTGCAGCTATGTTGCGATCTCTGCAAATGAGGCATATAATGGTGGCGTGGGGGCACATGACTTGCTTATCGTGAGCACACTCTTTCGTTCACAGGCACACCTGTTTTGAAGTGCCCGTTTGCTCTCACGATAGCCTTCTCGGCGAGGAGGAAATGAATAATTTATCGGGAGATTTCTGATGGCTGACGTGCTAAAAGACACCGATCATATGGAGGTGGAGAAAAATTCCACGACCGTTTGTGTTGCAATGTCAGGTATGAGCCTGAAAGTCGCCACCTTTGCGCACTTCAAACAGAAAAGGTTTTGCTCAGGATTTCTCTTCTTCCTCTGGAGAGCGCCGGCGTCTTTTTTCTCGTCCACCTGCTTCAGCGTCGCGAGACATGTTGTCATGCTGTCGACCGCAGTACAAGCCTTTAAAATTGCCCCATAGCCCCTTTTTGGTCTAATTACAGAAAGGCTTCTGAAGATGAAGAAGTTCACGTGTGTCTGTGTGTGTTTCTGGGTCTGCTCCTAAGTGGGTGTGTGTGTTGTTTCCACTCCTCAGTGCTCATTATTGACCCTGGCCTGAGCTCTTTCATTAGGGGGGCTGTGAAGTGGAGGGACGAAGGGGCCAGGAGGGGATCAGGGGATGGGGCAGAGGTCGTAATTGGGCTGTTCCACTCCCTCTGGCCTTGCTCAAGGTCACTGCGAAACAAACGTTGGGCCAGGCTTTTTCCTCTCCCTCTTTTCGTTCATCCTTTCCTTCTCCTGGGGTCTTTTGTCACAGTAGACCAGTCCATCGGGGAGCCCCAGAGAAGCAGAGGGGCTAATTCAGTCTAATCTTTTAGCCCGTTAATGTCTGCCTGATATGTGGCTTTCTCCACATCCTCAGGGGAAGGCCTTTGTGGTGAAGGCCATCATTATGAAGTTTCCAGGCGCTCCTAACCAATTATAAGAAGTGGGCACAAATTAGTTCACCTCAAACTCGGCTGCTAAGAAGTTTTCCTGATTGTTCTCAACTTTATTTCACATCTCGCAGAAAAAAGAGGCAGTTGATAGTAAAGGTTTCTGATAAAGTGAAGCCCGATAGCGCTCACATTTTCTATTTAAAGAATGAGATTTCGTATGAGACTTGCCAGTGGATTTTGTACAAAATTGTATCCGTCATGTGCAATTCTGTACACGGTTTCATCTCCAAGCCAAGTTCGAAGCCATCTGAGCAATGTAGCATTGCGGCGCAGCGTTGCTTGTCTGGCCCTGGCCAGCGGTGAGCTCGGTCTAACGTTTCCCTCTGATTAAGACGCAGTGGTGAAAGCTGCCTTTGATCTGAGGAAATGTCTGCGTAGGGAGCAGTTGGAATGCAGCACTCTCCTCTCTGCTTTGCAGATGGAGGGAGAGAGATAGTGTCACAGCCTATTTGTTTGGTCTCGCCACTGCCAGTCTGCCAATCGAATTAACATCTGGATGTTCAGGCTGAAACAAGCCTGACGTCCCTGGTTCAACTGTGGAGAAACTGACTTATTTATGTTTAATTTACTCAAAAATGACAACATAGTGGAATCAAAAGATCTTATTCTTGTACACATGTTGATTTAAATGGTCTAACTGGTCTCTAAATGGTGTCAGATACAGGGAGTCTGTGACAGCAATATTGAACTAAGTTCATATAAAGTCAAAGAATGAAGGGATATTAGGGCCACTTTAAAGAAATCATCATTTAAAATTTTTTTTAATGTTTTAATTAATTTTTAAATTTAATTTTTAAATAAATGTATTTTTAAAAAAATATTACTTTTATTTATAGATACATAAAAAGAAGGCTTTTTACTTTTTTTTTTTTTTTTCCATTTTGACTGTAAAGTCTAGATGCTGTTAATATCAGCTCCATATATCCATCACATCAACAGCTGGCTAATTTCTGCTGAACATTTCAGATTAGGTTAAAAATACCCCCCAAAAAGTAAGTAAGTTTAATTATTAAATGCTTTTTACAGACAAACGGTCACAAAGCGTTGTGCACAAAAAGAGTAAAATAAATAATAAGTACCACGATAGCCAAAAAATATAAGAAATAATAAAAATAAACTGGTAATTTTTAAAAATAATAATTCAGTGAAATTCTCAACAGAAAGCCTCCTTTAGTTTATTTTTATTTTTTCATTCAGTTTTGATCTTGTAATATCAAGTTTATTTGTGACTTTTCAAATATATATAAATATATATTAAAAAATGATAAACATTTGTTCCACAGTGTGTTTTTAATATTCCTTTCTACACATATTTTTTTTATTATTCAAAAATTTTTCCTGTAAAAAAAAAAAAAAAATTATGTTGAAATTTCTAGCTCCATACTTTTGTTCTTGAGTAGCTTTGCATGATTCACAATTTCAAGTAATCCATATTCATCTCAACCCTGTTCTTCTCATTTTAAGTCATCTTTTAATCTGATTGGCTGCCCCTCATAAACAGATGTTTTTTAAAGCAGGTTGGTGGGTGCAGGTTTCTGTGCAGATGGCCAGAGATTTGTGGCTAAGATCAACAGTTTAAGGATATTTCCTCATTATTACATCATACTAAGCGACTACTTCATCCCTCATTGTATCACTGGAACCCCTCTAACAGAGTTCAAATGCCAGAAAATAAAGAAAAGCACGATACCACCCCCCTTTATGTGACGCCTTTAGTGAAAACCTGTGATTGAGTTTGTATCACGTGTCATGTTATCTTAATATTTCCTTCTCTGCAGGCCTCCTGCTCTGGCAGGCAGTCCAGCTTTCTCCGACATCTCCCTCATCCGGATCTCGCCCCAGCGGAACCCGTCCGTGGGGGCTGAGTCGCCCTTCCACCCTCCACACCCGTACATCAACCCATACATGGACTACATCCGCTCTCTCCACAGCAGCCCCTCCATCTCCGTTCTGTCAGCCACCCGCGGCCTCAGCCCTGCAGATGGTGAGTTAAATGAAACATACACTGATACACGCACACACATAACGCATGACGCATGCACACTCACACACTCAGCTGCACACAGCCCCAGCAGAGGGTGATAAGGCCTCAGAAGACCCTTAAAAATAACGGCTGGAATTGATTACGGAGGTTCGATTGCTATTAGGGGGAATCTCGGTTGTGTGTATCCGTTTAATTCCTGTTTGAGATCAAAAGAGGTCAGGTGAGAGGCAACCAGATCCATCTCTATTAAGACCCAGGGTTTGGCGAGATGCTATCTGAGTGAGGGGAGCGGGTGGATGGGAGTATTATGAGTGTAGCGCCATCCGTGTGGGTGGGGGCTCAGATTGGAGGGAGGCTAATCCTTTTGATCTGTGAGTCATGTCGGAGACCTCTGGAGGATGCATCAGTGAGCGGCAGGGTCACGTACAGTTACACCGCGCACACGGAGGGAGGGTCGGGCTCAAGTTCACAGTTTGGCGGTGTTAAGCGGGGTGATTCGTATCGCATCCTACTGAGAGCAATCTTACATCTTAATATGGATTTTAATTGGGAAATCAATTGATCTGAAGTGTAGCAGTTCATTTATTTGATACCTTATTTTATAAATATATAAAATAAGTCTTAGCAACTTAGAGAAAAAAGAAAAAACTTTAGATTAATAATAAACATATTGAGTTATTTTCATCATGATTTTGGTCATATTTTAAGTAAAAAAAAATATATCTTTTATTTTTATGTAAAAGCTTATTTGTCCAAAAATTTCTACATTCGCCTCATAGATCTCCAAATATCCCAATAATCATTTATGGCCCTCACCTCCTCAGCCATCAGCCTTTTGGTACTTCAGCAGCAGCAGAGACCCACTTTAGCCCCCAACCTTGCACTGAAGTGTATTTCTGAAATGGCAAATAGCTGGGACATTTCCTCTGCACCCGTGCATTCGACCTCTTCTCATCCAGGTCTGTTAAAAGCTGTGACTAAGTGACGACCAAGAGTTTCAGCCTGCAAACCTCACTCAACACCCCCCTTTGCTCCTTTTCATGCACTAGAGCGATCTACCGAAGCTCCGACTCTCTACCCTCCAATTTTCCATTACCGCAACATAATGTGCGCCGGTCTCGGATTGCTTTAAATCAAAATAGTTTCTCCAACCTACCACATGATCCCCTTTTCACTCCATAATGCTGTGAATTGTGAATGAGGCACCTAATTACTCCTTTAATCAATCCGGTGATTAATTAACCCATCAGCTTTTGTGTTGTTAGTATATCACCGCGCTTACAGGGAGCCTCCTTCAATATGCAAAGATTTTTTTTTCCCCAGCAAAAAGTACATTTGAATAATGATGAATTAATTAACAGAATCTAATGGAGATTTAAAGTGGGTGGGATTTAGTGCCACCCTCTTGCTGCCACACATTTGCTTTCACATCTCTTTTTTTTGTGCCCCCCTCCCGCCTTCAATATTCTCTCTTTTCTATATGAGACCGAGTTCAGAGTTAGGCTCGCCCCTGTTCCTATTGTTGTGCTGAAGGAGCACCCGGTGGCTCACGGAGTCCTGAGGCATGTCTCTGCCTTCCCTACATTGAGTGCCACACTGACAGCCTTCCCCCACTCCCCCATTTTGCCCCGAGGATCGCACTCGGATGCCAGCGTTTCTGATTTAGAAATTCTGCAAAGCTCTTTTCTGCGCACGGCTCCTGAATGGGACATATTATGGTTGAATGCAAAAGCAAAGCTAAGGCGGAACACTGGAGACAATTAAGAAACTCCCCCCTTCCACTGAAGACATAAAAGCCAGATCGAATTAATTTAGAATTTTTTTCTGCCATTCATTTAACCAATCATGGATGCGTTCTGCAGGCATACAGGCCAGCCTTAAGAGGAAATCTCCTCATACGCTGTTTCTTTATTTATTTTCTCTTTATTTCTTCAATTGGGGGAGAAAAAAAAGATCTGCAGCACTCAGTGGTCTGAACCGATTCCATATTTGCATCCAAAACCACAGTGTTAGTCTTTTCCTCTCTCTTTCTTAGAATATTTGCATACGGAAGCCCACCGCCAGATGTTTATTTTTAGGCTATGGTTCAAGGACTTACAGTACTCTATAACTAAGGGAATGACTTGGAAAAAAGAGACATTGTAAAGAAAGAGAGAGAAAGTGAAGTGGAGGCTGTATCCACATGCACGCAGATCTATCTGGGCAGATTTAGGCCTTTTGTTTCCTGCAGAGTTTAAATGTGCAGAGTTGAGGAGCAGGTTGCATATCTGCATCTGCAGCCCCCATGCACACAACACACAAGCGCCGTGTTTGGCAAAGGATGCACCAGCCCACGTACTCTTACCACACACACATACAGTAAATATATATATTCATGTACACGCTCATGCCCTTTCTCCGAGTGATCGGCACGAAGAGCGAAGGCTGTTTAAGAACTGCATTGTATTGTAAGGCGATTGGTTCTGGTGTTCACAACACGAATGCATCAATCAAACACTAATGCACACTCACTGTAATCTCTGAGCAAGCATCCGGTAATCCCCAGTGAGGCTCCTCACTTCAGGTGATGCTCCCTGTGCAGCTGTTTTGCTAAACTTGATGGTGTTGCTAATGTGCTCATTACTGTTCTGCTGAGCTGATTATCATCTAATGTAAATGAATGCAGACTTTATAATGCAGTGCAGGTGCTCAGCCTGTCATGTTTTTCTAACTCGCTAATAATTTTTCCCCTTCCTTTTGCATCTCTCTCTTTTCCTCTTCCGCCTCTACCCAGCCTTTTTTTTTCTTTTAAGTGTTTCTTCCGTGGGTGCAGATCAGTTTATGTTTTGGTTACTTTGTTTTCTTCTCCTCCAGCCCCTCACACAGGTCTGACCACAGCTGAGTATTACCACCAGATGGCTCTGCTGGCGGGCCACCGCAGCCCTTACACGTCTGACCTCCTACCGTCAGTGGCATCCGCCGCTGGGGCCAGCAGTGCCAGCGCCCTGCACATGGAGTATCTGCAGGCGATCGACAGTAAGTGTGCACTCAGAGGTGTCTCATATATAAAACAACAAATAAATATCTAATAATTCTAGGATTACACTGAAACACTGCCTCACACACATTGCACAAAGCAAACCACATTAGTAGGCTTCCTTTATGCATTCCCCATTACATACGTCCAAAACTTGTCTGAACTCCTTTTTTTGTTGTTTTGCGTCTAGATTTCATCAACTTTTCATGAACTTTCTTTATAAAAAATATTAAATAGATTTAATAATATAGACAGTTTTTTCTTTTTGGGCTTTTATTCATCCAATTAAAGACATTTTATGTGGTTTTGCAGTTCACAAAGTTAAAACCCTGATTAAATATAGTTAAAAAGTGAAAGGTTTTACACCACTGAATATTATTCAGACTCCGCCCAAAAGGGGTAGCTTTGTCCACACAACCTACTCACACAATCACACTAAACTCTAGTGACCTACAGTGTTGCACTTAAAGGCACAGATCAACAAAGAATGAAGTCAAGAGATAAATAGCAATAAATAGTAAAATACATGAAAAAATACATAAAATAAACAGATTGACAAAGAAATTAAAAATGATAAAAAGAAGTTAATCTAAAGGTTAATCTAGAGGTAAGTGATCTATTTGTTCTGCACTGGGGTACTGGTGAGAGCAGCTTACTGAACTCAGATGACAGAACATAATCAGGGTGGTTAATAATGTTTTTAATAATTGTTCTTTATCTAAATCTCTCTGCCTGACCACCAGGATTTTAAAGCAGGTGTTACCAATGGTGCTGAGGCGGTTTCCATTCTTAGCAATTAAAACACTAAACCAGCAGATAAAAGTAAAAGTTCAAAGACTCCTTATTGACATTAAGAGTTTAACCTCCGTGATTTACAGTGGCTCTGAGTTTACTGGGAATTATATGTCAACTGTACCAGGCGCCAAAACTGGACATTTACAACGTAAGTGAATAGACGCCTACCACATTCATCCCTACTGCACTTGCACCTTAAGGCGAGTGCATACCTGCACATTAAAGCATGAGTGGCCCCAGTGGGAATTCAACCCTTAAAAGTGCACTTTCATAACTCACCTATCTTGTACTATATATAGATCAACCACGGCGAGGAGGTATCTGCAACTTTTTCCTCTGACATGATTTAAATGAGCTATTGTCTTAATGTGTTCGGCTCAGGTCTGTGTGCAGAGGACTTATGCTAATGAGTTATTTTAAAGTGTAAATAGGAAATTAAATGCACACTGAATCTTAGAAAGGTCGGACAGCCTCACCCCGCTCCCTTTGATGAGAATGTATTTAGTCAGTCAGACGCTGCTTTCATGGAAATCCGGGGTGAAGTTCCCCCCGATTCCTCAGAACAAACTAATTAAAACTAGCCAAACTTGTGCGGGTATCAGAAAATTAATTGCTATTAAGTGGGAATTGGAATGTCCCACCATTCATCACTGCAGAAATCCTTTCTTCTGTGTCACTTTTTAAGATTAATAGACTGAAACAAAACAATTAGGGCCAAATTTAAGTAGAGATGCGGTGCTCCTCACTTTTAAAAAAAATCGCCTGTGATCATTGCTGGTAATAACTCATCATGTTTCAACAATGTGTGTTCCTGCGCCTGAAATATTAACACTTTAAAGCTTTGGTTGGATTTCAGAGAAAAAAAAAACACACAAAGAGCGGCGTCTGTCAAGAGGCTTTCGCTGATAATCTGGGCTAGTACGACACTGCAGCTATTTTAGTCGATTTCAAATCAGTTTAATTACCTTCAGAGAGCGCTCTGCTAATGAAACAATGGGCCTGTCCTGCCTGTTTGTGCTCTAATGGGCTATTGTCTATGCTCATACTGCCTAATTAGCACCATAGCTCTCATAGATTACTAAAACTAAAGTCTACACTGCCATAAAGTCTTTATTTGTGGTCTTTATTAGCTGACTTTAATCTCCTTGCTATTCTCCACTAACAGCTGGCTGTTTTTCTTATAAACAGGCTTGCTTTTAGCAGCGTTTTAGCATTTTTAACACCAGAGCTGTTTTATGTAACCTGATTAATTGTAGCTATTAATTATATGGTAGCACGTTAAGACTTCCTGTTTGGAATTCATAAGCAGTATAAACATTTCATAAATATTAATAATACATTAAAAGGTAGCTGTAAGCATACAAACATATTTACTGTTATATTACTGCTATAACTCTCCAATAGGCACCTTTAAGTGGAAACTTGTGTGTAAACAGATGAATAACAATGAAAACAGCTTTTTAAATATAAAATACGTCGTAGAAAAAGTTATGATGTCTGACACGTTGAAAATTAATAAACCTTTTAATGTCCTTTACACTCTAGCTGCCTACAGCTACATTACTGTTTACTGTGAACTGAGTATTAAATATTAATATACCGCTTATTTATGAGAAATGATGGAGAAAAGATAAAGTAAAAATGTAGTTTTAGCAAATAGCTGTATCTGTTCAGAAACAAAGAGATTTTGACCAGATTACTCGTTTATATCGGCGTCCTTGGATCTCTAAAATCAAGTTTATATCACGCTAAAAAGTCTATATTCATAAAATCCCTCTCATGTGGCCCTCAGGTGTGTTCGTGACGGTTCAAGCACAGTTTCGGAGCCACGTTTTATTTCCCCCGCCAGTCAGTCTTGCCCGTCTGAACCCTCTCTGGCCGTGAGAATTAATGACGGGGCAACTAACCAGCCATCCCGTCCATAAATCAAGAGGAAATTAGAGGGACAGTCCCGCAACGAGCCAGCACGTTTCTGTCTCGGTCTTCCCCGGTTGGCTGATTTATCATTTGGGCTGTGCATTAATAAATACCGCTCCCATGAGATTTTGCAGTGGTGGGACACAGACCCATCTCATCAGCTGTATTCCCCACCACCAAACACCACCACCCACCCCCTCACCTAATTCACCACAAACAGACGCTTTCCCTCTTGCTCGCCGCTCTTCGGCTTGCGTGTAGTGTCGCAAAAGTTGTGTAAAATCAGATGTGCCATGTAGTGTTCCTCCACAATGTGAAGGACCCCCGTCAGAAACACATAAAAAAGATGGCTTTTCCATACAGTGACATTATTAAGGCAGTGTTGCTCCTCTCCTTACGTGGCCTCTGTTTGCCAGAACACCACTGCTGCCACTGGAGCAGCATCCACACACACACACGCGCGCGCACACACACACACTGTGATTACCATGTGAATGGAGCGTTCTGTAATCGCTGGATGTGTCAAACGAGAGATGGAGCATTTACGTTTGGGAGATGGATGGATTGTGGGGGACGTAAATATGGAGGGGGGTTATCGGGGCTGCCTAAGCTGGTTTTGTTTGCCTTTATAAAATAATTCAAAATGTTTTATTTCCAAATCTTGAGTCACAAAGTCATTGTGTCAGTTCACGCACAAAGCACGACATCCCCTCAGCGCTTTTTTTTTCTCCCCCTCCTTCCATCTCCCCCTGTTTTTTCTCTGTCTTGTTTGTGACATCTCCATGTGAAAAGACAACAAAAGTCATGTTTTAATCTCTACCCGTGGCTCATTGTATGTGCGCAGAGAATGGTTGCGCCGTTTCCGCCTTTTACCTTTTCAAACCCCCTTTTTCGTATTTCCAGTCAACACTGATTGCATTTGAATAACGAGTCAAATTGGACTTGATTAAATATTACCATACACAGTCAGAGCATTTCTCCAACATAAAAGGCATGTTTTCTCATAGATGAAATGCAAGCAGTGCATCAAGTGACAGCCGAATACTCGTTCAGATGAGCCTTTTGTCTGATGATTGACAAAAATGTCATCTGTTGGGGTTAGATTAGGTTAGAGTTTGGATGAAGTCAAAAGCAAAAAAAAGGGTAAAAACCAGCAAATGCTCGTTTCATTTCACACATTTTCAGAGTTTACCTGATGCTCGGATATGGGTTTATTTTTAGGTGTACCGTCTTTCTAAACCCAGATACTTGGCGCTCAATCTCCACCTCTTTCCTCATCCCCCGCAGGCTCTCGTTTCCCGAGCCCGAGGCTTCCGTCGCGACCCAGCAGGAAACGCCCTCTGCCCATCTCGCCCCTCTCTGAGCACAGCTTTGACCTGCAGACCATGATCCGCAACTCGCCCAACTCCCTCGTCACCATGCTCAACAATTCCCGCTCCAGCTCGTCTACCAGCGGCTCCTACGGTCACCTCTCTGCTGGGGCCATCAGGTAAAAACTGCCCTGAATGTTCTTATAGCTCCTGGTTCATCGTTTTATTTGTTATTAGAATTTTGAATGGTCTGATATCTTTCTATTGTGTGTATTTGTGTGGAAAATGTGGATGGTAAAAGGAAAGGGAAGTCTAATTAAGGACAAGTGGATTTTATAGTGCTTTTCTATTCAATTGTAACACACAAAGTGCTTTCACATGTGCTTTTTCCCCCTATTTTAACCCAACATTCAAACTCTGATAGATGCATTGGGCTGACTCAGGGTTCAGTATCTTACCCAAGGATACTTCAACATGCAGTTAGGAGGGATCAAACTGGTAGACGAGCTACTATACTCTTGGCCTAGATTGATTGACTCCCATGAAAGGAATTGTGGGATTGACCCATAATAGGGACTAAAGCGTATATATGCTGTCCTCTGCTTCTCAGATTTTGACCATTACTTAAAAGTAAATCACTCAGTTGTGAGTCACTTTTATAGAAGTGCTTTGTGCATTTGGTTCTTTCAAGGTGGTCATTCTGGAACTAACATGTGTCAATAATGAATGAATGGATGGAACAGCTGACTCTCCCCAGGGGGGAATGATGCTGTACGTGGTGTTTCCGATGCCATCGGTGCTTATAGTAAAACTCTCCATAAAGTTCAATAGGATCAGTGTGTGCAACAAAAGTGTACCAGAAGTGTGCGGTGGTGTGGAAATAAGTGTGTACGTATCGTCCATGTCAAGGCCCCGCGTGGGTGACGATCTCCCAGCCAGCCAGTCAGCCTGCCTCCCCGGCGGCTCGTGTCAGTCATCCGGTGCACCTCATGGAAACGTCACATACATCACATAACCGAGACTAGCAAAGGGAAGCGAAAGAGCAGAGTAAAGAAGGGAAAAGGAAAGATCCATCGCCCCACCCACAGACATTGATCAGCAATCTGTAAGAAGAGCCTGATCAATCACGCTGCACACTCAGCCACTGTCCAAGTGACAGGGCCCAAATAGCCAAAGCCAACAGACTGATGAGTGATATGACAAGCGGATGGGCCCCCAAATGTGTCTCGGCTCATTGATTTCCACTCGGCTCGTAATAAGATCAGCAGAAATATGGGTCGCAGCGAGAGCAAAGCGTCAGAGCGCAGGATGAATGGAGGCCTGTGCTCGGAGCCACACAGATCTGTGTTTATCTGGAGGTCCGTCAGTGGTTATACAGACCCCAGGAGAGGTTTTGGGTCGCTTCTGGGATTTTTATCATCTACTAAAAGTTAGCTCAGGTTGCAGGTTAAGAAGCTACAGAGGAAAAACAACAAACTCTGCTGCAGTAGATAAAAAATAATTTACATGGCTATAAGATACACCTCAGATTATTTATCGTGTGTATCATTTGCCTGGTGGAAGAATGACATACCGCCTTACACAGACCACATGATAATTCACTGTGTTAACAAGCTGAACATTCATTGGCAGGGATTTGTCGACGGTCCTGTGGTTCCAGCATTACCGCACCATCTCCTGTCAGATTGTCCTCAGGGATTGAGGCGCTATCCAGAACAATCCATTTACTCACTATCTTTCCCCCTTTTGTGCCTCATTTCCTTTACAGCGGATGTTTTTAGTGAAGTAGTTTAGTGAGGATTTTTTTCCCCCTGCTCTCTCCAGCCCAGCATTAAGTTTCGCCTACCCTCCGACCCCGGTGGCTTTGCATGTGCACCAACAGCTGATGGGCCGTCAACCGGGCATTGTTGGCTCTGCCTTTGGCCACAGTCCACCTCTCATCCACCCAACACCAGCCTTTGCCACCCAGCGACCCGTGCCTGGCATCCCACCATCTGGACTCAGTGCCAGCGAGCGCTCAGTCATCTCCAACGACTCCTCGCAGGTGAGAGCGATGGCTAGTGCCTCTGCGATTCATCATTGCAGGTAATAGATAGCAGCGTCTGTGCCAGCCACATCTGAGGGAAATGCAACGAGCTAACGTGGTGTAGGCACGACCCCCCCCTCCATGTGTGCCTCTCCTGGGAGTTTCTTCCTACTTGTGTTGTCTCTTGTTTTTAGACTGCCGAGCGTGGCCCAGAACCTGCCTGCAGCAAACAACAAGGGGCTTGTTAGCATAGAATCCCACTGCTGACTCCATTAATCACTAGAGAGAGAACAAGAATATAGAGAGGGAATATTGACATGGATGGATGGATCCAAAGGGACTTTTTCCTCTCATTCCTCAGCCCTTACTGTATGTGCGGGCCTGCATTTGAAGTGAATATTCAGTGTTTATTACCCATCCTCCCTGCTGTTTCCTGTGCCTTGAATTTTATGTTATCACAAATGAGGCCTCATTCAAATCGGGCACACCAAAATTGCCTTTTCCCTTTTGCTAGAGTCAACAGAATATTGCTTTGAGGCCACAGCTGAATATCAAATATTGGACAAATTCTGAAGAGACTGAGCGAACAGAGAGTCCTGTAAAACACTCCAAATTATGGGAAAAAAACATTTTCAGGAATAGAAAGTCAAAGAAAAACTTGTCTGTTTTTTCCCAGAAGTTTAAAAACTCTTTGTTAATTCTTTTATTTCTTCTAGCTTGATATGTAACAAGAATTCCCTCTTGGGCATATTGAAGCCAGGGCCAAAGTCAGGTCATTCATTGGTTGAATTGGTTCATGTGTGTTTTTTTAATTGCAATGATTAGGGTAGCTAATGTGATACACTGAATTGCATTGCTTTTCATTAGCTTGGTTAAAGCTCTTGTCTGGGACTTGGGACTTGCAGGAATCATTAAGATTCAACCACGGTTGTTTTTTTTTTCAGGCTGATTAAGTAAATGACTGATTGACTTATAAGCATCACATACATTTTTAATAATACCATAAAGAATAAAACAAAAATATATATATGAGGAAATATAAAAATATACAGTACTGTGCAAAAGTCTTAAGCCAGCCCCCCTCATTTTCTTTGTTTTGCTAAGAAAATGGTAAATAGGTGCAGTTATTTAAGTAAATATACGCAAACACACATGGAAATAGAGTGTTTCAGTCAAGAAAACGATTTCTACAATTCTAATGAGCTTTTAAAGTTAATATTTGGTGTAGCCACTTTTATCCTTCAACACAGCCTGAGCTCACTTTAGCAAGTTTTATTGTCATTTCTTTAAGTAGTCTTCAGGAATAATTCTTCAGGCTTCTGGGAAGTAATTCAAGGCTCTTCTTTGGATGGTGGATGCCTTTTGTTCTGTTCTCTGACGAGATAATTTCACAGTAATGTTGAGGTTCGGGTGCTGGGGAGGCCAATCCATGACTGATAGTGTTTCACCAGCTGTTTTTCTATTCAGGTATGCGTTACTGCACTCGCAGTGTGTTTGGGATTATTGTCATATTGACAGGCATAATTCCTGTTCCCCAACACCACTGATTGAAATACAGCCCAGACCATGACAGAGCTGCCACTGTGTTTTACAGATGGCTGTAGATACTGAGCCATCTGTTGGATCTCTTCCATACATACTGACAATGATTTGAACAAAAAATAAATTTGGATTCATCACTCCATAAAACCTGATTCTACTGATTTTCAGTCCAGTTCTTGTGTAATATGACAAACCTAAGCCTTTTTCCCCTGTTTTACTTCCTCAAGACTTCAAGACTGACTTCTTGAAAGCCACGATTCCTCATTTCTCATGAGGCTTCATGTGTCTTTGCTAAGTTGTCTGTAACGTGTAGACACAACACTGGCTCATTCTTTTAGTTTGGCACCTAGTGGCTAAACAAAGAAAAAAAACCCACTGAAAATGGTCAGGCACAAGGACTGGACTGAAAGTCAGTGAAAAAGCAGCCAATGTCCAAAGAAAGACTTTGAGAGACCTTCAGAAAGTCTGGAGACCTACTGCTCGTGACCAGTTTAAAAAAGTCTGGCTGCTTGGAAACAAAATACACAGAAAAGAGTGGTCTCTTAAGATTTTTGTACAGTCGAGACAGTGACACTTTAGGCTCAAAGAAATACAATCTAATAATGTAATCATGTAAATACTCAAATATTTCTTCACAGGCCAAACCAACGAGTGAATCCGCTGTGAGCAGCACAGGAGACCCGATGCACCACAAACGTTCCAAAATGAAACCAGAGGAAGAATTGCCGAGCCCGGGCGCGGTGAGCATACAGGTGGGAGTCGCCTGCAGTAACTGCAAACATCAAAATTAGCTTTCATTTACTGACTCGATAGGTATTTTTCACTTATATGAGAACTCCACACATTATGGGGAAAAAAGGAAGCAAATTACTGCAAAATCCACCAGCTTGATTTTATTTTTAGACCCCCCAGAATAACAAGCCCATATAACTGCTGGTCACCTGCCAACATGGCTACAGCAATAGGCAAGCCTACCAGCCACAGTTTAGTGTTTATTTACCTGCATCTGGCTGATTTTCCCTTTTTTCCCCCTCTAATCAGTTTCAGTTTCCGAAGCAAAACTATTCATTGATCTTCGGGACACTGGTAGGAAATTGTTTTTGCTTTGGTTTAATCAGAATTTAAATGGCTGGGGTAAAGAAAGAGAAGTGTGATAAGAGTAAGTGTCTGCATCTGGAGCAAAAATCTTACGGGGGTCGATTCTCAGGCAGCAGCAGCAGAAGAAAGAGCCTGAGGTGTGCAGTGGAAGCCCGGGCTCTCCTGTAAAGCCCTCTCCAACTCCCTGCTCTACTCCGGCATCTAGCTGTGACAGTGAAATATGTCTGGGCTAATAGAGCAGCCTAGAGAAGGAAGAGGGGGTTAGATTCCTCAAATACTCACCTCAGTCCTGTCGTATAAAAACCACCAAAACAGAGAGGGGCTTTCAGCGCTACATTTCCGCCCTGTACTCTTTTCTCCCAGGCAGCCAGGTGAGGTCAGCTGTACGGGGGCACTGCGGCTACACCACTAACCAATAACCTTCAAGGCTGTGCCTTTCATGTGAAAAATGGCTTTTGTGACAGGTTTACATGGACGGATGTCAGGAAGAGGAAACGGTTACTTTTGCTTTCTAACTTTTATCTCAGCATGTTGTGCCGGTGATACTGATTGTTGTGCTAAAACTTGTTTTCCTCAGGACAATCCCGACGGTATGACTTTGGTGAAGGAGGAAGGGGACAAGGATGAGAGCAAACAGGAGCCAGAGGTAGTTTACGAGACAAACTGCCACTGGGAAAACTGCTGCCGTGAGTTTGACACGCAGGAGCAGCTAGTGCAAGTGAGTAGTTTTTAAAACCCACTAAAAATCACAAGATGTGTTCAACAAAATAACTATAAATGACTTAATATGAAAACAATTTTTCGTTGCCGTCTCACTGTGCTCATACTGTCAGTTTGAGTCACAACAACAGGGTCATGAGTACAGGAAAAAAATCAGCTTAGCATTTTAACCAAACGTGGAAAGCTGTTTGTGTTTTTGGAATGCATCACACTCACAAAGATACCTGATAATTAATATTTAGTAACAGAAATAAATGCTACAATTTCACTCACAGACTTTTGTAGACTGTCATAGTATTTGACAGGTAATGCCTGTAAGCAGATGTATCAATATGAGTATGTACAATATGTGGACAAAGGACAAGATTTCTATTATTGGAAGCTTTCTGGCTTCTGTCCACAGAGAACCTAAAAGAGAGCTGGCATGTGTGCAAAATGCATTGGATAAGCAGATGGAAACAGAACTCATAAATTAGTTTTTGTTAGACAGTTGCCTTAAAAATACTTCAAAAGTTTTATCTTACAACTTAAAGTAGCTGAGGCGACGTCTTTTTCATGGTAACACAGGATAGCGTTGCATAGGCATTCAGTCACATTTGGAGCCCACCTCTTGTGGCCATTCAAGAAACTGCAGGCCTGGAAGTTGCTGTTTGGATTGTACATAACGCCTGGACACGCAACTAAGCAACTTAGTCACAAAAATGTTTAGTATTTTGTCATATCAACTAAAAAAGTGTTCATATGTCAATGTTGTGGCTCCACTGGAGAAAATTTCATTGTCATTTGAAACTGCCCATCCACCTGCAGCCTTGGACTTGCATAGACTGTTGTTGGTCCGTCAGCCAGTGGCAGAGAAGATGTTATAACACAAACTGTGAAAAGTGACCATTGCCGCCACTGTCTGTACATGTCATGCTTCATTTTTGGATTTTCATTTTAACCGATCAGCATTCGACCAACGTGTAGGCCATCCTCCTCCAGCAGCATGCAGCTGGGATTTTGGAGAACTACACGGGAGTATGTTTGTAGTGGGTGAAAATCCCTCTTTGTATGCTGTCTGTACAGAAATCCATACGCAAACATTTGCAGTTCCATAAATGACACATAATGTCACTAAACTGTGCTCAGAATATTTGCTTTCAGTGACTTTTACCGCTTTTTTTTCTTGCTGCTGTTAAGCAAATGGCTGCTATTGCACTCAGGTGTCATTCATGGCTTACTATTGGGAGAGAAGTTTCTGCACTTCTCTGACAGGAGCAGCTTGTCTTGCAGGTAACAAACAGCGAGACACAACAGGGTGTTTGCATCTGTAAGACGCAGCAGAGCTACCACCACCAGTCTGCTTTTATTGGTTTCTATGCTGTGAGAGGTTTTTGCTTTCCCTTTTCTCAAGCTCAGTACATCCTAGCACAATCTACAGAAGCCGTGCTATTCTGGACAACGCCTGCTATCAGCCAACAACTTCTGCCTGCGTGTTTGAACACCAGCAGCAGCTGCAGCAGGGTCGGAGCTGCGGGCATCGACTGTTGCTGCCGCTGGATAATGCTTTTGGAGATCCGTGGACGGTGGTAATGGGCTCAGAAGCTGAAAAGCACATCACACAGCTGAACGGTGCAAACTGATTTGGAGGGTTAAGCCTTCCAGAGTGAGCTTTGTGTATTACACTGACTTGGCCGAACCCCCCCACCCAGCCCTCCGGTCTCTTATCTGAACTCTCACACAGCCCGGGAGATGGATGGCTCTCATCGTCTTGTGCCCGAGGGTTCGCTGTAAAGCTAAATATTAATGACATCACGGCTGTGTCACCCCCGCCGTGGCTGCTCACACTGGCACCATTAGCTTTGGCCCGTGAACAGCTCGGCCATCAGCTAAGTTGAGGAAGCAGAAGTTCCGAGCGAGCGATGAAATTACAACAATAGAAGGGGACGGTGAAGCGCGCACATCCGCTCACACGTGTGCGCACACATCAGCACACATCTGATAGAAAGATCCTCAGCTCTCCACAGCTGTCTACTTGCCGTCTTGACATTGCAATCCTCAGCCGCGGTGGTAACCCCTATCTATAATTGATATCCTCAGCACGGAATGGGCTGCCTCCCGTGTTTGAAGGGCTCAGCTCAAAGGTTGAGGATCTTGACAACTTCTTGCCCCGTGTTTCAGGGGGCGGGGGGCGAGCGGAGATGGTGGGAGAGGAAGTGAGAATGGCTTATTATTAGAAAACCTTGCCCACATCCACCCACCTTCTTTAGTCACGCCAGGTGGCCACTCGAACAAAGCCGTGTCCTCTCATTCCTCCACATATACTATCCCGCCTAACCCCGCCAAGCCGCTCTTATTATCAGATCGCCGTGTCGACACACGCTAACAAAATCCTTATTAGTTTTCCATTTTTCCATCCGCCTCTCCAGCGTTTGACTTTTTGATATTACGTTTTATTTCTCATTTTCTATGCACATGCAGATATGCTGAGAGATGCCAATAAAAGTCTTCGCCTACAGAATCCCTGCCCTCTAATTCAGCAGAGCGGACGGGAAAATGCTCTTATCTCTCCGCACCCCCACCCCCCTCAGTAATAGGATAAGTACAGTATTTGGACCACAGTGGCTCTTCTCACACATTGGGGAGGGGTTTGGGGGTGGAGGGGGGGGATTTCCATATAACTAAACAATGGAGCGTCCCTTCCCCCTGTACTTGTCTTCTGAAATGGCTTTGGGGAAAAAAAACATGATGAGAGGGAAAAAAGCCTTTTTCTCCTTGGTTGTAACTCTTTGAACCAACACAAACTTTCTAAAGCGACAGTCATTAAGACATCCGGCCGCTGTGTTAAGAGTCGCCGTCGTACCGTAAACGCCTTTTAAGTTTTAAAACTGGCGGCTTCACTGATTCCAATCCCCCCCCTTCCTTTTTCTTTGTGGTTGGCCTAATTTTAGAATTAAGCCTTTGCACCACCCTCATTGCTCTCCACCTTGTTCAAAAGCACTCCTGCCGTGCTCTTGATGCATATTTTTACACTCTCAAACGTGCTTTCACCATGACACGCCACGGCGTTCCTTTATCATCTGCGTTTAAGCGCTCTCGGTGCCGCCGATAAGATAAACATCAGATCTGTGCAATTTGGCTCACTTATCTGGCCTACCCAGTCAGCAAAAGCGAGGCGGGCGTCAATTTTCGTTTGCTGTATTTATTTCATTTATTACATTTCAGCTCTTTTGTACCTCTCCCATCTCACTCTCCCCTCAGCTACACATTCTTTTGCTTCCCCATTTTTAATTTTTTTTAATTTTTTTGAGGGTGGGGGTGACACAAACCTCTCCCTCTCTCATTTTCTCTTTCATTTTCTCTGCCTCCCCTTTTTCCCCCTCAGAGGGAGTACTTTTAAAGATAAGGCCTGGTGGCTCCTTTAATGTCTCTCTTGAAGTAGGCTTTTTTCACTGGGGTTTGTCGCCGGAGATGTGAACCCCACTCTCCCAAACTTCCCTAATATGGCCTCGCCGAAGAATCTTTTATTTTTTCATTGATCTATTACCGATACTTCACCAATGAGAAGTCTAAAATCAAACTCTACATTTTTGCCGCTATTTAACACTGAAAAGATTTTAAAAACAGTGGCTTTAAGGTCATTGCATATAATGCAGTTTTACTCGATGAATTTCCAGGTTAATTGTTTTTTTACCCTTCAGCTTTTTTCCCTATTCAAAGCCTGTTTATTTTAGAATTACGTGAAACAAATAGGTGATGCTGGATATCAGTACTTAAAAAAATTGTGGCTTCTGAATTATTTCTCTCCCAGTATTGCAGGTATGCACAAATAGCAGGCTTGTTTTGGAAGATATGACAGACTTTAAACTGAGGTGTCTGAAGAAGTTGGTGGTCTGCATGTGTGCGATTTTTTTTTTTTTTTTTTTTTAGCTAATAAAGCCTTTTGCATCCTCCAGAGCCTACTGTTATGTTCCAGGTCAGCTTCATAGGTGGCGCTGTGATGTCCTTGTTCTTGGATGGGGAGCTGCCTTTGCTCAGCCGGTGCGCACCCTCACTGAGGTGACTGCTGCGCGCCTTCCCAGTGTTAAAGGGAGATAAACGCAGGCGCAGTCTGAAGGCAGCCCCCCACCCACCCTCTCCCGCCTGCTGGCGCAGGCCTTTAATTGGTAAAATGCAGATTTTTTTTTGATCAGGAGAAGGATTAGGCCTCTTATCTGTCTAGAGTATCATACTCTAAGATGAAAAGAGTGTGCTGAATTACACATGCCAATTCTGGCTCCCTCACTTACTCTCTTCCCTTCCTTCACTCACTCATTCCCACCCCCCTCGCTTCCCATTTACTTCCTCCCTCCTTCCCTCCCTTCTTTGCCTTTTTCATTCTCGCTCCCCCCCCCCCTCTCTTTACACAATGCACTTCACCAACTGACATCACAAAGGAACATATGATTTATTAGGCGGCGCTTGATAAAGCTAAACGGTGTTGCGGGTCCCACAGCTTAGTGAAATTGCCTTGTAAACAGGCCCTCTTTTCATGCACGCTTGCATTCTAATGCATGGAGGCTATGTCCCAGAGAGGGTTTGATAAGGAGACATGGAGATGGATACTGAAGTGGGCAAAAAAAGAAAGGAAAAAAGAGAGAGAGAGGGGGGTGATCCTGTGTTTTAGTAATGCATATAAGATGTGAGCATTTGAGTATTTTATGGAAACAAATCATGCTTTTTTAATTTATTTTATTTTATATGTATATTAGTTATTTTACATATTTTGTTTACATGAATTGGAGTGTAAAGTAATTGTGTCTTTTAGGGCTATTTATGTTTATTTAAAATATTTGTTAGGGCCAAACAAGGATATGGACCAAAAAACAGTGCCTGCACCTCTGTGTGTGTGCGCGTGCACCTCATACGTCACAGACGGCTTCACTGTCCCCTGTGTCCGTGTCCCTTGCGTTCCCTGTTGTGCGACTCCCTCCTAAATCCATCTTGGTGGCGTTTTTACAGTTGTTGGCCGATAAGCTGGCAGGGGGAAGATGAATAACCTGCCGCGCCGCCGCTATCAGCACCTGTTTGTCGATTTAGCCGGCCAACGGGACCTGTCTGCTCAGCATGGAGATTATTGATTCAATAAGAATTGCCATTAGATCTTGCCATTAGGTTTCTCGGCGGCCCTTCTCCCCCGTGCTGCCTGTCCCCCTTTTTGTCAGCCCGGAGGCTCATGCATCACGCCCGTCAACGACCTCCTTCGTTTTGTACAAACAGAGCGTGACTGTGTATCCATCCGTGTGTGCGAGCGCGCACTGCGCCGTGCCAGCCACCGGCATGATCCAGCGCCGCGGCCCCTCTCCTCATCGCTCTCAGCCGGCGGATATTGAACGCTGGTCACAACAGACCGATCGCTTGCCACCGGGGTTCCCTCACGGAGAGGAAGAAAAAGAGAAGACGAGTCAGGTTTTTCCGAAGCTCGGACCAAGGTGGGGGAGAAGATCAATCTTGGGGAAACTTCGCTAACGTCCATGGTCAATCAGGCTCCAATCATTTCCCCTGGAATTAGTCTGGTTTGACACTTTAAAATTAAAAACTGTCAAGTGAGAATAATGGAGGTTCCCTGCCGATATATTAGTGTCAATTTTACTCTTTGCTTTTGCGCTCTGCTGTTACTGTTTTCACTCATTTGTTGGTACTCATCCTTTAGTATTGCTGGGAAGGGAAAGGCTTGGGGTCAGAATAAAAGAATGATTATAAGAAGCGCGGTGTCTCTTTGATGTCATGGTCATGCTTGCGCTTGGGGTCATGATCTAGCCAGTGAGCGAGGAACTGAGAAGGTACAAAGATGACATTGTCAGGGCAGCTTCATGCCTGGAGGGTAAATGACCCTGGGTACTTTATCTGCTTTGGTCCTGCATGTTTTATAGCTCGACAATCTTGGATTCCCCAGACATTTAAGAGCGTTCAAAGTCAAGTATGTATTCATCTCCCTTCCTCTGTCCCTCCTCGTTCAGCCTAAAGGTATAAAGAGTCCTCTCTGCTGCTCAGGAATGTAATAATGCTGGTTTCTTTCAGTCAGGATATTGTCTGTCTCTGTGGGTTTAAATTGCTCTCGGATAGACACTTCAGAGGCCACCACACACTGTTGTCTCTGAAAGAGAGCCAGATGTTGACTTCTTCCCCAGAGCGTCTACATCTTCACATCCCCCCTCCTCCCCTTTCCTCTTTCATTCCTCTGTAACTTAGACCACTTATCCCATTTTACAAGACAGTTTGTGAGGAAAAAGAAAAAAAAATATGGAGTAAAAGGGAAGAGAGAAGGGGATGGAGCAAGGGAAAGGTGGTACTTGCAGATATAATGCTTGGCTGGAGTTGTAAAGCCCTCGCATTTCAGACGCCTCGACTGAACTTTTGATTTCTTTCCCTATCCCCTCACCTCGCTCCCACCTCCCCCGTCTTCCTAAGCCTCAGATTGGAAGTTGCCACGGCAGCACAACTGTCAGCACTTGTCATGGAGGGGCGCGAGCCCAGTGTGATGCGAAGTGACAGGGTTTTATTTGAAAATCCCGTTCAGATCGGACACCGAGACTCACACGTCTGCCTTTTCTTTGCCTGCTTTTATGCAGATTTCAATAGACTGTGAAAAGGAGAAAGACTATAGAGGAATGAGACTGAAGAAATTAAATGGAGATTCGCCAAACGAAATATTATATTTCCCCCTATGTGGTGCAGAGGAAAAAAAATTGCTCAAGCTGAAAAACAAATGCGCAAAGTGATGTTCCACTTCTCACGAGAGCGGTCCTGTTTTAAATTCTCTCATCTTCTTTTGCAGCACATCAACAATGACCACATCCACGGAGAGAAGAAGGAGTTTGTGTGCCGGTGGGAGGAATGCTCTCGAGAGCAGAAGCCCTTCAAGGCACAGTACATGCTGGTGGTCCACATGCGCAGGCATACTGGGGAAAAACCGCACAAGTGCACGGTAAGGGACGCTCAGATAGGCTCAGCTGATGTCACATTATTGCAGATTAAAGCTGATTTTGAGGGGCACGACGTTTGTGGTAAAAGTATGTGATGTGTGAGTGAAACTGTCTTCGTCTCCTCAGTTTGAAGGCTGCACCAAGGCCTACTCTCGTCTGGAAAACCTGAAGACTCACTTACGCTCCCACACCGGAGAGAAACCGTACGTGTGTGAACACGAAGGCTGCAACAAGGCTTTCTCCAATGCATCAGACCGGGCGAAACATCAGAATCGAACACACTCCAATGAGGTGCCAACAGGTTCTTTCACACATTGAACATGCCAAAAAAACAAAGAAAAACAAAGAAACTCAATGTTCGTCTCTCGTCTCTCTCTTAGAAACCGTATGTGTGTAAAATCCCGGGATGCACAAAACGCTACACAGATCCAAGCTCCTTACGAAAGCATGTTAAGACGGTACACGGGCCGGAGGCGCACGTCACCAAGAAACAGCGTGGCGATTACCCGCGCCCGCCGCCCCAGCCCCGGGAGCCTGGGGGGAACGGCCAGGGTCGCTCGCCAGGGCAACTTTCCCTGGGCGGGTATACGGACCAAAGGGAGTACAACCACTCTACCTCAAAACAGGACGATTGTCTGCAGGTCAAGTCTGTCAAGACAGAGAAGCCCATGGTAAGACTTCAGCTTTTGTATCCTTCTTGCCGACTCGCATGTGTTTAACTTCATTTTGATTCCTGCACTTTAACTTTCTAACATTCTGACTACTATTTACTTGAACTTAGTGAATGAATGCCTAGTATTTAGGGTTGATATAGCATTTAATAGGGGCCATGCATGTTTAACACCATAATCTTCTAATGAGTACATGTTTCCTTCTATCCAATGCTTCGGCATTTCTCTCCTTGCCTTTCTAAGGACAGTGGGTAATCAGGTGAGATAGGTATCACTTTATATTTTATTTGTAAAATATTCTCATGTTCTTTGCTCATCATCCTATTTCCCATCAAACGTTTAACATCCTGTCACAACTGCTCCACACGTTGACTTTAAAACATGCCAGATGGGTTCCCATTCCTGGTTTCTCTCATCCCTTAAATTCATGAAAATACTGTTCTTCTCATTGCATTGTACGGCACTTTGATATTGACCAAAGGCATTGTGTTACTATAAGCTGAGAGCATGCCTTTGGGGAGAACTGCAAGGGCACTGAAAGTAAGCTTGATACTGCTCAGGGCTGCACTGTGCAGCCAAACTTAATCGCTAGTAAACAGGATCAAAACCACTAAATACTATTTCAACTTGATGCCATAAAAAAAAGGATCTCATTATTCCCATGTGCAACTTAATTTGTAACATTCCGTTAAATAAAATCAAAAAACAGGAGCTCAAAAAGATATTTGACTATCCTCCATTTGCCTCGTTTTTATCCAGATGTGGTCACATGAGAGGAGTTATTGATTAGACCTCTGTTACAAAAAAGATGCTCGGTGATCCACAGACTATGTGATGGTGGTGATTTCTGTTCCATGTGTACAATACTCGTCTGCCTCTCATGTAGCACCACAGCTGAGCAGACCGTGTTAGGGTCCAGTAGATGTGGTCACAAGTATTCTAATAGATTTCTGAACAGAAAATAAACATTGACTCAGTGATGTTCTGTTTTCAATATACGTCTAACATTTTGCATCTGTACAACTACTGGCTAATATATACAAAAGTCTTAAGTTACCCCTAATTTTTTTTTTATATTTTGCCATGAAAGTGAAAATAGGTGCATGTAAACATACATGGAAATACAGTATATAAGGCAAAAACAGACCACAAATATTCTTCAACACAGCCTGAACTCTCTTGGGTAATTTTCCAGACTTCTTGAAGAGCATTCAAGGCTCGTCTTTGAATGTTGGTTTCCTTTTATCCCATTCACTTACAAGATGCTGCGTTGGCAGTGTGTTTTTCAGTCAAAGGCATGCGGTAAAATGAAACAGTTACCAAGCAGATGCTTTCCAGATGTTATTGCATGGTCAAACAAAATCTGATGGTTTTTTCCCCCAAAAGATTAAAAGTAACTTTCACACAATCATTACACACACACGACTACAGTTGTGTTTCATAATGGTTCATTTTCATGAATAATGATCATTGTCCAACATTTTAGAGAGTGCATCCTCATTTGTCATCATTTGTAACGCTTTATATCTTCACTTGTGTAACCTGGAGTCATTGTTTCTAACTATTTAACTAATATATTGATTGTTTTTCTCACCTCTCTTCTCCTATTCTTATTCTTCTCTTTCTTTCCTGGCGTGCATCAGACGTCTCAGCCAAGCCCTGGCGGTCAGTCTACATGCAGCAGTGACCAGTCCCCCATCAGCACCTATCCCAGCAGTGGAGTCCAGCTTGCTGTGAGCGCCGGACGCTCGCCAGGGGAGGGGCTGGAGGAGGACGAAGAGAAAGAGGAAAACGAAGAGGAAGTAGAGGAGTGTGAGGGTGAGCCAGCCCCCATCATGGACTCCACTGTCTCCACAGCTACCGCGGCTATGCTGACCCTCCAGGCGAGGCGAAGTATCGGCCGCCCTCTGCGATGGATGGAGCACATCAAGATGGAGAGGCTGAAGCAGGTGAATGGAGCGCTGCCCAGGCTGGGGCCCCTATCCCCTACACCGCCCCCCAATGCTTCTGCAGTACCCAACATGTTGGGGAAGGGTAAGGTTAACTTTTACATTTTTAAATGTCATTTTGTCCATTTTATTTGAAGCTTAAATGGGATTGTGAAGGATTAAAAAAAATCCTCTTATAATGGAATGGTTTAGACACATAGTAGTTAAAGAGCACCTGTAAACAGAATTCACACCTCACCATGACCGTGCACACAAATCACAGAGATAAATTACCCTGAATTTCATCTTCTGGCTGAAGGATTCAGGCAAAACAAATGCTTAAAATTTACTGTTCTGCTGGAAAATGGTATCAAGACCATATCAAGCTGTATATCATATCAGAGAGAATAGCATGTAATGTGATGTTTCATGGCCCAACTGCTGCCAGTTGTCTGTCGTAACATCTGTTTGAAAGATCTCTCCACACTTAGACTTAACTTATTTGGCTTCTCCTCATCATCTTTGACTAATATCCCGTTTTCACCACACTTTTTTTTTCTCCCTCCCCTTGTTTCTCTTTATCGTGTCCAAACTTTTCTCATTCCCATTGTCTGTGTGTCTCTCCTAGGAACCTGTCTGGGCAGGCAGTGGGGGGTGTCTGCCCCTCAGCCACCTGCTCATGCTGAGCTGGGCAGCACAGAGCTAACAGTGCTCAACTTGCTCAGAGACCGGCGTGACAGCAGCGGCAGCACCACCAGTTCAGCCTACCTGAGCAGCAGCCGGCGCTCCTCCGGCATCTCCCCCTGCTTCTCCAGCCGTCGCTCTAGCCAGGCTTCCCAGAGCGAGGGTACGGCAGCAGCCGCCCACCACCGCCGCCACCACAACCTCAGTTCCACCGACTCTTACGACCCCATCTCCACCGATGCCTCCCGTCGGTCCAGTGAAGCTAGCCAGTATGGAGGTGGGGTGGGAGGAGGGGGTGGAGGGGTGTTCTCAGTTGGGGGCTGTGGAGGTGTGGGAGGAGTAGGGATAGGGGGAGGAGGAGGGGGATCACGAGGGATGCTCAATTTAACCCCAGCCCAGCACTATCACCTTAAAGCCAAGTATGCAGCAGCAACAGGTGGCCCGCCTCCTACGCCTCTACCCAACATGGAGCGCATGAGCTTGAAGACCCGCATGGCCATGATGGATGAGGGTGGTAGCAACCACTGTTTGCCACCTCTAGTCAGGCCACCTCGCTGCAGTGACGGCACCAGTGGGTACAGCAATGGCTACACAGGACATGCAGGTAACAGGAGGAGGGTCTTCTACCCTGGCGAGGGACCACTGAGTGGAAACCGGAGGGCTAGCGACCCAGTGCGGACGCAGGCTCCTGAAACTTGTAGTTTCCCTCCGGTGCAGCGCTTCAGCAGCCTTAATAACCTCCACCCTCTTCCGCCTCTTGCTCAGCACTGTACGCCGGAGTCTCGCAATTTGAACCTACAGAACTACACGCGCTCAGAAGGCAACCTGCACAGAGGCCTGCAGCACTCGCCATACACCCCTAGCATTGCGGAACAAGCGGCCTTAGAAGCTCTGGCAATGGAGGACAATGGGGAGGCTGAGCTGTTGCTTGGGGATGAGGATATATTACCAGATGATCTGGTGCAGTATCTCCACTCCCAAGTTCAGTTGGACAATGGCTCTCACATGCACAATGAGGACCAAATAGCTTCTAGCCAAAGGGACACCTCCCACCTATCTATGGAGGAGATAGACCAGATCCAAACTCCGGGGTCAAATATGGCCTTCCCTGGGTCCCATAGTCTTCAGCAGCAGCAGCAAAAGTTACGAGAGAGGAAGAGCCCCAGTAAGCTTCCCATCCAATGGAATGAAGTAAGCTCTGGGAGTGCTGACAGGTCTCCTCCAAGGGATCAAAACCACCATTCGCAGTGTAGAAGGTGGCCTAGCACAGAACACGGGCCTGTGTCTGCACCTTTTGGCAGGTTTGGAAACATGGTTATTCAGCAGCAAGTACCCGTTGATTTCCAGAACAGTTGCGCCCAAGCTAATCAGTCTCAAAGTGCTTGCTGCGTAAACCCTGGAGTGAAGCTCGAGACATCACCTAACTCCTGCTTGGAAATGAGAGGTACTGGTCACAACTCTACAAACAACTTTAATAGGCCTAATTTTACACAGATCAGCAATGGACTTTTTCCCCAGGGCTTCAGAGAGCAGGCCTCCAACGGATTTCAAAAACAGAGCCACTTCCATCAGAAGCACAACAGCAGCTCTTGCCAGGTAGGAAACAACCTAATCCTTAGCAGAGCCTCCATGGATTACCTCCCCAGCCTCTCCCAGGGGTCTGCTCTTCATCACAATCGCCCGGTACATGTTCCTCATCCACCAATCAACAGGAACTTGGGCAGAACCCAGCAATACCTCAGTCCCGGGAGCACCAATGAAATCGAATCTTGCGTCACTCAACAAGCACAACTGCAGAGGAGCGGCGAGAACTGCTCCCTTGCGAATCAAGTTTCTGGGCTGAAGCTGGAGTCCCAGGATCATGGATACTTAGAGCAGGGCTTTGTTGACTGCCCCTCTTACGAACCAGCAGATCATAAGGCCTCCACGTTCCATGTTCTGGAAGATCAGTGCTTGTTGGACTCCATAGCTGCATCTGAGGGACAAGGTGGTGGAAGTGGCAACGGGGATTCGGTTGCTCTTCTCTCCCCTGGTGCAGATCAGGTGACCAGCACAGTGGACGGTAGTGTTCCTGGTGTATTAGATGAAGGGGTAAGTCTGGACTTCGGTGCCATGCTGGAGGATGGCTATGACCAGGGCAGCTTGGTCTCAGGAGCGTTGAGTCCCTCCGTCTTCCAGGGTCTGTCCAGGACCTCCTCACGCCTCACCACCCCTCGGGCATCCGCTGCCTTCCACAGTGTGGTCCCTGGCCTAAACAACATGGCCATCGGAGACATGAGCTCGCTCCTCACCACCCTTGCTGAGGAGAGCAAGTTCTTGGCTATAATGCAGTAGCTGCTCTCTTTCTCTCTGCTTTCTCCTCCCGTAGAAAAATAAAGGAAAAGGAAGAGGAAAAACTCTGGTGTATGTGAAGACAAAGTTAAAAGCGGTAATTATGAGAACTTTATGTACTTAGAAGTGTTCTGAAACAGGCAGTTGCCAAGCCCTTGCTTTTTTATTTTGTAAAAATGTCATCCTACGCAGAAATGGGATGTGTCAAAAATCGTGTATAAATAAATAGTTATATTCCTTTTCTGGAATGAAGGCTATTTTTGGAAGCCCTTCTCTTTGTAAAACTACGTGATGGTGAGCAAAAGCTCACGCCCTTGAATCAGTATTCTGTGTATTGTTACTGTTTTTGCTGTACGCCCTGTTGGTAACAAAAAATATAAAATAAATGCATGTACTCAAGTGAAACATTCAACACTGTCTATACGGGTGCATAGACTAGCCCACGTGCCCACGTATCAGTCGTGTACTGCTCCCACTGGTACAAAGCAGATGAATCCATTGTCATCATAGGAAGTGAGACACAGGTCATGAATTCAAGAGGCCCCGAAAGCAACTTTATATATCATAGTTTTTAACAAGTGGTATATTTACATTTGTTGTTACATTTTTGTCTGTACGTTCCTTTTGTGAAGCTGTAAATGTTTCAGTGCTTCTACCAAGTTTTGCCAAGTGGTGTTTTTCCTCGAGACGGTATCGAGTCCAAAACGTGGACCACACATCCGAGTGTTCAAGGCGCCGTAGATTGTTGTCTACTTGATATCTAAATGGCTTGATTTAGTTAGTCTGGTAAGGTACTCACAAGTGTATATAACTGTTTTTATATTCTGTTCGTTTTGTTGACGTTGGATTGCACGGTTGTTCGAAGCTGATGTGTAAATGGACTTTCTCTCCTTGATTTGGTGCTTTTTTTAAGAAAAAAAGAAAGAAAGAACAAAAACGAAAAATGCTTACATGGATTGATTTGAGTACTTTCTATGGTTTTAAATTGTCTTAATAACTGATGGCGGTCCACAGCACACAGTTTTCCGCTCCCAATGAAAAGTGCTGTATAGTGACGTGTTTTGTTTTATAGGAAATCATGAGTATCGTTTTCTCCAAAGCTCTTAAATTCAGAATGTGTACTGCCATTAAGTATTGCAGTGACTTTGTCAACAGTGTTAGTATTGCCTTGCAGTCTTGTGTGACTGCACACAGAATATCGAGTAGTTTACCTTTTACTCTGCATCAAAGCAGTGAGGTACAAACTGTTTTATTGTTTTTTGGTACTTTTTTGGTCATTTTTGTAGCTGTGCATTGATGGTGTTTCCTTTTTTTGGTTTTGTTGTGTTTTTTTTTTTTCATTTTTTCAAAGAAGTAGAAATCATTTCCTTTGAAAGAAGGAAATGTCAGAGGTATGTGCCTTATATGTATCTGCCTGTCAGAAAAGAAAGAGATCACTGCCAATCTTCCATTGTGAATTATGAAAAGAATAAAAGTAAACATGTAAAGTGTCTTGTGGGGTCTGAAAAAAAGAGAAAAATCACAGAACATTTATATAAGAAAAGTCTGAATATCAGAAAAGTTGAGATTTGCGAAATGCATTCTACTTTTCTTTTTTTTTCGTTGTTGTTTTCACATTTATTGTGCTTTTATATATATATATTATGTAAATACATTACTCATGCTGTAGTTTTAGCAGAGGAACTAGGGCGGGGGATATCCTGGGCCAATACAGAACTGACTTTGATAGCAGGGATTCCCAGGCCCTGGGCAGAGACCAGGCAGATCTGGCTCAGAGCGGAGCTTCAAGTGCCCAGCGCTGCCCCTCCGCCAGAAGAGCCACTTTGCTCTTTTATAACTGACTACAAATGTTTGTATGGTTTTAATAAAAATGGAAATTATATTTTAAGTGTCTTCCCTTCTTTATACTGCAGTTTTGATATTATATGAAACATATTGCTTTGAACTCTGTGCCTGTTTTCATAAAGACACAAGCCCAAGATAAGAACCCGAGCTACTTCAGTAACTCTGGACACATCCACCTCAATTTACTATAAATCAAAGTCACTAAAAGGAACAATATTATGCAAGTTTATTTAAAAAAAAGAAAGAAAAAGATTGCAAGATACAAAATAAAATAGTCTGATGCTACTTCAGACTACTGTGTGGAAATATTCTGCCATTAAAAGTAAACACAATGTTCCAACATGAGTAAATTCATTCAGAGAGGCGCGAGTGTTCCTGATGCCCTCTTTTGATCATCAACAGAGACTACACTGTAAGGTTGGAGCTCATGAAGTTGATGGATATAAATTACATGTTTGGTTACATATTCACATTAGAAGCAGTCACGTCCTCATCTATGTTGAGATTAAAGCCAGCAGGTCTATAGCCCACGTCTATTTACAGGCCCCTTAAAGCTGACAGCCCATCAGCTCCAATCAGAAGTCCTTTTAGTGTGAGCACAGTGAGATCTTGCATCACTTCCACCCCCCCCCCTCTCTCCCCGCCTGACTTTCCAGAGCGAGAAAAAAAAATGGGAGTCTTTTCTAAGCGAGACTCCCATTATGCTTTTAAGGAGCTCGACACAAGTGCAATCATGCAACGAGAACGAAGGCTACGGTTAGACTGTGGAGAGGGAGAGCAAGAGACCTTTAAATTGTTCCAATGGGATACAAGATGGTGCGCTTTTACTTTTGATGCGGCTGTCTCAACAATTTTTTCCCTCCCTCTCAAAAAAAAAAGAAAAAAAGCTTGCCACCTTTTTCCAACACCCCCTTTGCATCCTTAAGAGTTCACTTAGCGGAGACGGAGGATCCTGTGAAGTAAGACACCCCCCCTCTCCATTCTCAAATCTGTTCATGCATCTCTACACCAGAAAAGCCATTAAAGTTATGGATAAACAAGCTAAACAGTGCTACGTCACATCCAAATGAAGAAAGGGTGTTTGGTATACAATAGGAAACATTTTATTACTAAAAATTTCTTATACTGAAGGTGCTCTTTCAGCAGCGTTTCCACAACTACTCTTTATTGAAATCACAAGATTTTTTTTTTTTTTTAACCACTTACTTGAAACAAAACAAATCATACATGAAATGACAGTAACTATGGACTATATACAACAGTGGGAGAGAGGTGGGGTTGGCTTCAATCGGCCAGCATTGTTTGGTGTTTTAACACACTAGGCTCGTACAGGAGGCACTTGAATGTGAGAGCCTTAAGAGCCACGACCTAGCCAGAATGCTGGAGGGAGAGGAAGGTTAAAAATGGAATCGACCGGCAACAGAAAACAATGACTACCTGCTTTAAAAATTAAGAAAAAACAAAAAAACTTTTTGTAAGGAGTTCATAATATGCATCTATTCCTTCAGCTCAGACCTCGAGGCCCGAGGACTGGTTAGTGGAGCGGGGAGGTTGTCGTCGTCACATGTGGGACACTGATGCACATACAGAGCATTTTTACAGGCCTGCACCACGCAAATCTATAGCACAAAGGGTGCACATTCAAAAGCATGCATCGCCCCACAATGAGCAATGTGGTTATAAAAGAGGAAAGGTGTGTTTATGTTTAGACGTCTGCAACTACGACAAAATTCAACTGTCTGCTGCTCGAGATTGTTAATGCAATAGACATACACAGTATTTACAGGAATCATATTTTTTCTTTTAAACATCTGTTTCTCTGATGCCAGTTAAATTAAAAAAGAAACTGTAACTCATTGGATATCAGGGACAAGTTTACAGTGACAATTGCAAAAAAAACAAAAAACCTATGTTTTCAAGAATGGCTACCATTTCAATGATCTATTTACAATAAAACACAATTATGCATCCATAAACAAAATGATGCTGAGGACGAAAAAAAAAAAATCCATGACATTCTGAACAGAAGTCTGTGAGTTGGCTGCCTCACTGCAGAGTTCCCGTCAGAGCAGGTTTAGTGGTTGGCTCTGTCTGTGTTGCTTTGGGAGTGTGTGGCATTCAGCGTTTCAGATCTTCTCCTGGATAAAGGGGTGCTGCAGAGCCTGGTTGATACTGATGCGCTTGGCAGGGTCCAGCATCAGCGTTCCATCCAGCAGGTCCTTCAGCTGCATTACCTTCTTCCTCTGGTCCTCGGGCAGCCGCTGGCCTCCTATCATGTCTGCCAGCAGGTCTTTGGTGGGGTTGATGGTGCTCATCACTGTCACCTTCTCCTAAAGGCGTCGAGCAACAAAAATATTAAACTTTTAAAACTTCTATTAAAATAGCAGGACATGTAAAAAAAAAGAAAATGGTTTAGAGGCAAGAAAGAACACCTTACCCTTTCAGTCACTTTGTCTACTTCAATGTACAAGAAGTTCAAATTCTGATCGAAGTGCTGGTCTTTGAACAATCCTTTACGGATCATCTGTGGAAAAGAATCCAAAACATTGCATCAGTCTTCTTGAACAGAGCACAGTAGAGCAACACATCTCCCTTCATCTAGAAAAGGGGAAACAATCACTGAAGGAACTGAAATTATATGATGCAATTTCACCTTGTTGGGCATCTTGCCCTTGAGGTCCATAGCTAGCTTGAGCATGTGATTGTTGGAAGATCCGGGAAGCAGGATTTTGCCCGTGTAAAGCTCGTACAGAGTGCAGCCGACGGACCACATGTCGATGCCATAGTCGTATGGCTTTCCTATGACTGAGAAGGAAATTATGAGCAACTTCAAATTTAAAAAGAGCTGATTAACGGTGAACGTGGAAAAAATAAATAGTAGTACTTACTAATTTCTGGAGCCCTGTAAAATCTGCTGACCAGATATGGTGTGATGTCATTGTCAGCAACATGTGATGCCGAACCAAAGTCACACAGCTTCAGGATGGTCTTTGACTCGTTCACCTTTTAAAGACATGAATAGAAGTCACGTGTGGCACAGCTACTTTAGTCATTCTGTGAGCTGATTTAAGATGACTGAGCATTTGAGTCATACCAGGATATTATCTGGCTTGATGTCGGCGTGGAGAATGTTGCATCGTTTGAGCAGCTTGAGAGCCAAGAAGAGCTGCTGGCTGTAGGAACGCACAGCTTTGATGTGAAGCCCAACATCTTTACCGTACTTCTTCAACACCTCTCGCAAATTCATGCTGCAAATGAGAATTTACAAACTCATGAATTATGCTGAGGTAATTAATGAAAAGCACACCTCTCAAAATATGATGAAAATGAATGTGATGTCCTCTCTCTGAGTACCTTAGAGGCTCAAACACCAAACAAAGATGCTGCTTGTGGTAAAAGTGCCTGAAAAGGCGCAGGCAGTGGAACTTGTCATCGGGATCGGCGTCATTCAGCTTCTTCAGGAATTCCAGCTCTTTTAAACCAGTCTTGTGCCTGTTAACCAAACATACATGCTGTCAGGAGTGAAGCCATTACAGCATTTAAACAGATCCATAACTTTCACATATGAAATGCTAACATTCATGGGAAGACTCACATGAGCTCGTTGTTTCGGATGATCTTGATTGCCACCTCCTGGCCGGCTCGGGCAGTGTCTCTGGCTCTGATCACATTGCTGAACACACCTTGTCCAGTGTAGCCATACACGTCGTAACGTTTGTCCAGCGTCTCCCCGATGTTCACTCCTAAACAACCACACAATTTACAAATTTGTAAAATGAAATGAGATGAAGTCTCTCGTTCCACTTAAAAACCAACTTTGATGTGTGACGAACGCAAACAGGCTACAACCTTCATTCCTGGTGACATTAAACAAGCATAAAATGTCACCTTAACCTTCCGTTAACAGAAAGGAAACACTTACGGTAGTAACCCTCAGCATCAGTCCAGTTGTCCCTGAGGTTGGGGTTCTCCTTGAAGTCCTTTCCTACACCGGCTGCTCTCATCCTGGCACTCTGCAGAAACAGCATGAAAAAACAGAGGTCAGTAATTCACTGGTGTGCCACAATAATTTACACTCTTCTGAAGAACGACACAGAGACACGAATTAAAAATAAAGTAAGATTTTAAGACGCCCTACTGAGCTCAGTATTTAAATACTTACGTCAAAGTCTGCAGCAAACATGTCATCTGACTCGGTAAACATGTCTGGAGCTGAAGGCTTCTTCGGGTTAGATCCTGAGACACACAACAACAACAACAAATTATACCAGCAAAAGATGAGTTTCTGCTCATTCAGCATGTTGTAAAACAGTATATCTGGAACTTGTGTTTGATTCACATACTCTGCAGAGATCAAAACATGCTGCAGGTGGCAGAGACACCAGGCTTTGGATTACAAGCCAGCAACTGAATGAACACATGACAGAAAGAAACAAAATTAAAATCCCTGCATCACAAAACGCTGCATTTCTCACACAAACGAGCCACTAAATACCCTTTTAGACATGTGTACTTCCTGTACTGGACGTTTTTTAACATGCTCCTGTGTTAAAGTGAAAATACCAAATTGTTCCAAACTGCAGGGAAGCAATATTAATGCAGCGTCCTAGCTCCAATTTCAAGTAATGTAAAAACGCTTTTTATCACATTTCACGTTTATAAACTTGATTTGATTCATTTCTGCTGAAGGGACCGTGACAAAACCAAAAGAAAGAAAGAAAAAAACCTGAAAAGTGCCATTTTGCTTTCAACAAAAATCATAGCCAGAAAACTGGGAACAGACTGTCCAAAAGATTGCCATCTCTGACAGAAGGAGCTTTTAACTGTTAGGTTTCATCTCTCCGCCATGCTCACAGAAGACTGTGCTCTTCAGTGATCAAGTAGGCACAGGCAGCGACTCAAATCTCTTTTCAGAAAAATTTCAAAGGCTTAAGTGAGGGGTGAAAGTAAAGGAAGGACAGCGCAGGACAGTCTGTCGTTACCTGGGTCAAGCTGTCTCCTTTTTGCTAAGATAACACATGAAGGCACGTTTGTATTTGGCCTAAAACTGACCATTTTAAACGAGCTCCGTGTTTGTCATGTGTTTTCAGCGGTCACTTGTATTTAAATTTGGATTCTTCCGCTTCATATGCAAAACAAAAAATAAACAGCATTGCCATTCGCAAAGACCAAATGTGTTGATTTAAACTGGTGGGAAGTGCAATGCATTTCATATGTTAGCTATGGCAGAATTAAAACAATACAGATGGGGTCTCACACTTTTAATTCATTCATTCTGCCTGTTAAAATTCATAATAACATTCAGTAGCGCATAAAGGAGGAGAGTATACTTTGCAGCACGTCAGGTGTGTATGCAGTCCTGTAGAATGGCCAAGGACACATCAAAGAACACGCTGCTAAAAACAAGTGGCTCTAACACACCCAGACCTCCTGCAGTTCAAGCAATCAGACATTACTGTGTCCTGAATGCATTCACTCCTGTGCTTAAGCTGTTCACTTGTGATCAGATCAGCCAAAACATCCTCCAGTGTCAGGTGCGAAAAGATATTTAAACTTTGCCTCTGCAGTATTTCTGGAAATAACATTTCAGCTAAAAAAAATAAATAAGTAAAATAATAATAAAAAAAATAATAAAAAAAACTCTCAAAGGCTTCTGCTTGCTCTTATTGTGACAAGCAAGTAATAAGGTAACATACAAGAGTCTTTAAGATTTAAAAGTCCTTCTCCATGCTAACAAGGAGAAGGAAAAGAACATATCTGCATCCTCCCACTATAATCCATTACAATCCTGGAGTATTTTAAAGACATCCCCTGAATTTGCAGCTAACCAGGATGCTCACAGCTGACAGTGTGGTTCATTCAGTTGGCCTTGTATGCTAACAGTCATCATTCTGACTGGAACATTACCGTCTTTCTCCTGGGCGATGAGGTTGTGCTTGGCTTTGATGTTGGCCTCGAAGGTGTTGACATTCTCACGCTCGTACTCCTTCACGTCTGCGGCTACTCGCTCCAAGATGTCATCGGGTGAGGGCGAACGGCTACGCGTGCTGCTCTGGGGGCTGCTGGGCTCCGATGTCTGATTGGTGTCCTCGTTCACGATTTTGTACTTCTGTAAGATGGAAAGAACAGCTGATGTTTGTAAGAAGGTCACTCATCAAATCCACTTATAGAAGTTACAAAAATGCCAGACATGAATTAGCGTGGGTATAAACAGACCTGGACGATGGCCATACGCTGTTGGCGGCGCTGCTCAATGAGAGCTTCTTCATCTATCTCCTCACCATCAAAATCCTCCAAACTGCAAAAACGTGCCAGAAATTAAAATGACAAAGGAAACACTTTCCTGTTAATGACCAAGCAACAAATTGTGTCCTGATGCATTAATGTGAAACAGGATATCATATCAGCTACAGATTATGGACGTCCTCAAAGACGAGATGGTAAATCTTGTCTCGTTTCTAATCGATATCTACAAATGCTAAGGACTCAACTTTGTTTTGATTCATTAGTGCCAGCATTAATTCACCAAAAGCGGTTGATATGAATGGCTGCATAGAAGTTGTACCACACCGTTTCACAGCAAATTTGAACTCTGATCGGATCTTAGTTTTTATATCACTTTTACTTACACTTCTTCCTCTGAGGACTCCTGATCGACTTTCATGCCTTCTGAGAGACTTCCCTTAAACTTGTCTTCATCTCTGCCGCGTCGCCTTCTTTCCCGATCGCGGGACGTTGAGCGTCGATACTGTCGGAGTCGACCATATCGGTCTCTCTCCCCAGACCTGTGAGGCATAGAGATGATGACAGGGATCATCATTTACTTCAAATAGAAAAGAGGGGAAAAAAGTACTAGCAGACAGGTATATAAACAGAATTCATATCTAAACAACTGTCGAACCACCAAAAACTAATTAAATTAGAGAAACTCAAGAGTTCTCCTGTGATTTTTGAGAACTGCTTTGTTGTTGAATAATGTCTTCTGTCACATGTAGACAAGTTGAGTGAAAAGTGAGCTGCCATCACCTCCGTCTCAGTGGAGACCTGCTCCGTCTGCGGGGGGAGGAGCGGGAGCGGCGGCGTGGCGATGGGGACCGTCGTCTCAGAGGCGAGCGACTCATCCTGCGGCGAGACGATGATCTCGGACTGTTATCGCGCGATCGGTCTCTGCCTGGTCCAACATCTGCCCGAGAGCGCTTCCTGGAAGAACATAGAAAATAATATTTCAAAATCTGTCATAACTTTACGTTTGCGCCTTTATGACTTTTTTTTTCTCTGCAATTTTGGATCAGCATTTTAGCTAAGTTAAATATATCATTATCTCCCAGTTCTGAAAAAAAAAATCTTTCGTTTTTATAAATGAACACTTAAATATTTTACATTTTTGCAAACTCACTTTTATTCATCTGAAACTGAAAGGCAATTCTGTCATCTGTCACAATCAGCTTATTCTGGGAAACGTTGGAAAAGCCAGAGGTGTGCACTAACCTCAGTGGTGACTCCTGCCTCTCAGCATCTCGCCTCCTGACCTCTGGTGAGCGGCTACGGCGTCTCTGGGGCGAGAACCTAGTTCTGGAAGGAGAGTGGCTCTGTTTTGATGTCCTTTCTGAGGCACTAGCCGAAGGGTAGCGGGCATCTCTATGGCGAGGGGAAGCGCTGCGTTTCCTTGCAGGGCTGTGAGCCCCTCGTCTATGAGGGGAACGGTTTTCCTTTCCTAAAGAAGTGTCCTTGGATGGTGACTTGGCTGGCCGTTTGTCCCGGTCAGCGTCTGAGCGACTTGGCCGTTCCCGTCCAGGCGATCTGGACCGTCGGCTCACTCTTTCCTGGTTGGGTCTATCATCCCGCTGCGGAGAGGACCGTTTATCAGTGCGGCCGACTTTCTGCTCTGCCCTGAAGCTGGAAGGAGAGTTGGACTTCCTTCTCTCCTTGGACCTATCAGTGCTGTGTGAACGCTTCCTGTCTTTTGACCTGCTCCTTCCACGCCCTCTGTCTTTTACACCTGTGTCCTTGGTGCTTTTGGTCACCTTGTCCTGCTTAGACTCCTTGGCCGGCTTGTCTGCAGACTTACTCCGACTACGGCGTTTGGAGCTAGACTTACTGCCCTCTGTTGAGTCCCGTCTAGATTTGCCACTTTTTCCTCCTCTGGGTGATATAGGTTTACCTGAGCTGCCCCTTTGTCGTGGTTCTCCATTTCTGAACCTTGCATCTCCATCCTCTTCAGATCCAGAGTTATACCCCTGAAGGATCAAACCCATGCCAGACTGAACTTTTCCCTCCATCAACTGGCTGTCAAGTTCAGCTTTGATCATGGCCCTCTGTTTCTCCAAATCCTCCAGCAAGGCCCTGTCATCCAGACTTGGATTTCCAGAAGAAGGAGAAGATTCAATTTTTCTATGAGTAGAGGAGCCAAAGAGGACAGCGGCGGAGGGAGAGGAGCCCTCTTTGCGTTTGTGTTTCCTATGTTTGTGACGATGCTTGCGTTTGCGGTCCTTGTCCTCATCAGAGGCATGTTTGTGCTTTTTGTGCTTACTGCGATGCTTGTGTTTTTTCCGCTTGTGTTTACCGCTACTGCTGTGATGTTTGGACCCCTCCTCTGTCTTCTCGCCGTTAGTTTCAGCCTCCTCCTAGCATGTGAACATACCAGGATAACAATCAATTTAGTTGACAGATGATCTCTGTAATTCTTAGTTATGGTGTAAACATAGATACAATCTTGTTTTCTTTGAGTTTTTACCTCCTAACAAACCTAGACTGTATTCAGAATGACTGATATAGACAAAAAGTGTTACTAAATTTTGGTTAAAGGTGATCTTACAGCAAGTTATAGTAGCACAGTTTGTTATAGTTTGTGATTTGTGTTAAAAGAGATGACACCACTGATGGCATTTAGGTCCTCACATTGTCAACCCCTACCTCCTCCTCCTCCTCTTCAGATATGTCGCCGCTGTCCTCATTTCCACTTCGTTCATGGCTTTCCAGATCTTGCTTCCTGTTTCAAAAAAAGAATATTTAATTACTTTAGTGCTAAATTATTTGGCTGACTGAAGTCAAAAGGAAACAAAGGTCTAAAAAATACACGCAACTGGGTTAAATATAGTTTTTGTACTGGTAGTAGGAACACACAGCCATAGCAATGCCTGACCCTGAATGCAACTGATAACATGCCATAGAATGAGACACACAGAGTTCTGCCATCTGTCCAAAATACTGACAGGTGCTTAAGTTTAAGTACCAGTGTCTGGGATATAGAACACTATGATAATCAACTAAAAATTTCATTTACACATCAAATCTTCTTTAAATCTGGCAAAATAGGAAACTCTGTCCAATTATTATTTCTTTAACACACAATGAAGTGAACACAATTCACAGCAGCAAACATCATACAATATCATCATCAGTGGTTTTAATTTTTATACATGCACATAAAAAAAGACCATAAAGCTGGCTATTCTTTCCTCGAGGTAACTTGCAGACATCGTGAGCATTTAGTCTAAAAATCAGTCCATAGATTACACAACATTCATTTCCGAGTTTAACCCATCATCGCCCGAAGTGTAGCATTTTAGGTTACCGTAAGGTGTTTAACATCAGGTATACCGGGATTATATAATGTGGTCAGTTTAGCAGGAAACTGTAGAAACACTCATCAGAACCGCTCGTTGATGAGAAAGTGACACTCGGTAAATCCCCGTGTAACCTTCACTTGCTCCCTCTTTCCCCGAGCGAGACCGCCAAGATGATTTTCACTCATTAGCTCTGACATGCTAACCGTCTTTAGCAAAGTTAGTGCTAACCAGCTACATCCCGCGAATAATTTTAGCTATGCTAACTTACATTACATGATAGCTGCTTGGGAGGGAGTACAAACCTTACACTGTGTGTGGCTTAGCAGGTACACTTTATTGAGGCAAATACACACAAACGCGGATGAGGTACACTTCTGCATGCTATCACCGAAACTTAATGCTAGCCGCGCTAAAGAACATTAGCTAGCTAGCCAAGAACGTTAGCCTATCGTGAGCATGCCCCGGCAACAACGTGAACCTGCTACTCCGTTAGCCCCGGCGATGCTAACACTTCCCTTCATTTTCGACCTGAAAGAGGCCTATAACTTACTGCCACAAACTTTAAGTATCTGTAATTTAATAACTTACACGTGCTCGTTGCCATTATTCATTCTCCTGGACGAGATGTCCATCTCAACGTCGGCCATTTTCCTCGGCTGAGGGGGCTTTTTCTTCTTCGGCTACTTTCACCACATGGGTACAATGATATCAAAATACTGACACGTTCCTCTGGTGTTTTGGCGGCGCATCGCAGTCAGGATTTGTGCACTGAAGTCTGTTCTTTGTCCACTAGAGTGTGTGCTCGTGTAACTTGAAATTTTCATATTAGCCACTTACATCACACACATACACCCCCCCGAACAACTGCCAAATTAAAAATTTTTAAAATTTTTGGTAATTATGTCAAATCTTTCACCTATTAAGCATCTTGAAATTTCAAGTTATTTCTGAGTGGAAAATTTGTAATAAGCAATTCGAAATGTAAAGTTATTAACCAGTTTTTAAGTTGAGAATGTTGAAATTTCGTGTTATTATCTCAGAATTTCGAAATGCTAACGTACAAATGGAAACATTGCAGAGTAAGTCAGTGTTCTGAGATACGCAACTCAAGAAATTAAGTCATTATCAAGAAATTTTAAGGTGCGTTACTCGAAATTTATATTTACTGTTTGTGTACTGTATGTATTGTCCTGTATGTATATTTAAAGGAGCGAGAGAATAGCTCTTTTAGCCAGTGTGACTGTTTTTAATGTGGCTTTTAATGATCTGCTATTGTGTGTTATTCACGTTTGTGCTCACTTGTCCGTATGCAATATATTATTTGTTTTTTACTTGTCATATTATTATGCGTCGTATTTGCTGTGGCTTTTGCTGCCCTATTGGCCAGGTCTTTCTTGGAAATTAGATTTAAATCTCACTGAAACTTTTCACCTGGATAAATAAAGGATAATAAAAACAAATGTATAATAAATACCCCACAATGTACTTGATCTTTTTAGAATTTTCGTATTTTTTCTGTATAAATCTATGGGCGACCTGAAGACTTGGATACAGGATTTTAAATGGCCACATTGGCTCTAGAAAAACTGAAAACATAGTCGTGCAAAGGACAGGCTGTTGGAGCCTGCTCGGTCTGCTTTTACCACAGGATGGCCCAGGAGGTTAATTACAGGTGGATCATGTGTAGTGGTTCACGTGGTTGCTGAAAACCCCTCGTGCGCGTCACAATTGCGCACCTCAGTGTGCGCCAATGGTCAACAAAATGACACATGAGTGATTACAGTTTTATCTCCAGTGCAACATTTTAACAGCAATGATTTTGCGGAAGTTACTTAGTATTATTGTGATAAAAATAGAACAAGTAAAAGCGTCTCACTGTGTGATACTTGAGTTCTGTGCCTGAACTTTATTGCCTTTTATTTAAAGAGGATACTGTAAATAAAAGGCAGGTCATTGGTCAGGTTCTTGTACCTTAGAGGAATGTGCTTTTTGTGTGAGTTTGTTAAGCCACTTAACACTGACCTATGAATCATCCAAGCATAAAAAGACACATAGCACAAGGGATGAACCAGTATAATGCCTACACATGACAGACAACTTAGCTAAGATATTTCCATACATCCTAGCAAAAAATGCAGAAATGATCAGCGCTTCAACACTTCTACACAGTTCTATAAATAGCCTTTTACTTATGGTAGTCATCAGACCTGCAAAAACAAGAACAAGTCCAGTATCAGAAAGTGGTAATCCTTCTGCAAAGGGGAAAAACAGCATGTGACTCTGAAAGACAGAGTTAAAAAAATACCAAACACCACATCTGCTTTATCGTGTTGCTTCATACAAAATGCAAAATCTAGTCAGACAGATCTGAGGCATCATGTTCGCAACACAAAAAGTTGCGAGCTGTAAGCGGTAGCTTCTGAGCACAGCTCTGTGAAACCGCATGACTTTCAAGGATGCAAGCCCATTCAAGGGCTGGGCATTATCCACTGACAGTTTTATATCAAGCAGTAAATTGTGGTATTGTGAGACACCTGTGGCTGCTCCACAACAGTGACGAAGTAATGGAAGCATGAAGACATAACGGTGTTAATGCTGACATCCTGGCAGATGGGATGAGATTTTCTGGCAAATGATGATACTGCAGATGGTACTATTATCATCATGTGTTTGCTGACATCTTGATTTGTGTATGCTTGAGTACTCTGAAATTTTGTTTACAAGTACAACAAGTACATACCGAAAAATACCCAACGCGACTTGAGTTTTACTGGAACCCCTCTCACATAAATCCACACTGTATGTACAGAGTATAAACACAGAGAGTCTCAGGATGTAACTCGCAGCCTGGGCCTTCTGTCGTGCAGCCTATCTCAGATTTATATGGTAAAGTTGCAAGCTGGAGGTCTCACAACTGATTAAAGTCTCTGTCACAGAGACATTAGATATTCCATTAGTTCACAGCCCCATCCCAGTGTCCCCAGTAAATCATGGCAGTATACAGTACGAGGCAAATGTTGTATACTCCATTCTGCTGTGCAATCTAAAGACCAATCTCTGTGTCTTACATTGTATGACTTATGAGGTGTGTAACTACTTATATCGTGTAAAGCTTGAAGTTCTTGCCTAAAATAATTTCTGATGCCTGCGTTTCATCAATATCATTTATCACTTTTTACTGTATTCATTTGACTTTGAACAAAGCAGCTTAAGAACATTTAGTTTTAAGATACCAGCGTGTCCATAAAACTATGTTGTCAGGCCTTGTTCAGATGCAGGAAGCTTTATTTTAACATTTCCTATATCCTTATTTTAGGTTAAAAATCTGATTAAACTTTACATCTGTACAACTGTAAATCTAGAATAAATCCATCTGACTTTAATGAGAGCATATAGAACATATAATGTACCATTTCACTGTTTGGCACAAGTGTTGAATAATAGCAGCAGTAAGCTGTAATGCTAGAAGCATAAGTAATGATTACATACTTTGGGAGAAGGTGCTGATCACAACATCCTGTTTCAAGTCGAGAAAGTCCGAAGCATCCTGACGATTGCTGCTATATTTCGATCCATACCCATAAATGATGAGGCCCTTAATCAGAACATTTGTCACAGAGTTAGAGCCAGATTGGATAGGGCTGTGTGACATGCCAGCTACCCAGAGGCGAAGCCAGGATATTGTGAATGTTCCTCTGTGGCTAGCTGCAGTATATGTCAAAATCAGTTGAACCAGTTCATTTATAACTAATTTGTTTTCCTTCATATTTAGTGATTATGTCTTTTAGAGCTCCAGTCTTCCTTTTTCTCGGGATGCTTTTGATTAGCATTTTGATGCTATTTGATCAGCATCATTGTGATTACAGAGAACAACATATGCAAAATAAGCTGCTGATGAAAAATAATGTGTTTCATCTTGTGAGAATACTTGTTTAAAAGGTCATAATGCACATATGGGCTGCTCAACCACGTACTGATACATGGACATGCTGTTACCTGTATTAATCTCTGGCTCTCTTTCACAGCATGTCTTTTGTACTGTCTTACTTTTCTCTCCCCAACCGGTCGCAGCAGATGGCCCCGCCCCTCCCTGAGCCTGGTTCTGCTGGAGGTTTCTTCCTGTTAAAAGGGAGTTTTTCCTTCCCACTGTCGCCAAAGTGCTTACTCATAGGGGGGGTCATATGATAGTTGGGTTTTTCTCTGTATGTATTATTGTAGGCTCTACCTTACAATCTAAAGCGCCTTGAGGCGACTGTTGTTGTGATTTCACGCTGTATAAATAAAATTGAATTGAATTGTTAGCATGGGTAAAAACTGCACCTTTGCACAGTTATACAATGACTGTGCTCTAAGATCTGCAGCCACATTACTGATGAATGGACATTTCACAAATAATGGCGCACTGACACGGTAGATCTGATTCATGACTGCAACTCGTATTTCCCTGAGAAAAAAACCCAAGCAGACATTAAGCCTACCTTGACTTTTCAGCCCTCTGCTCTTTGAGTTTTACTGGAGACACAATAAGGACGGGGCCATAAAACATGGGGTCCAACAGATGCTCGCTGAAGACAACCACAGTCCATTATAGAGCCTGTTAAAGACACTCAGGCAGTTTGCTAACCCGCTGTCACCCTAGCCTCTGCACTCTTCACTGGGTTTTGTCTGCTGCTGCAGACAAAGATAGAGTTATAGCTCAGAATGACTTCCTCAATGTGACGCTTAGGCAGCTCTTCTAAATAAAAAAAGAACGCCTGCTCCTATCAAGCAGGAGCTGGCATACAATTTACAAGGGCAAAGAAGTGGGTTTGGGAGTATGGGCTAAGCATATGGCCATACTCCCTGAATCGGGGGGATTCAGTTGATGTTTGCTTTAAGGAAAGGATGAGAACAACCAGAAAAAAACCCTTCTGAAATCCAAAACAGCTCAGACCAGTTGGGGCAATGGACACTGGGTTTGTTCCACTGTGTACTGCAAATGCCTGATCAGTACTGGGATCTGGGAAGTTGGAATCAGTTTTTTTGTGCTGTTCTGGGTGGGGTGCCTTTTCCATGGGGTGGGGTGCTTGCTTTGCAGTGTTTAGGTGGGTGGCATGTGTCAAAATGACATCCACATGAATACCAGGAGCCTAGTAGATTGTAACATAAGTATCAGTGTTATTCGCCGTTGGTTTCATTTTTAGGTTTATACTAATTAAAATTAAAATTAAGAAAGTCTTGTAACTTCAGCCAGACTGGGCGGTGACTTGAAGTTCATTGTGGACGTTAAGATCATCAGTGTAGGTGCAGGGTGTGGCAGAGGAGAACGTCTGTGAAGGGCTGACAAATTAGAAAACAGGAGTTGCAGAAACCCTTAATTTTACTCCTCTCAAGTGCTTAGTTAAGCATGGCTGTAAAATTGCATATGGGTGACAGTCAAAGCCTGTAATGGCGATATTTAAGCAGTGCTGTAGGTCCAACAGCTGCGTCACAAAATAAACAGTGTAAAACCACCCAGGTTACAAACTGGAACTAGTGTACTGTATCTTATAATACTGCCTAATTCATGTGAATTATTTTGAACCTAAACTTGCATTTGTTGGGTGTGATCATCGTTTAAAAAGGTTTCAATCACAAGCTCCTTTTCATTAAGGGCGCGTACACGCATTAGATACAACACAGACATGGTAAAAAGAAAGTACATCCTCAGATCAATTGATTACACCATGTCATTATTTATTAAACAAAAACTAAGCCAAATGAAGCAGAGCGTGAAAAATAACGTCTTTGTTCACCTCAGGTTGAAGTTACCTAATTTCAAAGCCTTGACAGTTTTTTATGCTCTCATTTGCAAAATCTTAGAACTGACAAATGATGCTCTTTGTTTTAAACTGTTAAAAACACTCAGATTACCTTTTTGGCTTAGAGTTAAATTGTATAATCATTGCTACTGTCTCCCTAGATCAGCCTGGAAGCAAAGAGAAACAGAAAGCCAGGCTTTGACCAGAATTAACATAGTGTGGACAGACTAGTTGATTTCCTATCACTGTTTCCTGGCTCCAGCTATAATTACACTGTGAATATATTTAATGGAGCGATTTCATCTCAATATTCTTGTCTAAATGTTTTCAAGAAAGGAAAGACACCGCTTTGTTCAAACCTTTTTGTCCTGTGAGGACACTGAAACACAAACATACCGATGACGTGTCATTCATGCATCAGACCAGGGGTCCCCAACTCCAGGCCTCAAGGGCCGGTGTCCTGCAGGTTTCACCCTGGGTCAGTACACCTAAATCAAATGATTAGTTCATTACCAGGCCTCTGGAGAACTTCAAGACATGTTGAGGAGGTCATTTAGCCATTTGAATCAGCTGTGTTGGATCACGGACACATCTAAAAACTGCAGGACACCGGCCCTCGAGGCCTGGAGTTGGGGACCCATGCATCAGACTAACCAAAGCCGATCAATCCCTCCTGCTCTCTTGCTTCTCCCCTCACAGAGCTTTGGCATTCTCACAACTGTAATGGGAGACAAATGTGCTAGAACGCTGCGTTAAACGGTCTCTAAGAGTGAGTGGGCAAATATCTATTTTTCCATTTAAAGTTTATGCTTTCAGAGGAATTACGTATATTGGAGCGAGGTATTGGGGCAGAATGTGCTGACTCTATAAATGTGGCCAAACCACAGATTGAAGCCCTGCTCAAAAGAGATGTATCCCATTATTACACAAGGGGAGAAGGGGCTTTCTGATTATACCGAGGTGGTTTATTCAAGTAATATAATCATTCGTGCTTAAAATGAAACATGTAGCTCTTAGCATCTCCACACTTGGCTTATAGCTGAGAAAAGAAACCCCCAAACTCTTTTTCAGTTGGAAACTCTTGCCACAATGGCAGCACAGCGAGTTGTTTTCTAACAAATTAAAAGTCTGATACGTTCTCTGATTTCTTTTTAACTTTGGAAATGACTAAAAACAGAAAATGTTTCAATCTTAATAGGTTGGGCTATTTGCTAAGAATATATTTTTAGGTAATTTGCAGAAATAAAAGGCAAAACAGCCCAGCTGAACCTGGGTTAGGTGCTCAACATTCATCCCAAATGAAGTTAAAATGCTAAACTGTGATCAGCATTCTAATGTTGCATCTTAGCATATAGGTGTTTTTGCCTATAGTAGCATTTGGATGCGAAAGAACTGCTGGCTTGTCTGCAGACTCTTGTTTTACTGCAACTCACTTTTGGTTTTGTATATTTGGTGAATTAAAAAAAGTAATCAATAAAGAAAACAAACAAAAAATGATGACACAAATATGAAATGTTTTTAAAAACGGCAGAAAAGTTAATATCACTAAACCCACTAATAATAAGGATTTAAAAAGTGGGTTGACATTCAAGGAGACAGAATGTATCTACTTGAAATATCACCCAGGCTAATAGGTGAAATGTTCCTCCCTCTGCTGTCCACTGGTTATCAGCAATGACAACTTGGCTCTTATTGATTCCTGTGTGTTTTGCATGTGTCATTGTGACACAAGGTAACCCCGTCTGTGGACAGATTTCTGCAACACAATAGGGCTGTAGCCATGCAAAACACAGACTTCCCAAGTCTGCAGTTGGGCTCATAATAAAGAGTGCGTTCTGCTGATGGGTCTGTCCTATGAGCACCGAGTAAAGGAGGCCAAGAGCTTTTTTTTTTTACACGAGAGCCTGGTATCAGTGGTACATTTTTAACTTCCCTCAGTTTCATGTTTATTTGTTGTGTGAGCATGAATTTAGACACGTCTGGTCAGTGTCTGGTTATTAAAGCACGATCAGACATTAGAGGTGTGCAACATAACCTTCATATTAATGTCTGGCCTCTAAAAAGCTAAAGAGATGGCTAACTGAGTTTGGCAGAGAATGTTACATTTCAGGATGCCTTTGTGAACACTTATAGATAAAACAACACGGCACGCCTCCACGTGACAATTCAACATCCAGTGCTTGTCAGAGCGACTATGATATTAAATGACAGTCATTTTCTTTCCACCCTGTAATTTCGGCTACTGCTATGATGCAGGTTAATGGTTGGTACTGTGTGAATAGCAATCTGAGAGAACGCAGTGTTTTATCCCAGCTCTTGACGTAAACAACCACTAAAGCAAGCGATCATCTAATGTTGTATGCCTCGTGCGATGCTCCGTAACGTTTCTAAGGCTTTGTTTTAGTTGGACATTTACCATTTTTCCAAATCAGATGTATGGAGGGATGTGCAGTTCATGTAACTGTTACAAAACAAAGTACAATGAGGATCCAAGTACCCCAAAAAGCATCTGAATCATAGAGTGGAAAATTGAAATAAGGTTTAAACCAGGTTAGTTTCAGTCTTTATATTGTTCTAAACAATATTCTTACAAATCAATAATTGGCCACTTCTATAGGATACATGCTGGCTACCCAGTATTATACATTACAAGGAGATTACAGCGTCGTTATGACCAGAGACTGTAACTCTGCTACTTACTTTCAAAGAGACGGCTATTCGTATTTGTGGAAATCACTTTCGGTAAGTAGGCTTCAAGATAATAAAACTGTAAATTAGAGGGAAAAACGTTTCATGGGAAGTGCAAAATGAAATTCTATCTGTGGTTGACAATGTTGGACCTCCAGTGAAGTGGGAATCCCTCGAGTCTTTTTCCATAGCAGCCTTTCTGTGCAGACAGTATGATAATGAAGAGTGCTCACTGGCAGCGAGGAACTATGAAACAGCTTGATATTAAACTGTTAAATATGAAGGGATCCTCTCTGGACAGCTTCAGTGTGGCAAATTGAAACTTTATACTTTCACGACTGGCTCAATTTCCTTGTTGGGAGTGCTCGTGTTTGCCATTATGATCCTAAGTCACTCACAAAGGTACAATTGTGAGCAACAAACGGGGCACAAAGGCGGACTCTGCACCAACCATCTGCTCGGTCTCATAAAACGTAATGTGCACATTACGCATCTCAGAATTTCTTTCACCAATCTCAACAGAACAATTCTCAATTTTCTGTAACGATTCGTGTTACGTGTGCAGGTGCAATTGTGTTCCTGTACTGTAAGGGGTGTTTTACAGCTTGATTTTACCAGCAATTAACGTGCTATTTCCTGCGTGGAATTTTTATGAATTGCTTACCAGAACTGTTTGCAGACAGTCCTTTCCCCCACTGTCTTTTAGTACAGCTGATTCGCCACTTTTTGACTTCCTGCAAAGCCTCTTTAACCAGTCTCGCCACTCAGCTAAACATCAGTGAGCAATGCAGAGAAAATCGGCTCTCTTTAGGTTATTCTCTCCCAAGATCAACATCATGGAGCAGCGCATCGTTTTGCTGTGGTTACATATTGGCAAAGAATACCAGTACTTTGTGAAGACGGGAGTTATGAAATAGTTTGAAATGAAGAATCTTGGAGAAGCATGCTCCACAATTTCATTGCCCTCCTGTGTTTCTGCCTGCTTCACTAGAGTCAGACAGTAAGGGCTTGTTCTCCATGTAATGTAATCAAATGACTGCAGAAAGGAGCGTAAAATCAAAAGAGACACAAACTTTCTGCAGACAGATGCAAAATGACCACAGAAATACAAACCAGTTCCCCGAAGCCACGACAGGACCCCATGGAGATGCAAAGACCACAAAGACACACAAACAACTGCAAGAAAACACACAAAAAGTTTCTCACTGCCAAGAACCAGGACCTTTAGTCCATTCAAAAGTTGTTTTTGGACTCCTTTCTGGGTATTTTTTCCCTGTGGCTCATCCCAAACATCTCATTTCAAGATTAGGAGTGCTGATTTTTATGGAAATACACAGCAGCGGCCTCACATGCAGGGTCACTAATAACTAGTTGACAGTGTGCAAAAGAAAATGAATGACTGAACCTGTCGATCTGGATTATACAGAAGGAGATGGACAGTTTTGTCCTCACAGCCCTTTGCATTCCCTGCATAATAATAGCCTGTTGTCAAGGAGGGAGGAAGGAAGAAAGGAGGAAGGAGAGGGGAGGAAACTGTGCTGAAAGAAAAGCAACTGCTGATCCAAGTGTGAGGTTAAATGCTCTGGAAGCGCAAAGAGGGAGGGAGCAGTGTCTTATTTTGAGAGGTGTGGATTTAGTATAGGATTATATATATATATATATATATATATATATATATATATATATATATATATATATATATATATATATATATATATATATGTGTGTGTGTATATTTGGACGCTTTGTCAATAATTGACGAAAAAAAAAAACCTGCAGCTGGATCAATATTACCAAATCAGTTTTGCAGGGGCGTTATCTCTGGCTCTAAAGTCTATTTTTTTTCTAAGTCATGCCACGTTTGAGATTACGCCTGTGATGGGCTGAGCCATCATCCTCCTCTCGCTCACACTCAGCTGCCGCCCAGACTGTGCCGCTCAGACAGAGGGGCTGGTCGAAAAGTTACCAAAGTTGCCTTGCCTTCTTTTATTTGTTTCTTTATTTGACATTGTCATCGCGAACACCTCCTCATTCTGCTGTTCACCGGGCCCGCCGCAGCATGCTGGACTGACGGCTAAGAGGAATGGCATCGGCTGTGTTTGAAGGGACGTCCCTGGTCAACATGTTCGTCCGGGACTGCTGGGTTAACGGGATCCGGAGACTTATCATCAGTCAGAGCGGAGAGGAAGAGGAGTTTTTCGAGATCAGGACCGAGTGGTCTGACAGGAACATTTTATACTTGCATCGGAGTTACTCTGATCTCGGGCGACTGTTTAAGAGACTGGTGGAGTCTTTTCCGGAGGACAGACGAGATCTGTCCAAATCTCCACTGATAGAAGGTTGGTGTGATAGCAGGATAACATGTGACAGTTACTAATCTACAAGGCAGGAAGTGATGCTAGAGCAGTATCACAAATAACTCATTTCTATTATTATATTCCCGTTCAGGAGCATATTGCATTTATACTGTAAGTGTAGGAAGTAAGGCCACCCTGTCCTCTTTAGCACCACGAGTTTCAAATTCCAGAAGAGAAATATTTACTCTGAAGTCCCGAAACAAAGAAAACAAACTAATTTTGGCATTTCAGGCAAATAAACATGCAGATGGCATTTCTATGTAATTAGTCAAATAATTGAAGCTCAGTTTTCTACTATTTACCAGACTTTTGGAGCATTTTTCAGCAATATGAAGCTAATTCGAACTAAATTAGCACTGACCACTTTTTTAACTAATTGAAAAGTTTGTCTTGGAGTTTGCGGTGGACTCCCTAAAGGAAATCCTCCAGCAGAAGATTATATTCCTGTTTACATTTTGCAAGAGATAGTACAGAAGTTGTTGTCTTTGTGCGTTTTTGTGCATTGCAGTCAGATCCAGTGTAACGCAAATGATCCATTGACACCATAGGGCTTATTAAAGTGCTGGTGATTAACAAAGCGGAATACACGAAGAAAAATATTGAGCTTAATCAGCAAAGGCTTGGTTCTAATTTGAAATGCTGCGTGCTTCAGAGCCTAGGAGGTTAATAATTAACATTGTGCACTTTAGGATGTCACATCAATAGAACTATCACATAGTCTGTGCTGACAGCATGTTTCTAATCTATGTCAATATTTAGGACCTAAAAGACTGGACACACTATGTGTAAGATTTGTTGCCATGACTCTATGGGAGCTGGATTCCCTATGGGGATCCTTAAATACCAACACAGACTTTCAGTGTGGAAATCTGTTCTTTACATCTTACATCACAAGCTTGCTGCTGGAGCAAGTCTTTTCTGGTAGCTTAAAACTTTGATCAAAGGCCACGGCAAAAATATTTCTATTGCTTATGCACATTTTTATTATGAGGGATAAAACTACACAGTTTTGCAGAAGATCGATGCTGAAATATAAACTCGTTGAGATATAAGCAGTTAGTCCAGATGGTAGCGTTTTAGATGAACATCACAGTTATTTGACACACTATTTTGCCATCACACGTCTCCAAATTTGAGACTGTATCTGAGGATCCAACCAAAGCGTAGGTTGTCTTTGACCATGTTGTAATATTTGCCTTTCACAGTCACTTTCAACCACCTGTGTTTAGCTTAATCTAGGGGTCTTTTTTACTGGTTTTCCCGCACTCTTTTCCACTTTCTATTTTTTTTAAATGGAAGTGCAGGAGAGCCATCCAGCCACAAATTACTGCAGAAATAACATGTTTCTTTTTATTTTTAAATTACAGTGGTCCTGGTTTACATCACTTAATTTTGAGTAAATACAACTTAAAACATCAAAACTGAATGTGAAAGATTTTGTGCTACTGATATCAGATGATTTATAAGGCAGTGCTTTGCAGAGGGCAGTGTTTTAGTATACTGTGTGTGAACCTCCAGCGTTCAGGATTTGGATACCCCACAACTGTCGCAAATTTGGCAAAGCTCCCAGCCTCTCCTCTGTGAGAGATGACCCTCCCCACAATCTCCTTGGCACTTTGCTTTTGTGTCTACTTGCTGAGCTTATACCAGTGTTTTGGAGACATCCCTTTAGCTGGGACTGGAAAGGCTGGCTTCCTGCTCAGGCACTAAAATAGCTGACAGAGTTGTTGACAGCTAGCTGCTTCGGCTCAGCCAGTGCAGTGTGGAATGCATTTTGGGACGAGACGTTTTTGATCTCATGACTCACTTTTCACTTCTTTATTCCGTCTGTCACTCTCATATGCTGATTATAGCTCAATGATAAATGAAGCTGAAGGAGACCATTTTAGTGTTTGAAACTGGTCTGAGCATTTCATTGACGGATTGTGAGCCACAGGGTTAAAAAAAATTGAGGATTTCCTGAATTCCTATCCCTTTTTAATATTTCCTTTGCATCCCATCTAATTGCTGCATTGATTGAAGATCCTGAGGGGAAAAAAAAAACATAGGTCTGCCCTTTCTCAGTCCACTTTGCCACAATTTCTGGCTCTGGTCATGTTTTCCTGTTTCTGTGCTGCGCCTAGGCAACAAGGAAGGCGTGCAGAGCTTTTCAGACTTATGTCATGATGAGAAAGAGGGCGACTGCGGAGGAGTGGACTTCCCATATTTAGTACCGCTGGTCTGCCAGGGCCTCATCACACTTACCTTACATGTGACCCCATGAGCATACAGACAGCGAGCGATTGCTCACATTCCATGTGAGCTAGATATGATCAAGGAATGTAGACACAGACAGCGTCGAAATCACTCGTACTAACTGTCAGCTTCTGTTGCCTACTGAAGCAGTTTTTCTATTTAGGCTTTTTGCTTTTTACAGTAATAAATAAATGCTAAACAATATAATACAACCTCAACTTTTACTCTGTTGTAGGCAGTGAAGGTGACACTGACACTCAGAATGTGGAGAGGCTATTAAATTGGCAGACTACATATAATGCACTGTATAATAAAAAACGGAATATGTGCACATCATTTTCATGCAATTAGACATTTAAAATGGGATGTGCATGCATTGTCTGTTCAAAATTTGCATTAGATGAGAGATGAGACTGAAGAAAATAGGCAATTTGATCATTAATATGCGCAGAATGGCTACAAACAGGAGAATTCACCTAACCTAGCATCTTATGTCATCTGTAAAGGTCGCTATTTAACATAGTTGTTTAATCTAATCAAGAAAAATCAATACAAAACAACATTGCTGCATTTATCAATGATCTCGGAGGGGCGGGTGAGCTTTGTGGAGGTGCAAGACTATCAACAGCAAGCATAACTCAAGAAACTAAATTCCTCGAAATACCAAAGTCTTCCTTTAACTTCCAGCTTAACGACAGCTGAATCAAGCTGAACCAAAACAAATGGCAGCATGCACGTAGCTGCTGCAAATAGAGATTTTACAGTGTGCACGTGTAAAGATTAAAATGGCCTGCAGCAACAACTTGGTGCAACTTCTTGCTAATAAAAGTAACATTCTCTTTCTGACCATGCCTGGGGCTTGATGACTGAAGCATCCAGGAATAATGTGTTGACAAACTGTAGCATGTTAGTGGTTGAATGATTAAGTACTGTGCTGCTGACTGCAGCTTATCAGATCCCTGCAGAAGATAACTGTGAAATGTGGCTCTTACAACATAGGATGACTAGATAATGTGCATGAGGAAGACGTGGGGACGGCTGAGTTCCTGTTATACACATGCTTCTATTTTTTGTAATATTACAGAGCTTCTTGTCACCATGGCATTCTATAATAAGCTACCTTTATGATGACTAAAATTAGTGATACTGATTACTGATCACATTTTACTACCTAGCAGCCCCAGGTAAATAAATACAGTCACATGTTCTTCTTAAAAATAGAAGTACAGTAATCAAAAGTGAAAGCTACTAAGAGACAACTAAAAAGAGCCAAAATGGCTGGCTTTGAGGTCACTGTAGGGTAAAGTGAAAATAGTTTCACTGTAAGAGAATTTGCTCTATACCACCAATGGCAGTGTTGTTTAATTATTTATAGTGCATGGACCACTGCAACCAGAAAGTCCAAGCAGAAAAATCAGTTTACAACCATGAAAATCTAGCCAACACAGAAAATTAGACATCCTGGGTTACACTCATGAGACACATGTCAGTGATCTAGTGAAGCACGCTAATATTGGTGTGAAGATTGATGTGTTAGAGTGATTTCCAAAGCTAATTAGTGGAAGTGTGGCACGAAATCCTCTCCCGAAAAATCCCCAAACTTTCTTTAATTAATGTTTTTTCTCATCCTAAAGTTTTTTTGTGTGATTAAAATAAACATTAATCAGTATTTGTCATCTACAATAAAATGCTTACACGACATCGCGCCTTATGACTGATTAACACCGCATGAAGCCATCTGATGGCAGCAGTTACGTGCTGAAATTTCCACTCTATAATTAGACACATAATCAAGCTACACGCACCAGATTAACAGTGGTTACAACTTGCACAACTGGCAGAGACACGCACACACATCACACACGTTTGAGTCTTGGTGTTATACGCAGTCTTCCAGATTATGCAGTGAAAAACGTCGCATCGTTGTCACCCCTACCCAAGATGTTCTCTACTTCCCACTTTGAAAATATTTATGTGCAAAGACACAGCCAAGATCAGACTCTGAAGAAAAGAACAGCAATTTGTGAGCTTGATTGCTCCAAATCTCCAAGATTAAATGCCCATGATTTATTCTTCCTAATTCATTCCTCAATGGACTGCGTGCATGCATGCAATAAAGTGTACTTCTTTTCATTGAATTTATAACATTACTGCACTACATCAGTGGACACAAACTTTGAAATCTGTCCCCGAGGATAACAACGAACAAGACATGGTGTGGTTTGAAGTCTCCGCAGTGACGTTGTCATCTAGGCTTTGTTTCTGTTTAAGATGTTAACTGCTGACTGCTGACTCGCTCTTGAAACCTCCCAAGGCTTTGAATTAATATGAACAACTGTAACACAATCTAATGAACTTACGGACTCATTTCCAACATTGTGAGGCTTGTCTTGTTTTATCCAGGTTATTTTCTGACTTCAGCTACATATTTTATTTAAACAATTTTTACTTACTCTCCTTAAAGCTGCTTTTATTTACTGACACATCTCCTGTATTTTTCTGGTCCAGTGGACCAATCTGTAACACATTTATCTAATTTTTGCATGTTTACACACTGAATATTGACACAAACCTATCACTAGCTTTAGTACTAAAACATCTTAAAGTGCCTAAAACACGGGTGTCAAACATAAAGCCCAGGGACCAGAATCAGCCTGTGAAAGACAACAGTGTTCATTTGACAACAAATTTTGATTTAGACTTTTGACTAAAATCTAAATTAGTTTTCGCCCTAATTTAGTCATCTAAATTTGTAATATGTCCATTTGTCTACTTTTCATGTTGACATTTTGTCACGTTTTCATGAGAAACAGGGAGCATGGGAGTTAGCTGAACCCCCGTTCCCACCCTGTTTCCTGGGGCCAGATCAAATTGTGCATGTCTAACCCAACTGCATAAGGAGTTTACTTCTGATTGAATCACTTCCAAACTCGTCCCGCCTTTCTACACATCTTAATTAGTTCTGGTTGGATCTTGTCTCTCTTGAACATTTTTTTCTTCTTTTTATTTGACAAAAGTGTAGATAAACTTCATCATTGCTTTTTCCTTGTGCATTAGTACTTATTTAGGTATCGTCTTGTTTCCATCAAGAAAAAAAAAGATCGTTGAAGAAAACTATGAAGAAAATTAGTGAACTAAAATGTGAAGGAGGGCATAGATTATACCAATGTAATTAAATGAGAAAAAATCAAATGTCAGATGCGTCTATCTACAACAGAAATTTCTGTTGATATTGAAAAAAACTTTCTGTGAATGAACAAAAACGTTCTAGGGTTGAAATTGTTCTTCACTTTCTTATATTGAGATATTTCAGAGAATAAATGTGTAATTAAACTTCTTTACACTAACAGAAAGAGGCAAACAGATATTGAAATGACTTTGCAAGTTAAACAGAAGGAAGGCACAACACAAGCTTCAGATTGGGCACCTAGTCATGATTCAACTGCCAAATCACTCTTAACATCCCCCAGGATATGATGTCATCAATGTGGGCCATTATACATGGATGAGGCTGTGAGTGTGTATAGAGGTCCTCTTACTCAGTGCTTCCATGTAACCACTGTGTGACTACATTTCATCTGTCCCAGTCAGTTCAGACAGAGCCACATCCCTGTGGCTGCAGTCTTCATCATTATTCTCCTCACCACATCCCTTTGTCAGCAGGCTGGCTGTAAATGATGCTCTGCTGACTTGCTCACTCATAGCGGCGGTAGCCTTCTATTACCAAATGTGCTGATTTTACGTTCCCACTGCCTCTTAAATTGCATTCCTAGTTTTATGCAGGATTAGCGTGCTATCACAGACATTGTTCTGCAGCCACTCCACCACCTATTATTACTTTCCTCTGTTATTACTGCTGTTATACAAATGCCAGCAATTGCGGTGGCAGTTTTACAGTGTTAGTGTGCACCGTGCTCTTGCTCTAAGGACAATGGTATGTGGTCTGTTTTTCTCTCCTCCTACGTGAGGTAAATATCATGGGGCATTGTGAGGAAAAAGGTTACCGAAATAAAAAGGACTCTTGCATTTGAGGCAGTCTTTTTCAAGAGTAGGGATGAATTAAAATCTGTCTGGCTTTTGTGTTTTGACCTACAGAAAGCTAACACAGTGATGGCTGTAAAGGTCATAGAGATTGCCCTCTTTCATTTTCTAGGTGCAGAAATAGTTACACTTGGCCTTTTCATGGAGGGAAAGTTTCTTTGTACATCAGTCTCTATATTTAAGAGTTGATGATAATACCAAACTGCTTATTCATAGCTTGTATAATTCTCAATGTCATTTTACATTATCATATATATCTAACGAGGTCTAAACACAAAGTCAGTGAATACCAGTGTTTGTATTAATATAAACTGAAGTAGTTTTTAAATTTTAACCTCTTGGTGCTAAATGATAAGGGCTCACCAAAAGCATCTATTCTAAAGGCACCGCTGCATCAAATTTCACTCTGTCCTAGAGTTGTTATGATACACTTGTTACAACATTAAAAAGACTGACAGGTGAAGTGAGTAACATTGAATAGGTCATAATAATGCAATGATTTTAAGGAAAATGTTTGACCCCAAAGGAAGCTCAAAGGCTAAAAGCAACACTATTTATCATCCAGGGCTCTTGAACTGTCATGGTTCTGCATCATTTTGACCCACTATTTTCAGTTTCTTGTATTTTGGTGTTTTTTTCTGTATTATGGTTTGTTTTCTGATTCTGTAGTTGTCCTGTTTTGAATATTATAATCTTAAATTTCATTGTTATTCTGATTAAGAGTTAGTTCTTAGGTTTAGTTCAGTGTCTAGTCTATGCCTGTCATGTTTCCTGTTTTACTTTGAAGGGCCGTGTCTCATGTTAGTGTGTCCAGCGTTACTCTCCCCTGTGTTGTAGTTAGGTTTCATTCGAGTCAGCTGTGTCCTCATGTGTCTCCACTTCTCCTGATCACCTCATGTGTGTATTTAAGTCCTCAGTCTTCCTGTGTTCGGCGTCGTGTTGTCTTTTTTTTTCCTCATCCCATGTCTGATCATAGTTTATTCTCACAGTTTAAGTTGCAGCTCTAGGTCTTATTTGACTCAGTGTTTTCTCAGTTAACTCTGTTGTACTTAGTTCTCCTAGTTTTCATGTTATCGCCTGCAACTAGCAAAATAAAGGTCCATTTTGGGGCTTTCAAGTTTCATCCCCTCGCCTCTGTCTGCTCCTGGGTCCTCAACACTAACCCACACACGGTCTGCCTCGGCGGCCCGTGACATGAACAGATGTAAAACACTTCATGGAGATCCAGTGGATGGTTTTAAATTGAAGGAATCAAGTTAACAGAGTTTTATTTCACTGACAGGAATTCAAATCAGCAGCCAAATCCAGCGTACCGCAATCATTTAGAGTTCTTTTTGTTTCTTTCAGGGCTGGTGAAAATCAAAGAAGCGACCGACATTGAGGAGAAGTTAAACGAAGTGGAAAGGCTACTGAAGAATGCAATCAACATGCCATGCAAGGTTGGTATTTCATCTGATGGCATGGCATATTAGACCTGTAAAAGCTTCTTGCATGAGAATATAAGCTCTGTATTCAAAAACCTCTTTCTTTAGTATTCCAGATCAGAGGTGATGCTGACTTTCTTTGAGCGGTCGCCCCTGGATCAGGTGTTAAGGAACGACAAAGTCCACAGAATCCAGCCATGCTTTGACAGTCCAATCAAGATATCAGGTACATATACTTATTTAATGTGAATATAACTACATTTCAATTATTTTTCATGATTTCTTTAAGGATGATTTAATATTCCTCTCTGCATTTTGCAGAAATCATGCGGTCCAATGGATTCTGTCTGGCCAACACAGAAACCATCGTGTTCGATCACAGTATCCCCGAAGAAAAAGAGAGACCTTCATCGACCGACTCTGTAGAACATACGTGAGTATTAAGATCGCTCAGTCATTATTATATCTGCCTTTGCACATGTTACTGAGCAAGAAAACTATGTTTAAAATCACATTAAGGGCCAGAGTGAGTTTAACACAGTTGTAGGATTGAAGGCCACTTCAGAGTAAGAAACTACCTACTTGCTTTCTCACAAATGTGAGGATTTCCATGCTTGCCTTTGAGTGTATACAATAAATGCTTTGGTGAGTAAAGAGGTCCTAGAATGTGAACCTACCCCAGGACCCTCCACCCGGTTCACACAGCACAGGAAGTGTGTCTGTGCAGCTCTTCCTTCCTTGGGTGTGTGTAGAAAGCAAAAGAGGAACACATTCCTCTCGGTACTTCACAGAAACACAAAAACAATGTAAATCACTCATAAATGGCAGCACAGCTCTAAATTTTTAGTCAGTGTTTTGATGTTGACACTTACATCACACCTTTGATTCCTGGAGTAAGCTACACAGGCCTGGGTTAACCCAGTATGTCTTTCGTTTTATTGCCAGGTATGAAGATGGAACAGAGTTTTTGCCATTGGAAACAGATGTGTGTGATGAAGAAACAGAAGCATATGTCACCAACCTCTCCTACTACCATCTGGTCCCATTTGAAACAGACATCCTGGAATGAGCATTGATCTACCAGATGCTTGTCGATGATGGCTTGTCACGCTGTAATATGTAGTCCTCAGTGGAACTCAACTATGCAATGCTGCACACCATGTAGCTGCTGTTTATTCCAGCGACTTTAAGAACTTTTTAAATAAGCATTGGTCATTTTGGAGTTGGCTGGGTGTACAGTATGCACAGTAGTATTAGAGGAGCGCTACAGCAGCACGCCTTTGTTTTCATCCACTTTATGTGACGTCACCGATGTGCCTCATCCAGAGCCTTACTTTTTTTTTCACTTCAAAAGGCTTTCAGGTGATGTACCTGAGGCAGCCACACGGTATAGATCCCCAGTCCTCAGTGACACTTTTAACGTGCTGTTTGGCCACTTAGAAGGACTAAAATCTGTGGGTTGGAGCGTGATTGTAGTGGCGACTACGCAACAGCTGAAATTAGTAAGCAAAAGTAATTTATGGAAGCATTCATGATTTCTTCTCATTGAGATTTGTTTTTCTTTTATTCTCTCATGGACCTAAGAGATGGATCTTTAAGGTTTATCGTGTTCTCTGATTCCTGAAGTGATGCTACTTGGGAAAAAAACCTAAAAACAGTTAAGGAGATTTTTATAGGATTTTTGTGTGTGGTGCAGTTTCAACCAGCATTAAGCAAGTTGTTCTGGTTTTTGTAAAAGCTTAAGACTCACAGGAAAACTCTGATTTTGTTGCTGTGTCGTGCAGCAGGATCTTTGGTATGAGAGTACGCTGAAAGCTGAATGAAACTAGAAAACATGGGCTCTGATGGTAGACAATTGTGGAATTTAGCTAGTCTTGGAGATTTTACTTGTGACAAATTGTTACAATTGCTAAATTAAAGGCACTAAAGTGTGCGCAGTGCTCTTTCAATCCTGTTTGACCAGTCAAATAAACACAAGTCCACAAACTGGGAGGCAGGGTTTTCAATTTTGTATCTGTCCAAGGACTGAACCACAGAGGTTTTGATTTTGATGGTGAATTGAGCAAGAATTATGTCATCTTATCCTCCAGCAGCATAAACATCAGCAGGGGATTCATTTTCATGTTTCAGTTGGGCCTTGGACTGCTGTCAGTTGAAATAATATAAACAAAATGCAAAGTTTGGTTATTATGTTGTTGCTTTGTGTTCAAATGAATGTTGCCGTTTGATGTTGATGAGAATTTTTTTGTATTATGTTTTGTCTGAATTATGAATTGTGATGTTAGACATGTAGCTTCATAATAATGCTCATTTTTTGTCCATAAAGGAATAATTTGGTGTCAAGAGTGAGTGTAGCCTGTGGAAAACTGAATCGTGTCACTGCTGTTGTTGTTTTCTGATGAGCGATAAAATGGGGCAAAGAAAGCTTTGTTTAAAGGCTCCATTGAGGTCACTTTTGTAAGATGACATGAGTGGGTTCAGTCAGACAGCAGAGTGTGGGAGTCTACAGCTTGGCCTGTGATGGCGGAACAAGTCCTCTCTTTATGTAAAGAAGACAAACAACTTTGCTGTACTACAAGTTTCTAGATGAAAAGTTGTGTAGAAAGGCAAACAATTGGTTAAAATTCACGCCTTTGTATGTTTGTATTATAAGGAGGGCACTTTTACTTCTGAAACTGAGAACTCAGCGGTGCATTGCAGATGCTTTGAATGTGACCCAAATACTAAAAATGTATATTTGTGTTGTGTTAGCTGTCTTTGCTTCAGCAGTTTTGTCACCGCAGGAGTCACCGTGGCCTTACAATGTAACTTAACAGCTTGTGTCCAGGTTCCTGCCCTTCCAAATACAAAGGCATTCAGCCCTCCACAAACTTGGCACATGAGCCGTCAGCATGGCGATCCTCCACATGAATGTGTTTAGTAACACAGTCATGATTGCTATTCACCCCGTGAGAAAGTACAGCTCTTTCACAGGGTACAAAAGTATTTCATGCTTTCTCTTCTTGCTTTTTGACCAAGAATGACGTGCTGATTTTGTACATAAGCATTTCTGTCTAAGGTGCAAGAAAACTGGAATTTCCCTCTAAAATTTCTGGACCAAGATTTTGTTCTACAAGAAATTGTCTGATGTTGATGAATGAGCATAGGAGTTCATATTTAATAATCAAAAATCCAGCAAGACCTCTGCCTTCTTTACAACTCTTTTGCAAGCTTATGGCATTCAGTTTACTTTGAATATGAAGTTCTGAAATGGTACTCAACGCATTCAATGCAATGAGGAAAAACACAACACAACGCTGGTACTCCAGTGCCAGTGAAACTGAAACAAAGCTACATGCCTGGTGTGCCAGCCAGAGGTTTGAAGAGAGACAAGTGAAGACAATAGGAAAATAAAGTTACACAAAATATTCTTATTTATTTTGTAAATTTCAGCCACACTCTGTGAAGCTAACCATTCTATGCCTTGTAATGTATTGTATATTTACTTGTGTGCATCATATGTGAGATGAACCTTTGGTTTGTAAATATGAATCATAATTATAAACTTCCAAGATGAAGTCTATGTGCAAACATGTTTGATAACCTTAAAGATATTCAATATTAGATACAAATTATTATTCTAAAAACCTTCTCAAAACAAACAAATAAATATGTTTTCAATAAAACAAATGGTCCTGTGATGTCTTTTGTGTACGAAGTGATTGGACCTTAGGGTCATAGAACGGCAGACGTAGACTGTGGGTAACTTGAGAAGCAAGGCAGCTGCAATCAGTAGTGTTAGATATGAGATTCAGAGGCATTCAGTGATAAGTGCACAATACTCATCCACAAACTCAAAGAAGTGGAGAATATTTGCTTGGAAAATCGTGATTTGTAAATATGAATATCAGAAGCAAATATTCCAAGTCGCTGGAGCCATCTTGGAGGCAGTGCACAAATTTGGACGCCAATCACTGGCATATGTTTTGGGTATGTTCAAATTATGGTGAAAATTTCTCTTATTCTGAGTAAAATATTGAGATGCAACACTCCCTGTACTGCAAAAGCCTTTCTTCTCTGTCTTTTTAAAGATCATGGTTAAAATATTGTGTTAAAGAAAAGAAAAAAAAAAAGAATGTGTATAAATCAATGTGATTGTTTGGTAGTATTTTAACGTTTATGTATTTAAGATACTACTAAAAACAAAAACAAAAAAGTGAAGACAGAGAGATGTATCGTAATATTGATGATATTTATTGTATATTACCACTTTATTCTATGAAAGTACACAGGCATTGAGGTGCTTGGCCCGCTGCCCGTTATCTTAGAGCGACACCTGATGGTGGGAACAGGTAGTCATCATCAGTGTCGCTTCTTCAAAACTCAGTACAGTTAAAAGGTTGCTGATTTAAAAAAAAGGGGGAAACTGTAAAATAAGAAACAGCAACAGGATGAAATAAATAAATAATTACAGCAACCAGGCCCCCCGTAAAAAACAAACAAACAGAAAGACCAACATCACCTTGTGTTGTTTTCATTAGATGATCTTTCTTAGTCTATTTAACTGTGGAGAAATGTTCAATCAACGGAATGTAAAAATAAAAAACTAAACTGAACATAACACAATATTCATTAATTATTTGTCTTTGTTTTTCAATTTAAAATTAATCACCTCTGTTTATTAGGACGACCTGCATCACAAACCTTGACTTGCAGTTTCGTCATTACAGTATAAATACTTATATTTATGCATGTGTGTGCATTCATAAAGTGGTAATAATAGACAGTAAACATGGCATAAACGTCGATGAAAATCTTCTGTAAAAAATGTAGTAAGTGGTGCAAAATAAAAGATTAAAATACAATTTAAGCAAAATTAAACTACAAAAAAAAAAAAAAAAAAAAAAAAGCTTAAGGAGGAACTGTTTCGTTTGGTAACCCGGCGCATGCGCGGAGGGAGGTCGATTTAGCGGTTGTTTCCTGCTTGCTGTTTCCACTCGAAGCAATGGCAGAAGTAAAAGCTTCCCTGGCTTGTGGAGGTATGTTCAGCTTTTGTATTTCCTGTATGAATAACAGTGGACCACACACGCTATCCCAGCATCACTTTAAAGGCCCCTTACAGCTGCCGTTGGTGAAATTGCGGCTCAAACTGAAGCACAGTTAGCCGGAGGGGCGACAGCTTTAGCTGGTGATGCTTCAGTCATGAGGTTTAATGCTGGGGGGGGAAAAGAAACCCTAAAGCTGTAAAGCTTCACATTGAGACAAACAGCTTGTCTGATTTCAGTGCTTTCTTTTACCGTCACAGTTATAGCGGCTTTCCTGAGTTCAGCGGTGCTTGCATTTGTTGAAGACCTAGATGACACGTAAGTGATGCACTACTATGTGCTTTTCCTCCCTCACTGATTCACCAATTCAGCTTCCTGCTACGGCAACTTCCGAGTTTAGAAATCATGCTCCGTGTGGATGCAAAGTGGCTCACTGCTCCTACTTCCTGTACTTTAGCAATGCTCTAAACCCTGTATGGTAAAAAGTGCCGACATTGCAGTGGTTGCATTAGCAGAAAAAAAATACATGGTGGTGATCCTGATTTCCTCTCTTTCTAGTTGCACAGTGCTTTATTTTTTTTAATTGGATGCCTGTGGTGAAAAGTCTCTGTAGATGATCTCTCTTGTGTGTAATAAGCCTGTCTTTGTATTGGAACGTTTTTCATCATTTTGCCGATGATAATTTAAACATTAGCTCATCAATGGGCAAAGAATAGTCTGCACGCCATAGGCTTTAATTGATTTTTTCAGCCCCCCAGATGTCAGCAGTTTAAATGTGAGAATATGATTCTTACGTTAAATATGACTTTGGATTGCTGTGGGGACCAAAGAAGACACTTTAAGAGATTTACCCATATGGTTTACTCACAGTCTTTTGTGGTATTTCATTTGATTTTAATGATCACAACAGGTGCAGTGATTATTCATTAATTTTAATGTGCTTTATTTGATTGACAGATTCTTGTAATTTCTGTCTAGTCTCAGCTGAATGGTTACAACTATGTTTTTTCTCTTTTCCATAGATTTAAAGACACCAGAGTGAATGACGTCTGGCTGGTTGATGTGAGTTTGACATTATGGACCCACACAAACACACACTCTAATCTGGGTCCATTGAGCTATGGTTTACTTCATATCCAGCACACCACTGTCTGAATCATCCCTTGCGGAAGCAATGGGAGTCAGGGTGGGATGTCATAAGGGAGGGGGTCGTGCAAACAGTCCCCTGTGATTAGTGAATGAGAAGTCATGCATGCACGGCAAAGCCGGGGGGCTCTGAGAGCTTTAAAGCAGGGTTTGTGTCGACACCCAGAGTAGCAAAAGTTGCTTTTGCTGCGTGTTATGGGCTGCGTGGTGAATTCTGACATTAGTTTTATTTTTGTGTTGTTTTCTTATACTGATGAAATTGTTAGATTTTGTGTAATTTGTGGAAACTAAGCTCCTAAAAAGAAATTCAAACAAACCAGACAATCACTGGAGCAAAAGGCTTCTACGTAAAATTAGTGAACAAGTTCTGCTTAACACTGAATCTGTGTCTTTTACTGCCATACTAACTGTTTTGTAATCCTTTTGGCTTGCGGTGGTGAAAGACCACTGTAACTGTTGCCCATGGTCACATGTTAGGTTAGCCATTAAATCAACAATAAAGCACCAATGTGTATAGTGCAGGAGAAATTTGGTGTAACCGAAAAAGCCATAAAATTAACTTGTACAAAAGAGCAGATACAAACCAGTGTTTTAAGTATACAAAAAATTTTAACCAGTTACATAAGACATGTAATAGTCACACATATAATATAATAGACTTATAATAACATTTCAATCGAGATGATGATTAAAAAAACAGACAAAAACCAAACACTAAATGAGACCAGACAAAACAAGCCTTTAATACACTACTTTTTGCTATGCATGAATTCAGACATACTTACGTCCACTGATGAAGACAACCACGGTGTGTCATACCAGCTTCATAACTGCCTAATTTGTAAAATGCAATGGTACCTCAAATGGCCCTCTGGTTATAGTGATGATTAAGAGCATGGGGAATCATGCTTTCTCATGCTACTATCTCACCTCTGTGTGAAGATCCTTCTGTGGTGGTGGAGTAAGACGTGACGTGCAACCTTTAGTGGGTTGTTTTGTTCTTATGAACATGTCGTCATTTTGTGCATGCCTGTCTGTTAAACCCTACGTTTAGTGCTGCCAGAGTGCTCTGGAATGACGGTCTGGCACTTTTTCCTCCAAGTGAGGAAATGGAATACAATCTGACTTAAAGTCAGTCATTGCTGAAGTGTATTTCATGCAAAAGATTAAATGGTCAAAAGCTAACATCACTTAACACTGACAACATAAATATCACAGTTTTCTCCTTCATTCACATGAACTCATCAACTTCATCTTAGAGTACCTGTCTTTTAGTTATCCTAAATGGCCTTTTATTCTTTTTGTTTAGTAAGCATAGTGTGTCATGTTAGTATTTTATTTTCTCTTGTCCCGTGAAACTTACTTCATTACGTTATGTCTGTGTAGGTTCTCAGTTGTCCACGTCATGGTAGCTTCAGGAGCTTGACAAAAGAAGTCCAGTGGCCTTCTTTTCAAGCTCTTAAGACTTCATTACATTGTTCACATAAACTCAACCTTTCCTCAATCAATTGAATTAAAAGTCCTGTACTGTTGCATATATTTTGCTGGGACATATTTTTATAAATGTGCTGAAAACATTACAACTTTTATTTTGAAGACATACGGGTACAGGATTATCTGTGGATACTTCAGTGTATTGATACTTCATTAACCCTTGATGTATTATAAATCTTGCCAGTAAGGCAGATATTAAAAAAGAGAGAGAGAGTTTAACATTTGATTATAGTCTCCCTTAGAGGTAGCTAATATGTCGTCATGGCAAAAAGAAAGTTAGACCTTTGTCAATTCTACATTTTTCATATTGGGACATAATAAAAGTAATGTTTCCTTACCAAGTCTTAAAATTTGGTAATTATAACCTTAGATGGACAGCAGCACGTGACATATCACACAGTGTCATTATCAAAAAATCATGAAAATGCAGAAGCAGTTTGTGGAAAAATTAAGTACAGCCCAGTGTCTACTGAGTTACTAGCTTGTAGAATGACTAGCCATACTTCAGCCTGTTAACTAATGTTAACTTTAAGATCTAACATGCTAACCAAGGCCTGTAGAGTCTGAGATGCTCTGGGGTTGTTGCGGTTTTTCTGAGGGTGAACTTGCCGCGGTGTCCACTTCTGGCAAGATTAACAGTTGTCTTGAATTTTCCATGTTCTCACTGTAGAATGATGCACTTTTAATTATTTGGAAATGGTGATATAACCTTTCCAACACTGAAGGACAGCAGCTTTTGCTTCTCTAAGAACAGTTGGACACTGCATTGCAGATGTTGTTCCTTCCTGGTAAACAAGTGTCAGTGCTCCAGACGGGAAAAACTCGTGTTTCCATGGCAGTGGTCACATTTGCTAATGACCAGTGCATTTGATTAGTAAAAGCAGGGCGTGCCTTCTTTTTACCACAACTCTGCCTTTGTTGTGCCCCAGTAGTAAAGGCACCGTTATTGTGACATCATGAAGTTCAGACTTCTGCAATGTAGAAAATATGAAAATGTCCTAGCACTGGTCCCAAACCCAGATAAATGGGAGGGATGCATCAGGAAGGACAGCCGACATAAAATCTGTGTCAAATCAAATATGCAGATCCATCCTATGTGGTGAACCTTTGGGAAATAAAGGACCAGCTGAAAGCACCTTCTCTTTTCTCTGTTTTGTGAAAACGGGATGACATGACTACAGTTCTTGAACCACTATTTCAAACTTAGCTTAAAAGTAAAGAACTGCAATTTTTCTTCCTCTTTTATCTGCTGTTAATTACCAATAATGCTTTAACTCAGCTGTGGTGTGTTTGTCCATTCAACAATGGGGTGATTCTTGACAGCGCAATATTAAGGTTGCTATTAATATAGTTTATGATTATATGAAAGACTTCACAGTAGGTTGGACATGATCTAAAGAATGCTTTCTTTTATTCCTGTGGTCTCTTTCAGTTCTATGCTCCGTGGTGCGGCTACTGTAAAAAACTAGAGCCAATATGGCATGAGGTGGGAGCTGAGCTGAAGAGCTCAGGGTCGCCGGTTCGTGTGGGAAAGATGGATGCTACGGCTTACTCTGGTGAGTAAATCATGTAGCAGTTTAATGTTTTCCCCTGGAGCTTGCGTGCCCCCAGGTGATTACTTTACGTGCTAGAGACAACATTTCTCTGTAATGGACCATGTTGTTCAACACCATGATGCTTTCAATATAAACTGTAGAGTATTAATACCGGTTATTGTGACATTTTTGCAATGTGTAGCGATGTTGATACAGCAATATTACAAGTGTGTTAGAGTAAAAATTATACTGCTACAAATGCAACAGTTCTGTGTCTTATTAAGCAGCTGCTAACTGCAAGATTAATCTATGGACACGTATTCTCCAGCCACAGCCAAGCGTATTTCTTTTTGTAATGCTTCAGAGAGATATTCTTAATTTTTACAGTGAGATTAAATTAGGAGAGCTTGTGAATCCTTTAAGAAGATTACAAGAGGGTATTAAATCTTTCAAAGAGAGAGACGTCTTTCAACATGCGGAGATTAGGCCTTTCAAAGAAAGCAAGTATGATTTGCATTGTTTTCTGTGTTGCAGGAATGGCATCAGAGTTTGGTGTTCGCGGTTACCCCACAATAAAACTGTAAGTACCACTCTTTAGTTTGGTATAGATGCAAGATGAAGTTTAATGATTTGAATATATCCCACACTCATTAAAGACTTTATGGGAAGTAATACCAAGCAGTTTTTTAAAAACAAGTTATTATACTTGAGCACTTAAAAAAAAGTCATATACTATTAAAAGATTAATTAAATTTTAACACAATATTTAATTATTCCAATAAAATTGTTTTGCAGGTAACACCGTCTTTGTGAAGCTTCAGTAATTTTACTTTCACTATTTGATCAGAGGAGCGTTTTTTTCACCAACATGTAGTAATTTTGGACTGTAATTTGTTATGTGGCTGTTGCATTATTTATATTTTATACTCTAGCTATTGCTTTAGCCACCCCACCCCCACTGTAACCTCCTGTATCTAAGTGTACCTGCGTGTATTTTGTGTCATTATCAAGATGCTTTTTCCCTTGTTGCCTGGCCTTTGGAGATGCCCTTAGATAAATTATTCAAAAGGGAATAAGGTGTTGTTGCTTTCTCCTTAAGGCATAACCAAGTAACAAAGTCAGTTCACACATTTTGAAAAAAAATTATATTAGTTTGGCACTTCAGAGTGCTGTTAATTACACATTTCTTGTGGGAAAATTGTGCAAAACTCCCATTAGTCATTAGAATTAGCAATAGCTTCTTGATTTCACTCGTGTGCTTTTCTTACAGTGTACCTGTGGAACTACAAATGCAGTTGTCCAAATGTTTTAACGTATACTTTCCATTTAATTTATTTCAAATCATTTCTTAAAATTCAAGTGACATTTTTATTTTTTTTTTATAAAATGAATGAATTTAGGTAGACACCAGCTGCTTAACGGCAGGGCTCATGTTGACATGAGATAAATGATCTTCCAACTTAGCAGAGTTCCCTCCATTTATATGAAGCTGAATCATTTATCAGCACACTAACATAATGGGCTCCCCATTTAGTTTCATCAAGCTCATTTGGGAAAGTGCCACAAGATCACTGCAGGGTTCATAACATTAAACCAAGCAAGTGATGAAACATCCATCGAAGAACACGAGATACCTCCCTTGGTGACAGAAGGAGACTTGATTTAGAGTTCTGTTTCCCCCTGAGTTCATTAAGCCCCGTGGGCTGATGCAACCTTAGCAATCCTTAATGCATTTTGCTTGTTGTAAGAGCTCGACTCGAGCAGTTTTCTCGGCTGGAACTCAATTAGGTAAAGTCATTTGTCTTTTTTCCCTATTGGAGGTGTAATGATTTAGATTAAGTTGACCTTTGCGGTGAACAGGGTATCCTGGTAGGTGCTGTTTCACCAGAACATGCTGTTTGTAAGACAGGTTGTTGTTTTTAAGTTCAGATGTTGGTCACAGACTTTTAAGGTGAGATAATATGCTTTTTATTGTTAAAGGCATGCATTTCATATGTAAAGGTATGATGTTCATATAAAACTTGGGCAGAGTTTCAAAATCATGATGTAAACGTCTGTAAAAGAAAGGCTTAATATGGCACTAAATTCTAGTTTTTCAATTTTTTTCTTTTGACATCATATACCACATATCCTATATTCTACGTATAACATATATGACACCTATAACATGAAAGGGAATAGGTGGATTTATAAAACTGCTTATTGCGATGGTTTCTCAAAAATTGCTAACCCCCGGGAACTTACAACAGCTGTCTCCATAGTTTACAAAATATGATTTAAAACCCAAATAACATCAAAACACCCAGTGATGGGCTGGTTTCGTCAATGACAGAGGTCAGAGGAGAACTGCTAGATTGGTTAAAGTGACTGCAACTGTAATGAGCATGGTTGCTTTGCAGATCAGTATCTCAGTATGCGTAACACGCAGAAACTTGTTTGGCCAGACCGAATCAGGCTCTACTCCTTGTGACTCTCCAAAACTGAAGTGTGGAAAAACATGTCTTGGTACGATGACTTTAGATTTCTACTGCAATGCGCAGATGGTAGGGTCACGATTTGGCATGAACGCTATGAATCTGTGGAACCATCCAGCTGCCTTGTGTCAATGCTTCAGGCTGGGGTAGTAGTAAAATTGCGTGGGGATTGCTTTTTCCTGGCGCATATTAAGGCCCTTAATACCAGCTGAACATCATTCGAATGCCACTGCCCAGCTGAGTATTGTTGCTGACCATGTGCATCTCTTGATAGCCACTGCCAGCAGGGTAAGGCACCATTTCACAAAGCACACATGATCTGAAGCCGGTTCCATCGACATGCCAGCGGGTTTTGTATGTTCCATTCGCCTCGGCTCTCGACCAAAACCCCCTTTGGGATGAGGTTGAAAGGGAGAGCCGTACAGCCAGCAATTCTGTAGCATCGTGTACTGGTTTTATATGAACATGGTAAACGATCTGTAAGGAATGTTTCCAATATTATACTGAATCTATGCCACCAATTAATTTAGGCGTTTTTAAGTGGGCAAAGGTGGGTCCAACACTACATTAGAAAAGTATACTAATAAATTGGCACCTGCTATAAAATGAGGAAGAGCCAGTAGAAGAAAAAAAAAAATATTTGTGTTGCTTAAACAGCAAAAAGAATCTACTCTAAAATGTCAAAAGAATGGTCCAATCAGAAAATTAGTTCGACGTACACCTCTTGTATAATGTTCTTTCTCACACAAATCCTGAATACACGACTGCCAAGCAGTTAATTTCCGTTTTATTCAGTTTCATATAAATATGTAAGCGGTGTCATTCTGTTGGCACAAAACAGTGAAAGGTGTTGAATGGGGTTTTTCAATGAAATATTCAGTCTTTCACTATTTTTTCTTATTATTTTCAGGTTAAAGGGTGATCTTGCCTACAATTACAAGGGACCAAGGACAAAAGATGATATTGTAGAGTTTGCCAACAGGGTGGCAGGGTAAGTTACAGGCTTCAAGCAACACTTGGAAATCAACATGAGGAGAAACTGAGAGCCGAGTAGAACTTCCCTTATTTCACAGGAAGACATGCCAAGCTAAATGAAAAGCATCTAAGGCAGCTTATCAACCCAGGCCATATTTGTTTCATAGCTCAATGGATTTCTGCCTCTGATGCTCCACTTTAAACCACTGTATCAAGTGAGCCTGACAGATTTCTCCCCTCCTTGAGGGAAATCAAACTAGATCCGTGACAGAGGGGCTGATCAAAAGCTTGGCTCAGAGACGGGTTGAGGACTGGAGTGGTTTTTTGAACCGCCACTGGGTGGTGCCAGCAGCACAGAAACCAAGATTAGGACGTTACACATCACTGTTGTACTCTGTGAGGTTTAAATACTTATCAGAATGAACTCCTGTCTATGTTTTTTTTGTTTGGTTTTTATTCCATCAGACCAGCCGTCCGAGCCCTTCCCAGCAAGCAGATGTTTGAGCACATGATGAAACGGCACGATGTGCTTTTTGTGTATGTTGGTGGGGATTCTCCTCTCAAAGTAAGCAACATACATCAATACACTTTCATTCTTTTATTCTTTAGCAACCACACAAAAGTCTGTATGATAGGGGCAATGCTATGCTGCAACATTGACATAATATAAGAAAGAATTTAATTCTATGCAATACCTTCAAGTGATAATTTACAATCTTTGAATACCGAAAACCTTCTTTTGCTTCTTTTTTTGCTATTGCAGGAGAAATACAACGACGCTGCCTCTGAGCTCATCGTCTATACTTACTTCTTCTCTGCTTCAGAGGAAGCCTTGCCAGAGGTAATGCTTTGAATAGGCGATCATCTTTTGTCTTTAGAAAGTATTAAATAATTAATTTCACAAAGATACACTCACAAACATGTCATTAATGCACTTGGGAATGACACATGCAGTTATATTTTCCTAGTTTGAAATAATGTATTTAGATTCTTTGAGCATGTCTCTTGTCCTGGGATTGCACACGTTACGAGCTCTGATGTTTTTTCCCAGTACAAAGAGTTTTTCACATATTTTATATGATTTATGGATCTTTGTCTAAAGTGGTATTTTTGTGTTTTCAACAGTCAGTATCTTTGCCAGAGCTTCCTGCTGTCGTAGTCTTTAAAGATGGAGGCTACTTTACCTATGATGGTAAGTATTTTATTTTTTTAGGCTTTGTCCACTACTGTTGTCTTGTTTTCTTCAATTGGTTTAGTTTAATAGCTTAACTAGAGGGCAGTAGGGTGCCATGCTGTCTCCTGCTCCCGCCTGCTATTCCCTCCTCCTTCTCGCCTCTCATATAAACTGTGTAACCAGAGCTGTCTTCTTGTAGTTTTCCCGTTCCTGCCGCTGCTCTTTCATCCTCACCACACTGAGTTATGGTGTGCCTGGCCCATCATAAAGCACCCCAGGCTCTGCCCACTATTGTGTGTGTGGTTAGGCCAGTGATGTTGTGGTGGTTTGTCTCTGGGCGGACGTACATAGCAGGCCAGGGTGGATGAACTGGCTTGAGTGGGCGTGCGAGACCGCAGATTCGACCAAAGAAGAGCGCAGAGCTGGTAGTGTGTATACAGTCAAAGCCAAGAGGTGAATCACTGCATCAGCCATCAAGTCAAAGCAGACAAAAAAAAAAAATCACATTTGCGATGCGTAAAAGGTTTAGAGGATCTGCTTTTTCGGGTCATAATTGAAAGCTTTCAGCGCAGTAACGTGAGTTCACCGCATTCCTCCATGATCTCTTGTAATTCTCTGCCGCTTTGGGCCTGAGTTGGCAGGCAGAACCGGAAGCGAAGAGCGTCGAGGCACAGCGACAACACAAACGGACCCCAGTAGTGGCTGTTAGGGAGGTCAGGTGCACGGTGTGTGACCCGGAGAACAAAATCCATCTGCGCCGCGGTCTGCGCGTTTGCATCCATCTGCTCCACCTGACCATTTCGGAAGGCGGGCTTCACGCACCAGAATCTCAGCAGAAGAGGCTCGCCACAGTAGATGTTAACCACAAAAACTCCACACTCTGCAGAGTCCTCTAGGACCCTGATACGGAGGATGTGATGAATCTGTAGCATTGCCATGGTGACGGTGTGTTAAACTTGTCAAGGACTGAGGAGGGGAGCAGCATGGCAAAATGACATGGTTGTGTCCTTCCTTTCTTTGTCCTTTTCAGTCGTTCGGAAACTGCAGAAGAAAAACACTTTTATTATTTAGTATAGTAGCACAGAAACTGAGTCATTAAGCATTAGACACTTACCTCAAGTGATAGCAAAAGAGAAATTTAAGAAAGTGGTTTGCCTCGCTTTTTTAAAGACTTGTAGCCTTCAGCCTCGGCTTTCTGTCCATCTGCTGTAGTATGTTTCTAGTCTCCCTGAAGATCTGCTGGCTAAATGTTGGATGAAGGAATAAATGAGTCAACCACACCTCATATGGTTTGCTGTTGCCCTCACTTTGCATGGTGTTCAGTCAGAAAATTTTATATGGCTAAACTTATGAGACCCATTTGCATAGGCACCTAGTGACACTGTTTTATGGCAGGCTGTGACATTTAGTCAAGCGTGTGAATATTATACTGTGAAACTGACACATTCTTTTTTTGCTGCATTGTTGTTTATCTTCTAGCTTTAGAGGCCGACAGCTGCCAAGATATTCTAACGACTTTGATCATGCCCCCCCCGCCAACTATTTGCTTTCATATGTATTTTCCGAATTCGCAGATTCAAAGTACTTATTAGAAATTCACTGCACACTTGCTGTTCTTGCTGTGCACTCCTGTTTTTAAAGAACAGGTCCCACTGAGCACAGCCACACTGTCCAAACACAAGCTCTCGCTTTGTGTAAAATGATATTTGACATGTTATTGTTTAGCTTTGATTGCTTTAGTGCGCATCACAAATAGCGGCATCCCCTTTTGAAGAGCACTGTTAAGATATAGTAGAACACAGAAGCTCATACATATTTAATTATCCAAATCCTCTGTTTCATACAGTTATACAGGTCTGCTCTGCTATTGTGCTTCAAAGGCCAAGTGGTTTTGATCATTGTGTAGCTGCATTGAAAGCTACTGGGCAACATGTAAGAAAGCAGAAGAATATAATTAGCATATATGTCAGCATGCACAATACGGCATTTGTAACTGTTTCACTTGCCAACAGTCTTCAGACACGTTTTTGGGTCTTTGAGTCCTCCTAATGCTCAGAGCTCCACATAAGGCTTCCTGTTAATCTGACTCAGTGGTTAATGGTTTGGCCTTTCCACTCCTTGTATGGAAACATTCATAATGCTGCCAGCTGTGAGGCCGAATGTGTTTGCATATGTTTATTGGGATCATGTAAATGACAGGATGATTAACAGTTTGTGAATGTGATGACGGAAAAGATCACACTTAAACAGGTGATAACACAATGATGACATTTTGCAGCAGCGCACACGGTCAGCCTTCATTTCACTGGTTATTGCAGTCTGCAGTGTTGGCAAGGTCAGCGTGAATGACATTGATGGAAAGCCTAATAACTGGTTGTTGTTTTTGTTTTTAAAGCTGTTTTTACTTTGTTTGGACAGAGGAGTGGTGGGTGGGAGGGGGGGGGGTATGAAGTGCAAAAAAGGCAGAGATGCTGCATATAAACTGTGACCGTGGATTTTACGATCTTATTTTGGATAATTGTTTTGGAAAGTGGACAAAAGTATTTGGACATAATTAACACAAGTCAAATGTTTAATTATTGTCAAATTATTGGGTCAAAATGATCAAATTATTGTTCCAGCTCCTGGTGTAATGTTTAATTACTAATTTATTGCTGAACTATAAGTATATAATGTAGAGTACTACATTCTGCAGTTGCATGCAAATTACAGTGGAGTAATTAAAGTAGGAATACAGTGAAGTACTTCAGTAAATTTACTTTAGTAAGTCTTCTTACTACATGGCTCTTGTCCACTTTTCTATATTTTTGTATTTATGTGGCATTTGTCACAGACAGTGGCTTCTTCTTCACTATAAATAATATAACTAACTATAACCGATATAGCTTTGTTTGATTTGATTGCTCAAGCATTGCCTTACATGAATATGAGATGCCAGCTACTGACAGCATCTTTTTCTTTTTTTTTTCTTTATCTTTACCCGATCCTATAACTGAGCAATACATAAAATATTTTTATATCACACTCTTTTTATTTGTTGTTGTATTCCTATTTTCTTTTAGCAGTCGAGCCAAAGCATCTTCATTGTTAAACCTTGTGTATTCTTTTTTATAATAGGAAATTACCCTTGCTTTCTCATCATTACACCAAGCTTTGTGTCACATTTCAACACGTCAGTCTCCTGGATCGTACGCTCTCTGAGTTATCTTTGATGAAAGTAGCTTCCTCCCCTCTCTATGCGTTTCCCCCTGCGGTTCTGTTTCTACACTTTTTGCATTGTCTTGGAGGTCTTCTGTGCCATTAACCTTCATCCTTGAAATGTGTCAGAGCTGCCTCCTCCCTTTGCTCCAAACTCTGACACTGGATCATCCTCACTCCACCCACTGTCTGTTTATATTCCCCCACATGCACCTCATCTTTCTCTCTTGCCTCCCACTGTGTGAACTCTGGGCTGACAGGCTCCTGTAGGGCAGTATGGAGATTGTGAGGCTGGCGCCCGGGAAGAAAGCAGCTCTAATTTGTTTCAAGGTGAAGCAGGTTCAGTCGGTATAGAGGTGGATCAGGCTGTACAACCCCAGTATGGGGCCTCCGAGCTTTCTTTCGCTTCTGAGGAAAAGTTGGGAAACTGCATGCTGTCTGTAAAGCCAGAACATCTGTGGAAAGAACTCTCTGGAATGTCTGCCCTGTCCACTGACTCAGCAGTCTTAACAGCGAGGCTCTGCTCCCTTTGCACAGTAGCATCACTGAGGAATAGTTTCTAATACTACTGTAAGCTACGACCTTGGGGGGGGTTTAAAAGTGTGTTCCAGGTTTTAGCTTGTCATGTTTAGTATTATGCTTCCAGCTCACTTGGAGCCCTGCAGGATGAGAATCATGTTAAAAGTCATCAGTGTTCTTGTAATTACTATGATGGTAGCGAAAGGTCACGGTAACTTATTAACGTGTCATAATAAGGTCCCGACTACATTTGACATCAATTATGAGCGTCCTGTAGCCTCTCAGCTGGAGAAAACGGTGTTGTTTAAGCAGCTTCGTTACACCCTATTTATACCCTCCAGGGACAGTCTCTGCTTCCTGTTTGCGTGTTGCCTCCAGATGTTAGAGGAGTAACAACATGTGGCTCGCATTCAGGAAGTAATTTTTTATTTTTCTGTCTTTGTTTATTTTTTTTATTTATATGGTGCACTTGATAGGATTTTTTTCTTCTCTTGTTGCATCTGTTGAATTATACATTTGCTCCAGATGTGTTAAAAATAAATGTATGGTTGCAGAATCATTTACAAACCAAATGTGATTTGTTTTTTTTCCCCTTAAAAATTAGGTCAGGTTAGCCAGCATTTTGGGGGAAAAGGCGTCAATTGTGAATGAAAATTACAGTATTTTTCTCTTAATGTTCTTGACAGCCATCTATTTGATAAATAGTAATTAATCTGGAAATGTGACTGTGAACAGTCAAGGCTAAACAAACTGTTATTTGATTTATGACTTGGCCATCTGTTACGTTTGATTGTTTACATCTCCATCGATTCTCAATCTGTTCGCTCTGAGTCATAGATCATTGTGCTGCTTCAGATCTTGAATACCCTGCCTGACTGTTAAGCCAGAGGCAGCTGGCTGTCAAAACAGTTTCTGGTCATTGTTTATCTGACCCATGTCTATGACTGCTCAGCTTCTGTCTTGCTCTTTGTTCCCCAAGAATGCATACAGGTGGCAAACGCTGATCTTCTTACATTCCAGCCATCAATACACTCTTCTGCTTTCCCTTTTTATTACAGGGAGTCTGTGGGCTGAATGTTGATGAGCTCTGTGCTTCTGTTTCTGAAAGATTTTACCTCTCTGTGTTGCAGAGTACGAGGACAGTAGCTTATCATTGTGGGTGAACAAGGAGCGCTTCCAAGGATACCTTCAGATTGATGGCTTTACGTTGTATGAGCTGGGGGAAACAGGTGGCGTATGCTCTTGTTCAATATATAACGTATTTATTCCCAAATTTTATTTTCCTTTACACATTGTTTTTACTTTTCTAGTTTATTATACAATACTGTCCAAAAGGCTTGAGCCACCCCTAATTTCTTTAGATTTTGCTAAGAAAATGAGAAATAGATGCAGTGATCTATTGAAACCTGTGAAGATGATAAAAATACAGTTAAAATTCCCTGCCAAGTTAACTGTTATATGTAGACCCTTGAGTTAGGTGCCCTTTTTGTGCCTGAATTATTTATATGTTAGGGCTTTGAGCTTAACAAACAAAATCATTCCTCTGAATAATGGTCAGGTACAATAACTGGACTGTACATGAGAAAAAACACCAAGTGTCAAAAGAAGAAACTTTGAAAGAGTTTCAGAAAACCTGAAAAACTATTGCACGAGAGGACTTTAAAACTGATTTGGAGAAAGTCTGGCTCCTATCATTTTTCAAAAATGATAGGTGGCTCAAGACTTTTGCACAGTACTGTAATATCCTGCTTCAAAATGTATGGAATCATGAATTTCTGGGTCTAGTTTCATTAGTTTTTTTTGTTTTTTGGTTAGTAGATTAATTGCTGTGTGAAATTTCACTGAGAAATAGAAGAATGAACAGAAAACCTCAAAACATTCAGTTTCCTTTCATGGAAAAGAAGACATGCAGCAAATGATCACTTTTAAAAACCCAGCACTGGGACATTTTATGTCTTTGCTTCTACTTTATTATCAGAATAGATACAGATCAATTTTTTGCAGAATGACTGGTTTTTAAAGGGCAGTATTTTGTTAATTGTAAGCCTAAGATGTGGGACTTTTAATGTGGTTTTTTATGTGTGTGTCCTTTTTTAATCTTTATGACTATGGAACCAAAGTGATTACAGGTTGAATACCAGCTTATATCATTTGAACTGCATCAGCACTTTACACATGGCTTTGCTCAGACTGCCTACCTCATTTTATTACATTGTAAAACCCTTTAATATTTTAGCATCTCTAAACATGTCTTCCACATAATAACTTTATATTTAAGAATCAAACAATATAGAGCTGCTGTTTTTAAAAAATCCAGTAAAAATATTCAGGGCTAAGGTAGCAAAGAGTATCCCTTCCCTCCAGATATAGCTCATGTTCTGCTTGTTTAAATGTACATACATTTCTCCTCTAAAAGGAAATTTAAGCTCAAGAGTGAAATACAAACTGCCTCTTAAACGGCAGTAAATTGATGGTCTGTGCAGAGAAAGCTGTGCTTTCTAATATTAGATACAGTGTTTTCCTCCTTTATGCTGATGTTGCTGAGATCAGTGACGCTCAACAGTTGAATGTTGCTTGAATGTGTTACTGTGTGCAGTTTTAGTTTCTGGCCCATCCATATAGCAGACTTTCCAGTTAGTTTTAACAGTTCTGCATATAACACGGTCTCCATAGCATCTTAATTGGATAAACACTGTGACTGATTAAAGGCTACATTGTTAAGTTTGATGTATATCTGTGAATTTGCCAGCCTTGTCTTTGAAGCCTTTTCAACCAAGTATCAGATTTCACGCTCTTGGGCTCAGCGGAGCTGTAGGAGTGACATTTTATGCTGTAAAATCCCTGCTCCAACACATCATAAGTCACACTGACACAGAACTTGGTACCCGCGACAGTCCCAGTGTGACCAAACCATTGAAAAGTTTGAAACTGTAATTTATGGGCTAAGATTTAGAGCACATGAGACTTAAATTGGTAGCATACTGAAAGCAAAAAAACATGCAACAACTGGATTTTGAAATTAAAAGGCAGCAGTTTGGATTTCTTTGCAGTGTAAAGAAACATTGAAGGTTTTTCTTTGGGGATAGAAGATAAATAGTAAGCAAGCTCTTTCATAGTGCGGCTAATTTGCAGATTTTATAATTTAACCCATTAGAATCCAACTTGCTCCACACGTTATTTGATTGAGGCAGTGAACTAGTGAATAAACAACATCTGCAGGTTAAACCTGAATAGAAACCTGATAGAAATGTAATAGGACATTTCAGAAAATGTGAATTCTTAGATGGACATTTTATGAACTCGATTGCGTTACTGCACATCACTTTTTTTTTCTTTTTTCTTTTTTTTTTAAAGCTATTACTACAAAATCTTGGAATTTAAAGGACTTGAGCCTTACATGAGGTGTATGAGCAGTAAGGGATTCAGAAATGCTGTCTACATGTAAGCCATGAAAAATATCTTTTCTATGCTTTGATCTTTTTGCTTGGAGATTGTTTAAAAGATATAATAACAACCTCATGATCACGGAGCTCGGAGGTATTGGATGTCGAAGCTGTAGAAAATAACACCAGTGGTTCTTCAGTTCATCTGTAGGTCAAAAATTACAACTAAATTCACAGAACGAGGGGCTTTGATGCCAGAGGGTAGCAGGCTGAGAAATCGGTGATTTCAAAAAGTGGTTGAATAAATAACGACACAGTGCAAACACGGTAAATATAATGTTCGATGTGTGTGCCAGTTGTAAGTTTTTACTAATGAGTTTATTAATATTAGATCTATTTAATGCATTTTGGATCAATTATGAGTAGTTGACAAGCTCAGCTTATTTTTAAGTTTCCATGTTGTGAAAACCCACCTTTCACATAGAATTAGTCTTTTTAGCTCTTTAATTAACCCCACAGACCCTTTCAGATAATCTGACGTTTGACATCTGATCCTCTGGAAAGAGCCGCAAAGCTTCTGAACCAAAAGTCAATTTATTAACTGTTTTCCTTTTAAATCTGCAGACTTGATATTTATGTGAAGAAATCCCTCATTAATCACTTGAATGCACTCACTTTTATAATTGCACTTACTACACCTTGTTGGCACCTTCATAGAAAGTAAGAAGCCTATGATGCTTATCAGCATATGTAACTAGTGAAATTGCCACATGTAGAGGATTGAAAAACAAAGAGGTTTGAACACTGCTGCACTTAAGTGGCTTTATTTCCCATAGTACATTATTATTACATTGGCTACGTTGTTAAAAATACTCCATAAATGTCTAAAATAATACTTGCATGGTAGTGCAATTTTATTTTAAAACTTAATTTGTCCTTTTCCAACTTGAGTTGTGCAGAATCCATCTAATCTTCCTGGAAATACACAGATGAATGATGTTGCTGTGCTCATGCTCAAACACAGCACAGAGTTAATTATACACATTTCCACAGGTGGTATTCCCATGAAGAATAAAAACACCAACTGAACCATAAATTAACATTTTTTCCCCTCTGATTTTCTGTTTTCACCAGCAGTTACAGAAAATCCACAGTCAGAGTTATTTAGATATACAGTATAATTTCACTGAATATACATGTTAAATATTATTCCTTCTCCTGATGCAAAGCTGGCCACTTTCTTTATATAACCTCATTCTTGGCATCTAATCAACATGAGTGACCACCAGGGGGCAGGCTGGCACTCTCACCCAAGCAGCAAGGGACGTGTAGCATCAAAGCATATAAGCCGGAGTAACAAACCTTTAAAGTTGTGTAACAGTTTTTTGTTGTGTTTTTTACGCAGATCTATTTGTTGTGGGTTTGGGTTTTGAATGGCACTGAAATAGCTCTCCCACCACAAAGTGACCACTTGTTTCCTATTCAGCCGAGCAGAAAGCCTAAGCTAGCTTAATGTTTGAGTGATGAATGAGCAAAGTGCTCGCCGTGTCCCTTCCTTTCTTCTTCCCCTATTGAGAGGTGATAGATCTCCTCCGGAACCTCTTACCTGCCCACCATTGTCTTTTCACCGTCCTTTTTGTGTGTCTGATTGTGATTTGTAATCCTTGTCTGCCACCTCAGGCAAACTGGTGGCAATTGCAGTCATCGATGAGAAGGACCCCACAGAGGAGAGTGGCAGGTACAAAAAGAACACTGAAATTAAAAAGCACGACTCTTATAAATTACTCCCACTCTCACCACAATAATTGAGCTTAAGTGCATGGCTTTCAAATACAGATAAGACCATTATTGTTTGCATCTGCCCACAAATTGCAGCCAACAGCTAAAAAAAGGATAGACTCCAACTCATGTGGTATTTCTGTGTCTTCTAATTTGCTTTTAGATTAAAGACCTTGATGCAGAGGGTGGCAAAGGAATACCGGGAACAGTTTAACAGGTAAGGCACGGGTAAATGATGAGGTCAAAGACAGAGATCCAATTTATACATTTATTCTAGGATGGTGCGCTCGCTGGGGAACGCTGCCTGTCTACTCACAAGCAAGTTATACCTTTGTCAGGGCACGTCTGTTTTTGTTGAGGTTCAGTAGGAAGGTAATTATGCAAAATGTCAGCTTCCAAATATAGGTGTTCTTTTCAGCTGTCAGTCAGAAACTCAACTCGGCTTGTATTAATGCATAATTTTCTGTTTTCTCTGGCTTCAATTGTGCGATAACAACTGGAGATGGGGTATTTATGTTACGCGCTGCGCTGCTCGACCTGTTCTTTCACAGGAGAGAAGCCAGCGTAACAAGGCAAATGAAAGGATAAAAAAACCCACTTGAATGCATAATTTCACACTGTCACTATTGTTATTTTTGCTCAAGTGCGCTATAGTAGGCAGGTCATCCTTCCCCTACAGCACCCAGGTAGAAGCAAACAGGGTCTTTTGCTGAAGTGGTTTCAGGTAAAATGAGCTCAAAGGTTGCTGTTCTTTATGTGACCCTCGTTTCTGATCACTGTCAGCAGGGAGTCAGTCACCAGGTGGATTACCACAAAAGATTAATTAAAAAAAAAGTCCATCACATTTGCATAATGATGCAGTGCTTTAGTTCCTCGCTGTGTCCTTCATCAGATACATTTCTGCTTTTGAATGAAGAGGTGTGTCTCAAACCGTAATGATAAAAGTGTTTCTCACTCTGCAGGCATGCCCATTAAGACTGATTGAATTACACAGATCCCTATCATCTGTTATACTACTGTCTGCCACACTACTCAGCGCTGTTTTTGAAGGCTTCAGAGTCTGAGATCCCTACTGAGATCAGAGCTGCCTGCGGCGTTCAGACACACCTAAATGGTACTTGTAATTACAAGCTGCCGAGTGTTGCCCCTGTTGGTGGGTGGAGCCAGCATACAGAGTCAACAGAGCATAGGGGGTGACTGACATTTGAATGAGTTGATGCTGTTTGATGTAGTATTAGCTCACCTTCAGTTTGTAGCATTTGTAGAAATGTTGGTGTGGGGCAGTGGAGGACTCGTGCCCACGTTTGTGTGGTGGAGTTTGATTTTTGTCACTTTGATGGGCGTGTAGGCTGGGTTGTCACTCTACACCAGTCATTGTGTATGCCTTTATATTTTACAGCACTCATGACAAGATGACAAGCAATGTCACAAAGTCTGCCTCAACTGGAGATTTTTACCCAAAAACGACTCTGTGGGCTCCTTTTTTTTTTAAAGGAAACTTTTGCAACATTTCAGGAAACCCTGCAGTTAAAAATAATGTGAAAATGACCAACTCTGCATTGTCACTCGTTTGACTTTTTTTTTTAGCTCATTGTTTTAGGTCCATGGCCAATGACTTTGCTAATCTTGTTCACTCTCCCTTCTCTGATCGAGCGCTTTTTCAAAACTGTCACAAACCACAGCAACATAGTACAAGTTATTTACTAGAAAGCACAGAGCAGAATTTAGCTGCAGAAGAAACTAAAAGGGAAGTAAGCATTGATCTTTAATTCACTAGAAGAGCAGAAACACATCCAGGTCAGTACTTATGAATAGTTTGTGTAAATAGGCAAAATTAAATTAATGCAAGTATTATGAATTTAAAAAAAAAAAAGGTCTTCAAAAAAGGCCATAGTAAACAGCAGTTCATCCTACCTCTTAAACCCTCATCTGAACTGAGAATGTAATGACACATGAACACATTTACACATACACATTGTTCTTAGCACATCTTAGTATAGTCACATAATAAGAATGTATTAAAAGTGACCCTGTTATGCTCATTTGCAGCCTGTATTTTTATTATTTCATTCGACTAGAGTAGCTTTTGTGTAGCTGCTTTCAGCTGCTCCCTTATTCGTAAGGGGTCGCCACAGCGGGCAGCACTGCATGTTTGATTTGGCACATTTTTAAGCGGGACGTCCTTCCTGACACAACCTCCAAGGGATTTGTGTCTCTTTTCTCAATCGAAATGGGGGTCTTTTGCTTGTTAGGCGAATGTGTAAACCACTATTCTGTTCAATAAGTAGGAATCATTTGGAAGAAATGAACATGATTTATTGAGATACAGAATTCAATCAGTGTGTTTGGCAATTAGACTATGATAGGAATGAAGGACCCCTTGAAGTCTAGAAGCTGGTGGTGGTGAAGATGAAGATGGTGCAGGGTAAGGTGGAGATGGGGAGGAGGTGGGTTGAACAAAAGGCAGAAAGACATAAAAGTACAGAGATTTAAAGTGCGCAGAATGCAGGCAAGAAGATGATTGGACAGCCTCAATGATGTCAGCATTAAGTTTGACAGCGTGAGAAAGTGGAAGTGATGTAAAGAATAGACGAGCAGCCGAGCACCCGGGAAAGCAGGCGGCTGAGTGATTACAGATCTTCCTTCTTGAACTTGCACATACGCTTCATGGTGACAGTTTAAAATAATCCTTGTTGACTTTGCACTGGGTGTTGGTGCAGCACCTCAGTTCATCCACTCTCTGCAAAAAGCTGTTTGAACTCCCTTCCCTTTAAAGCCAGCTGTCTTCTGATTGGCTGCTCAAACAAGCAGAAAGGTTTGAAGGTGGGTGGGGCTTCTGTACTAATTTGCATTAGATCGAGAATGAATTCACGGTTGTTTGTTTTGTTTTTTGTTTTTTAACACTGACTGCGTGTCCCATCTTTTAATTTCAGCCCACAGAAACATTTTGTTTTTAAAGCATTTCTAAGAACTGTGTGCCATGAGATGACGGGGTCACAAGATTATTTTATGATTACTCATTATCTAGCATAAAAACACCCTCTGGGATTTGGCTCTAAGTATAATGATGGTCAGAATGATGAGTTTAGATAGCGAGGTGAAAAAATACGCCCACCTTACTTGGAATTTCTTTTTTTTTGGTTGTGCTCTGGCTTTTGAAAATACTCAGTGAGAACTGCAGATAAAGTCAATATAGACAACCAGGATTTTAAAAAAAGTTTATTAGAAAACCATGCCACAAGGGGAATATTTTGTAAAACCGCAAACAGTTTGGGCACACTTACCTTCAGTTTGTTTTACTCTCACATATACAAGGCTCTCGGTAAGTTACTCACTATTTTGGCCAGTCTGCTCCATGATTCCTCCAGCCAGGAGAGTCAGTGGAAAGATATACATACATGGTGAAGAGACTTGTAAATGTTTAATTTATTGGGTCTGAAAAGTACTAATAATAGCAAAGTAAAACTGGAATGGAATTTAATTTACGCCTCATATTTTTTGTGCCTCAGTCTCATATCTCAGTGGTTGCTTTGCCAGTCTTTGAGATCTGGATCATTTCCAACAGTGCCTGATCCGTGTCTTATAGCACTGAAGTTATAAGCTGACTTTTTGATGAGCTTTATTCCCAGTCAGGCCCACTATTGTCAGCAAGATTATCAGTAACCCAGACTGATTTTTATATTGCATCCAGTGGCTTTATTATACAGTTCAGTTTCTTCATAATCATGTCAAGCACAAGCAGTATTGTTTAGCACCCAGGGGACCAATGCCCTAGATGTTGCTGTGATTCAGAATGAATATAATATATATCTAGAGGCCTCCACAATCAGTCATTCAGAGAAAGTTCCTAGCTTTCCTGGACTTGTGCAACCCCCTTTCCTAGTCTGCCCACAATACACTCTGCTCAGACATTGTGCAGCACAATGAGATACAAATTGAATTCCTCCTCCTACCTTATCGTTTAGATAAATCACCTGAGTCTTTTCTGTGCTAGAAAAGATGAGGAGAAACAGGAGATGGCACAGAATGGAGCTTTGGGGATATTTTTTTCCCCCGTCCTCTGTTAAAGCGTTCTCCAGTTTCCCATAGCAAGAACATGTAATTCCATTCACCAAGTTTTCATAGCTGTGTACTATTGTGCATTGAAGTTTGTGTCCCAGTTTGTGCTAGTGTCATGCAGTCCACTGAGACAGGAAAAAGAGTTCATTTCACTCAGCTTTTTTTGGATGCAATGTTTCGCTTTCTCATGCCACTGATTTCTCTTGCATCTCCAGAGACTTCCAGTTTGGCCACATGGACGGGAATGACTACATTAACAGCCTCATTATGGGGTAAGTGTCTCACATTCAGCCTCCCTCTCTCTTCTCGTGTCATCCTCCTCGTTCTCAGCCTCATGTTACCTTCTGTCAGCTACTTATTCAGGTCTGCACTGACTTGTAATGCCAGCCTCTGCCATTAAAGATGCTCTCTTGTGGAGAAGTCAATTACACAGACAGACTGTCATTTCTTTTTTAGTGCTCTTGGAAACTTTAAACCCCCCTTTCCCCCTCAACATCCGGCATACACGCAGGAAAAGCACAAAGATCCACAAGCTCATGCAAATCTGGTTGTGAAAGGGCAGCCTATTGAGATGAATATGTGAGGAGTTTAGGGATAGCGGGCTGTGCGTGGATTAAATCTATAGTCGTCGTGTGTTTTCTAATAGGTTGCCAAAGAGCAACACTAATGATGCAGTTAGGCCCTTGCTGCAGCAGTTTTGTGCCCAGGCTGAGTCTGGCTGTTAGGGTGTCATGCTTAGGGAGGCCTTGAAACTGACATCCCTTCCTTTTAATTAGCCAGAACCCCACTACGACCAGCATGGCCGTCGCAGTCGGCATGTCTGTTTTGTGTCTACTAACGTACAGCATCTAATTATGTGTGTCTGTATAATTTTGTGTGAGAATCTGCATGCGTAAAACGACCGCGGCAGGATGTTATTTTAATTTGAGCATGTTATTGTTTGTATGAGCAAGATTATAGCAGACATGGTGTCCCAAGTCCTGTGTAATTTAGTCAGTGTGTCACTGAGTACAGTAGAAGTTATGGCTTGAAATATGACTACATTGAACCAGCAGGCTTCTGGTGCACAGTTGAAAATAGGCGGTGTTTATATTTAAGGATAAAAGAGGTGATTAGCCTTCCTAATTTTGTATGAGCACATACAATATGTATTTTTTGTGGGTTTTAGGGGACTGAATTTAGCTGCTGTAGCGCAGGATTAATTGCCCTCCTTTGAGGAATAAAATCCTGGCCTGTCAATGTCCACTAATCCTTTCCCTTAGGAGGGCCATGGAAATAAATCTGATGGCTTTTTATCCCTCTTTCTGTCATCACAGCGATTACTGTGTTCTGGCAGCAGTCTGTCTGGCGTAAGGCTGCTTCTGCTTTCACCAGAGGCACACAAACACACTCAGGAATACACACATACCAGATGAGAACCACTCAAAGTCTGAGGTCGTCTTTGTTTCTGTTTAAATGTAGGATTATCTCTAACCCCTTATATGGGATGCATTGTAGGCTGTGAAAAACGTGAAAAGATGTGAGCTGACTGAAAACTGGCAATATCAAGGGGAGACTTGTAATCGGAATGGGAATGATTACGAAAGGCATTTCTCCAGTTGGACATCCAAATGAACGACCTCCTGATGTCAGCAAATGTAATTTTCTGATAAATTTAAATTGATATTTATCCAGATTTTATGTTGCCACACATCCTAAATGTATATTCTGGACATACTGTGATAATGATTATCATAGTTTACAGTTGGGATTAGTAATTAGGCCTTCTTACAGTAATTAATGCTCGGAAAATGCTTCTGGTAACAAAGCGGAAAGGAAACTTTGAGGAAAATGAACTGATGAACTGTTGCTAATGAGTCCCGTTTAAAAAAAACTAAATAAAATAACATAAAGCCCTCAAATGGGTAAACTGCACATAATTTGTGCACAATTTGTTCACTTCTATTTTCATTTTTAAGCACCAACAAACATTAGTGCATTAAAATCAATTTTATTTCACAAATATTTCACAAATGTATTAATATATATGTTGTCCAATGCACACAAAAGGTCAAAGCGAAAGCATAAGACATGCCGAAACTTGCATAATTTAGAAATTGTGTAATCACATCGTCCCCAGCAGAGCAGCTTGAGCTGCACCACATGTAGGCGAGTACATGCCAAAGATGAGCAGACAGTTGTGAAGTCTTTGGTGTCTTCGCAGTAAATTAATAACTAGTTTGTTAAAATTCATTTGTTGAATTTTTAATGAACAACAACCCTGTTCAGAATATAAAGAACATCTTCTGATAAATCAGTATTAGAAAACAGTGTTGGTTAGTGGTTGCTGGAGGTTTCTAGACGTAATGGTTTAACTGATTGCTAAAGCTTTAATCAGGCAGGCATAGAGACTGGTCAGTGACCCCCAGCACTGACCATCCTCCAGAGAAAGGGGTTCCCTGACTGGTTGACGAATAGTTGCTGGCAGTCGTAAAGAGGTACCAAAAACCTTGTGATTGCTTTGGCTGTTAGGAGACTGCCTGTAGGGTGGCCCATAGTTTGCATGGAAGACAATGACTGTCTACAGACACTACCTACCTGCTCGCGCCCCCCCACCTCCACTGTTTGAGCATGCAACTCCCAATACACTGATGAACAAAAAGCTTGGCTCAAGTCTTCAAGATGGGACTCTCATGTAGTCTGTGCTTCTAGTGTTAATTCTAATGAATACCAATAGTTTCTCAGCTCCATCTCCATAGTTAATCCAAAGACATGCAAGTGGTATCTTATCGTCTAACTCTCTAATGTGCAAATTCCCCCAAATCACAAGCTATTACTTGAATAGTGAATTTTGGCTAGCCTAGAAAGCTAACTATTCTTTTAATTCCTTTAGCAGTTTGTACAGATCTTGTAGGATGGTACATAAAAGAAAAACAACAACAAAACCACTGGCCCTAATTGTATAGAAACCATTCATTTTTTGCAGTAGAAGAAGAATGTGTGCAAATGGTAGAATATATGACCCTTAATTATGGTGGCGAACCCCCAGTAGTCCCACTAACTGAGGCACATAGGCTAATCCATATTTATTTTAAATGGGTGCCATCTGTTGGAGTAGGCTGGATGTCAGATGGAAATACCCATTCATAATGTGTGTGTGGTTGTGTGTGTGAGTGTGTGTGTGTGTGTGTGTGTGTGTGTGAGAGAGAGATTGCAGAACTCAGCTGGACAGAGTAGTGAGGCACTGATGACTCTACCGCACGGGCGTGTATGTTTGCACTCCTGATCTGAGCTGGGTGGTGGATTGGGACAGTGATGGATATGCGCGCGTGTGTGTGCAATTTGTTGCTGGGTTGAGTAACACCGCAGGGATGTGAGGTGGCAGCGCCGTGATGGACTGTTTGTGCGCCTGTGTGCATGTGTGTATCTAAGCACTAGGATACCTTATCTAAGCCAGGCTTTGGTGTTGTGCAAGACGTGTGGAAGAGGGATCGGTTGTTTGTATGACCTTATTCCCTATCTCACTGAGTTTTGTAATTCCTCTGCTGATTTGTCGAAATGAGCCGGCTCGGCAGCGTACAGTGTGTGTCTCTGTTTCTGTGTTTTCTGTTAAAACAAAGCCTGTAAGATCACTGGAGTAGTTAGTATATGTTTTGTACGTGTCTCGGTGTGGATGCAGAGCTGCCTTCCTCTGGACTCCCTGGGCTTCACTTGTCAGTTTTAGTTTGTAAAGGTCTCTTTAACTGTGACCGGCACAGACCCATAAAACCCCTGAGTTGCACACTCTTTGCATAAAAGATGGAAGAAATGCCACTCTGAAATAGGCCACACTGCATCGCCTTTTTACTTGGGAAAGAAAAATTCTCTGTTTGAAAGAAAACCCATGGGAAAAGTTGGCTTGCTCACAGTACAAAGGGTTTGTTTATCTCACTATTGTATTCTCTGTGTTGCAATTTATTCTTTAAGAAACTACAATTTGTTCCCATCTAATGATGCTCTTTGATAATGGCAGTCTGAGGTGCGGGGGTTAAGAAGATTAAAAGCCGTGTTTCCTGTTTTTTCCTCAGCGAGGTGACAGTGCCCTCCGTTATCATCCTCAACACATCCAACGAGCAGTACTTCCTGCCCAGTGAGCCGATCGAAAGCATGGAGCAGCTGGTCCAATTCATCAGCAGTGTTCTGAACGGTTCTGCACAGGTCCAAATCTTTCCCTCTCCTCTCCCTTGCCTCCCTTTCCTGCTTTCTTTTTATGTATTCAGCCCGGTGTAGCCTTCTCTCCCCTTCGCCTTATGTTGTACCGTTGTAATCACACCAAATCTTCATTAATCAAGCATGTTGCCTTGCATTTTAAGTCCCCCCCCCCCGAAAAATATTTTTTATCAGATGAGATATTTTTCCAATCTCCTTTTGCATGTTTAGATTTCACATTGCATTCCCTTTTGAATAGATTATCTGCAATAATTCTATCTTCGGAGCCAAACACTGAGATTACTACATGACTTTGTATTGTAGTGTGCACACTAATCTGGAAAATAAATGTCATCGTTCTCCCTACGCTACACTAAAGTCACCAGATGTATGAAACCATAAGCCAAACACCCAAAGGTCTTTTTCCTTTTTTCCGAGAATGGTCTGAGCTATTTTTTGCCTGGCAAAACAAACCACCCTCCCACCAAATAAACAGCAACAGAAACCACCATGTTTCTGCAGTCCAGTTTTAGCCAAGCCCCGGACAGTTTCAGCCTCTACACGTCAGGCTCGTAATGTCAGCCATGTGGTGTCTCAGGGCTCTTTTGTCCTTCACGTAGAAATGCACCAAATAAAGTTTTTACCCCCCCCCCAAAATGTTACCATAGAATAGGAGTGGATTTCAACAATTTTCTTGTGGAGTGCAGGGAGCTTTTTTGCTCCAAGCATGATCAAGTTTTGCGAATCTTTAATGCTTTTTCAGTGGAAGTATAAAAACCACGAACACTGGGTGTGTTTTTTGTAGAATTCGCCTCCTGTGAAGCATGAACCAGCCTCAAGAACAGAGTTACTGTAGCAGTCTGTCACATCTCTCCACCTGGTTTTCATGGAATAATTCTTTTTTTTTTAAAACTCACTGCTGCCAGATTTAAGTCCTCGTTCTTTTGCTTCGTTTCAATTAAGAAGAAAAAGCTACAACTCCTTTCTATGTTCTTTTTGCAAAAGGATGTCTGATAACTTGTGTAGTTCTCATGCAGTTTGAGCTTAGTCTGTTCAGCAGCTGCATCCACAAAGATTGTCTCATACCCCACCTTCAGCTCATTTCCAGAAGTCCTGCTTAGTTGGAGCTCACTAATTGGCCATCCTGATGAATTATCATCAGGACAAATCACTCATTGGCTGCCCTGTTGCTTTTTGCCAATAAATGAGCTCAGATGGAGCAGAACTGCTGCACTGTGAGCAAACTAGAGTCAGGCACATTAGATAATTTTGTGCAAGGAAGCGGTTAATTAAACATTATTTAAAATGTCTGAAATGCACTAAGCACATGACTGGAGAACGGAAACCTGGATATTTCAGTCTGTGTATAGTATGTGTAGCTGTTTGAGAAGTTTTTATTGATTTATTGATTGTTTTGTGGTTTAGGAAAGGCTTCCAGGTAACTGCATCAGATTGTTGTTGCCAAGCTGAAGAGTGCATGAAACCCTGTGCATGTCCTACAGAACTAGGATAGACTACACGTAGTAGCTTATCTGTGTCCGTTAAACTCTGTCTTCCTGCAGGCATATGGAGGTGACGGCATCATTCAGAGGATCAAACGTGTTGCCTTTGATGCCAGGTCCACCATTATGGTAAGTTGGCGAGATTTCAATCAGAGAATATTACCTAAGCAGGATGTAGCTCGAGTTCAAAGTGAAATGAAATGCAAAACATCATCTCAGATTTCCACCAGTAGGCAATAAATATTTACAAAAGAGCGTAAAATAAGTCAGTCTGCAGGATATCTGCATCAACTGTTCCTCAGGACTGCAAGAAACAATATGACTGAAATTCAATTATTCCTTTTTTGTGCCCCATTCGTCAACAATAAAGCTCCAAAACTACATTTTGAATTTATTCAGTTTGCACTGTATTATAGCTCTAATTATCCTTGCATTTATATGTTACATACATTTACATTGGGTTTAATAAATGTATTAAATTACCACCCAGTGTAAGGTTTATGCCACAGCTGCCCTACATTAACAGTACTGGTAATTATCAAGATTATTTTTTTTATCTTACTGTAATGTTAAAACAACCAACCAGTATACACATGCTCTTTAATTTAAATTTTTAATGCTAACATATGATCATTATTATTATTATACCTGAATAGAATAAAAGCTGGAAAATTACTGAAGCCTATTATTATTATCATTATTATCATTATAATTATTATTATTATTATTATTAGTAGTAGTAGTAGTCGTAGTCGTAGTGGTATTATTCAGTTGCATTCCTAAAAATTAATTTAAGTGGTTGAATGTTATGCTTTATTATTATGGTGACATCTCAGAGGAACTCAGTGTGCTGGATGAGATTTGGGTATAAAAATGGTAATTCAGTTTTTTTGTTAATAAATAACAATACATTTTTGAGATTTAAACAACTTTTTGGGAGATTTTCTCAGTTTTGACAGGCGGTATCATAGATTTGTATTAAAGCTGACTTAGCATACGGTGGCTTATATCTCCGACAGTTCTGCTTTTTGAAAAGGAGCCAAAGGTTCAATATTTGCACTGCTTTTTGTTCTGTTTTGGTCTCCTCCACCTTCATGGGGAAATGTGTGTTTTTGTGTGTTCACCAGCTAATTGTAACTAGTAATTAAAGGCTTGTATACAGTTGGAACAATGCTCTGTGGGTTCTCACATTACATACAGCACTTACTGTTTGTCAAATAAGAGTATTGCAGATGATTATCCAATCTAGCTTTCAAGCTAATATTACTTTATGGTAATTTTACTATGCGGCATGCTACTCAGAGGACGCTCTCCTGTTTAAGGATACCAGGCTTCACCTCTACAATTAAAGCACATCGTTATCGTGCTCCACAATATCAAATTGCCTCTGTTATGGAATAATATTCTTGCTGTGTTTCACAATGTGCTTCACCTTGACTGCGTTTGCCAAATTAGGGTTAATACTCTGTGTTCAAGCTGCTCTGCAACAATGTCAAACAAATGCCCCTGTGCACTCCACTTTTCCTCTTTGAGGAAAAACAACGTTTAGAGGACAAGATTGGATGTACAACTGAGAATATGCAGTGCAGGCAGTAAACAGTCCGTAGGGAGAGGGGGAAAAAAAGCAGCAGAGCAGATGGAGGTGGAGTGTTGAGGGAGGAGAGGGTCAGGCGGCTGAACTTAACTTCTCCTCCTTCTTTTACTCTAAGTAGTTGGTTCTTTTGGGAGAACTAGTGTTTATTTTACCAAGGGTGTGATAGGAATGTAAATACAGCTGTGAATAATACCTCTCAGCGGGCACGGTTGAACTTTAACCACAACTAAAACTCTGCTCTGCCCATAACAGTGTCCTTAAAGCCATGTGGAGCATGTCTAAATGAGAATTACATGCTTTAATGTTAGATTGAAGTAAAGGGTTTGACTTAAAGCACAAACGAGAGCCTTTTAACAAGATATTAATTGAAGGTTTAATTCTTCGTGCGTCAGATCAGGTTTGACTGTCGGGTTATTAAATGAAATCGGTGATAAAATAAGCCAGATGAGCAATGGGTAAAAGTTTCAGTGCAAAAGAAAAGCTGTATTTCTTTGAGCTGAAAAAGCAACAATGCAGGGTCTTTATTTGACTTCTTCTATTGGCTGCATAAAAGTAAAAATCTCGTGTCAAGGGTCTGACTTACACCTGTAAGAGAAATGAAATGTGAGACTCTTGTGCTTTCCTAAATTTAGCAAGCTGGAAGTATCACCAGTCTAGTTTTGCTTACAGTGACATGATATGATATAGAGGAGATGGGCAACAGCCATCACCTTGCCCCTAGAGAGCCTATTTAAATTCATGTCTGACAGGAGCATGAAGAAGCAAGCGCATTAAGCCCAATGAGTCATAGCCAGCTGTGTTAGCATAGCATGCCCATCCTTTCCCTCATCCAGCATCACAGAGCACCGGCAATTACCATTCCTCTTCCTGTGGCAACGACTGAAGGGAACGTGAGTGTTTCTCTTCTTCTCAGCTCAGTGGCTGGCAGGAGTTGGGACCAAATGTGCCCTTTCAGGTGGATTCTCTCTGATGCAGTTTGCTACATTAAGATCATCTGAATTGTGCTTCACGTGTGCCTCCGGAAAGAAAAAAAAACAGTTTAATTACACTGGAGTGCTTAAGAAATATTAGAAATAAATTATATCAGAGTGGAAAACATGGATGTGAAATGAGGGGTGCCTTAATTATTACCAGAGAGCAACTTGTTGGCTCTGCGTGTTTACTTTGATTTTTCTCTTAAGTGATCCTCAAGGATAAATGTAGTTGTTATAAATGTGCAAATTCTTAAGGGATTAGAAAAATTGTTCTGTCACTAACGCTGGTTTAATTTAAAATGGAAAGGTTGTAATTAAGACGAAAAGCACAGTCTCGACAAATGTAGCGTCCACGGAGGTTTGTGTCACATTCCTCCTGCAGCTTTTTGCTCATTTCCGTTTCATCTTCGTCTCATAAGCGAGATTAGCCAGCTTGTGACCTATAGTTACCTATAGCATCACGCTCTGTGCAGGTCTGCAGAGATTTACATTCATATTCATGGAAGCATAATTTCGGCTTTAGTGTGCTCGCACGCACTAAAGCCGAGGGAGGTGGGAGGTGAGCCCGTAATAAGCAGGGCAGTGTGTGTGCAGGCAGTATCTTCAGAAAGACTAGTGTATAAAGGTGGGCCTGTGCTCGTGTTTGATGTTTGATTTTTCTTTATTCATCTTAGTTCAGTCTGTAAAATGAGAAAGTAAAAGAAACATGAAGGACATTAGATTGAAGGCCGACGCTGTCCAATATAGTCATTTGGTGTAAAACAAAACAAGCGGCCCAGCAGACGATACAAATAGTTTAACACACTATAAGCATCTGAAAATTACAGGACCGAAGTGGAATTAATACTAAAACATTAAACCCTAGGTGAATGTCTGGAAATGTTTCGTGACCAGCTTTCTAAATGCTTACACAACATGTAATAGTGTAGTGCAAAAGATAGAATACATGAATAAATTACAAATGTGGCAAAAAAATGTTTTGATCTGATTTAAATTTACTTAACTTTCTGCAACTAAAGGCAGCCTCTTTACTACTACAGACACTGGTTGTTGAGAGCAATGTGATGCTTTTTTGGGACATCTCCACTGGACTGAACAGGCTGTGTTACGAGTAAGCAAGTCTCAGTGTGTGAATTTAAGAAACTGCAGCATTGACTCATCGTGGGACCTCTGGACCACAACTGAGCTTTAGGGTCTTATTTATCATATTTCCTCCCTTGTAGTCTCCAATAATGTGCGCACATGTCAAAGTACATGTGGCAGCTTCATTATATTTTGCCCCGAGCTCCTAAACTAACCATCACTCCTACTAGCTGTTAGTCGTGGTAGACAGACAATCGGACCGAATTGACATTTTGCTGGATATTGATTTAGCCTGACATTTACCTCTTGTTAGCAGATTGTTTTGTCTTAAGCAGTCCTCATACTCACTTGACATCCCTTTTACTTTCCTTTTATTACCATTTGCTAGTACTGTAGCTGGTTATTTCTGTGAATGACCTCAGATTACTGTGTACAGATGTATTCATTTTAATTTTTACTCCCCATTTTCTTGTCTGTGTTATGCATGAATCTAGCTGAGAAGCTAGCTGGATTTCAGATTTTGTCCCCATAAGGAAAACAAAATTACTCCTGTGAACGATGATCACTTAGTTAAGGAAGAAAAAATCATATTTCTTGGATAATATCATTGTTTGCACATAAATGTTTTGACTGACAGACAGACATACAGATCGATCAAGAACAGGGTGATGGATGAGACCATTAATGACAAGTGTTCGCCAATGAGCGTGTAGATTTGAACCAAAATTTACAAAAAAATTAGTTTTTATTCAGCATGACCACAAATGGGTGACTGAAAGTGTTCACAGACATCAAGATGGAATTTTTTTTCTATAGACTTCTATAGGGCCAGAACTCTATTTGCAACCACAGCTATCGCCATCTGGTGCAGGTTCAAGACACTTCAGCATAATTTAATTTTCCATATTAACTTCACTTCAACTTCAGTGATTGAGTAATTATAAACCTATCTGGAAAATATTTCTCACTCAAATGTTTAAATCAAATGACAAACAGTGATCACTTTCTCCGGGACTTCTGTTCTGTGAGATCTTTTGAAACCAGAGAGTTGCCCCCTCCTGGCTGTTAGAAGTAATGCAAGTTTAAGGTACGTTGTATGGATACAAGTATTGGGCCACACCTCTAAATCACTGAATCCAGTTGCTTTTCGACCGTTGCCACAGGGATATGAAATCGAGCTCTTGGCCATGCAGTCTGCTTTTGCAAACATTTGTGGAAGATCAGGTAATCCTAATGCACTAACAGTGTGAGTGTGGTACCGTAAGAGGATGCCACTATTGCGAAAAGTTATTTTGTGAACTTTCTTCCCTCGTAGATATTCATCAATCTTTTATTTGCAGTTAATGGTGTTTAAAGTGGTGTTTGGTTGCTGAAAGATAAAACTAAGGTTATATTTTTCTCTTTTGTATTTTCTCACTGGATTATTTCAATGTCTCAACTTACTGTATTAGTGTCTTTTACAAATTTGTCTCCCTATACTCTCCCCACCCCTCGTGCTTCGCTTTCTTAATTTTCCTTTCATCTTTTGCTGTCTTCTTTCCCACATCAGTCGGTGTTTCGCAGCTCTCCACTGCTGGGCTGCTTCCTGTTTGGCCTACCGCTGGGCGTAATTAGCCTGATGTGCTATGGCATCTGCACAGCTGAGTCCGATGACGGTTCGGATGACATAGATGCGCTGAAGAGAGAGGGCCTGACTGACGACGAGGAGGAAGAGGAGGAGGAGAGGCAACGTGCTGCGGAGCTGGAGGGCCCAGAAGAAGAGGATGAGGACGCTGGAGAGAAGGATCCTGAAGAGAAGAAAACCGATTAACACAGGGGCACCCGCTGGATAGAGGATCATAGGCCTAGTCAAATGCAGTGACATGAAACTCAAAGACATATCAATGTGTTACTGTTGTGCTTTGTTTTTCATCTCACTTCCCCTCAGAGCCCCTCTAGCACAGACTATTCTTCCATCTTTGAGTTCTTTGTCTGCGTGTAAGGTCGGCTGCTTGGCGAAGCCACTGAATTATATTGAAAGTAAACAGCCTCTTTAATGATGGAGTGTAAACACTGTTCACATGAAGAAGGGATGGCTGCGAACCAAACACACCATCTTATTTATTATGATTCCAACCAACCAACCAGTGGTTAATTCCATGTGACGTGTGACACCCTGACTTCATAGGTCAGTGTCTTTGAAACCACTTCTTTTTTGTTGTATACCGAACTATTTTTCATTTTAATTCTCATTTTCTATATTATCCTACAGTAGTAGAAACTGATTGATGTTGCCTTTAAATTTGCCCTCAATCCATTGTGTAGGCTTGTGTATTGTTATTGACGTGTGTAGAATGAAAAAGAAGTGCCCAACAAGGAAAATCTGCCATTGTTAAAATGTGCGGTTTTTGTTTTTTGTTTTTAATTCTGTGTTATTGCCTAAAAATATTTCTTCTTAAAGGGTTACAAAGTGCTCAGACAGTCCTGCACTTCACCGCATTTCTCTGTCAGCCATCTGCTGTCCATTAAGAAAGACTGGGGACAATAACCGGGATCACTCGCTGTGATACCGACACATGGCAGATGGACATTTTTAACCCATTTCCTCCCAGCATGACCAACTGGGTAAAAAAATAAATAAATAAAAAAAATCCTTATATAGACAGGTTGTACCTGTCTAACAAAAGCCATAACATGCATCAGTAGCTCCTGTGGCTCTTAACAAGTCATATTCCTCAGACAGACAAGCTCTGTCTGTTTCCATATTTCAGTCTATCCCCCATCACCGGTTTCTATATTCAATTCAATAGACATTTTGAGGTTTACATCCCAATGCCCTGAGATGTACACAGAGCATGTAGAACATTAGGATTGTCTTTATGCTGCTGAGTTGTTGTTGTTCTTTTTTTTTTCTTAGTTGGTCTCAAGGCGTCGAGATCCTGTATACCCTCTCCTTGTGACTAAAGTGTGTGTAAAAGCTGAAATCAAGTAGGGATAATGGATTCCTCCTTAATTCACCAGACCAATCTATTTCATAAAAAGACAGAGTGTTCCCAAAATCCTCTACACCCAGTGTAATAACATTTTTATGAAAATTCCACAGTACAGTGCACCTTATTGGATTTAGGGTCCAATGAGGCAGAGACCTCAAAGCATCTGAAAACACAATGTGAATATCTGTAAAATAGATTCTTACTCTCAGCTGGTACGGCGAGTTACGTGGCATCCACCTTTTCCAATAAAGATCAGTTTCCTTCAATATAAGATTTTCTCCAAATGTTCTTTTCTTTCGTGTTTTTTGCCAAGAGTTAGAGGACAAGGTTGATGCTGCTGACACGTGTCTACGTCAGCAGGTAGGCAGCTTATAGCATAAAGACGAAGCTGGGGCCGCGCTCGCCCGGCTCTGTCCAAAGAGCTGCCTCAGAGCTCCTTTAAAAAGCAGGAACAACAGTAATTTCACCACTCTGTTCTAGTTCAGTAACTCATTCGACTCAATATAAGCACACCTTTTCTCTTAAAAAAAAAAAAAATCTTATTATCTGTGGTTTACTGTGAAGCTGCACTAAAGGAGCCATGCCCTCGCCTTGCCTTCTGGTCTGTAGTTGCCTACCACTATCTGCCAAACTTCCTGTTAGGGTTTGAATTGAGTTTGTCACATTTTATTACAGGTTTGAAAGATTGAAATAAAGATGGTCGTCTTTTTTTCTTGCTCATTGGATTTTTTTTTCTTTTTTTCATCATGTAATGTCAGGTCGTTAGGTTTCATTTTTTGTTTTTTCTTTTACGTCTGTCAATCTTCCAGCTACCGTGCTGTGCAAAAGTCTTGAGCCGGTCCTCATATCTTTGTTTTACTTCCAAGCACCAGAGTTACTTTTAATTTTATAAAAGTGGTTGTGAGCAGCAGTTCTTTGGGCTTTTTGAAGATCTTGGACATGATGCTTTTTTCCCCTCAGCAGTGTGGGTAGCCGGCGTGGACATCTAAGTTTGTCAATGTGGTAACTTGAGAATGAGGTGAAATGGGAGCTTCAAGTTGATACCACAGGTGTATCTACTAAAAATCTTGGACAGGATTAAAACTCAGTGACCTAAACCTCAAAGTCAAAGGTAAATTTCTCTGAGAACACAGTAAGATTTTCAGCTAATACCAATGGTGAATGTCCTAAAAATTCTGGATGCGTCTCAGGGAAATTGATCTCAAAGCAAAAGTAAGACCATCTTGTGCAATAACAAGATGATCTAGGATTTTGTAATTGATATTATAGGTGGCTGAGGGGTAGCAGTATCGCAGTATTTCAGTATAATGATTTTGTTTGGTAAGCTGTGTTACGGTGACCTGTTAAGGTTAACAAGGCTCCTAAATTAAAGAACGAACCAGTGTATACACCAACACATATCAGACAAAAAAAAAAAAACAGTTGTAGGTGGTTTGTTACTAGCAGGTTGTCACAAAAACACACTGAATATCTTTAGCTGCACGTATGAAAAATGCCAAAGATGACAGAATCTGACAGACATAAAATAGTAATTTTGTACAAACAAAGTGATTCCCAAAGAGTTATTAGTCAACAACTGGCAAATCTTGGCAAATCACAACACATCTATACTGAAAAAGAAACAGCAGCAGGTGTTATGGAGTGCTTCTGACTTTAAACCCTGGTAGAATAATACAAACTCTGTTTTTTGCCTTTTTTCCCCCTTCTGTACTAATGAATAAATCACTGCACGTATTTTCATTTTTCTTTGAAAAACATAAAGAAATGAAGGCTGCCTCAAGACTTTTGCACACTACTCTAGTTCTCTGCCAAGCTTCAATTATCACACAGATAAATGTGTCCCCCCCCACTTCCACCATTATAATCCTTGGCAGAGGTGTGTACTCACATATGGCGGATATAATCACATTTTTGGAGATCTAGGTTTAACCAGGGCTGATTGCTTTCCTTGATGTGAAACTCATTTATTTCTTCTCTTTAGGGAAAGACGACGTTCTCAAGTCAAACTCAGAAACGTGACTTTACATAATGAAAAAGCACACCGTCAGCACACTTCCTCACATGATTTGAGAGAAAAAAAAAGTGTTGCTTTTCGTAAAGTTCGATTGGTTGTTTTCAAGTCTGATAAATTCAGAGAATTTTCCAGCGGATGTCATTTTGGGGATAAATTACCACATAGGGGGAGATAATATATTACTACATCAGAATCAGTGTCATTGAGTGGTGCTGATGCAAAAAGTAATTCATCGCTCAATTACCTCGCGCTATATTCTGAGAATGAGTTTCATCGTGTGGCAAATGAAGGAGGCCTGGTGTCTCTCTCTGTCTTTTTTTTTTTTCCAAAGTACCAACAGTCTAGCGCGCTAGACAAGAGCAATTACACATCGAAGCTCGTTCTGACGTCTGTCTTATGTTGGAATGGCAAATTAAGGCGAGATAGTAATCATCTCATTTCTGACTCACATGGGAGGTGTTTAATGGTTTAGGTTCACATGTAGGGTCAAGGTAAAAAATAAAAAAGGAAAGATAGGTGGTTATTTCAGTTAATGCTTCAACCCTCCATTTCGAGTGTAGTCTGAGCTCAGTTGGTGTCATTCAGCAGCAAGATGAGAAATAGCTGATTAACTTTGCTCACCATGGAAACCAGCCCACACTTGTTCTCTGTGAGTCTTTGCAGATCCTGTTAGAAACAAGAGTATTTATTTTATTTATTTATTTATTTTGTATGGTTGATAGATGGCTGCAGCTGCCCGAGTCCATCTGTTTGCTGCCACTATAGAAAAATACCTCAATGCCTAATTACACAAACAATGTAGGCAAATCTGCCCTTTTGAGATATCACCTCCTCTCAGTGAATCGGTGTGTTTGTGTGTGTGTGCACGTTTATTTGTTTCAATCATCAGCTGTTACATCCTTTCTCATAGCCCTGTCTATGATTATTTTGGGGGATGCGACTTTACCTCAACAGTTCAACTGGGCTTAATAGGCGCTTGTCAGCCTGTCAGTCGATAGACGGGGCTCGTTGCTGCTGTTTTCTTCTGTGCGCTCTGACAATTTGGCACACTTTTCTTCAGGGCTTGTGTGAAAATGATTCTGCAAAGATGGTTGCTGCCCATCAACGCTGTTACAACTTCTCCTGCATCAAAAAGCATCAAGCAGGCAAACTCCTGCAGGGGATGGTAACAGCAGATAGAAGCCGAGATAAGAACTCCACATTAGAGCCGCAAACAGACCCTGTTTTTGAAACACACACAGTACGTGGTAAAGAAACTATGTTTAGTTTGTGATGTCTGAACACTATTAGATCTCATCCATTATGGTACAAAATCATCACAAAGATTTCAACCCACTTATGCACGTGTGCCTTTTTCTTCCTTGAGTCCATCTATTCCACATACTCTACACTTACTGGCCACTTCATTAGTTGCACCTTGCTATTGATGGGTTGGATTCCTTTTTGAATTGAAACTGCTGCAGTTTTTTGTGGCATAGATTCAACAACATACTTCAAACATTCCTCTGAGGTTGATCTCACAGCCACCAGGTTGATCCGGTGACTGTGGAGGCCATTTGAGTACATTGAACTTATTGTCATGTTCAAGAAACCAGTTTGAGATGATCTGAGCTTTGTGACACGGTGCATTATCCTGCTGGAAGCAACCATCAGAAAATGAGTACATTGTGGTCTCAAAAGGGATAGATGTGGTCAGCAACAATACTCAGGTGGGTTGTGGTGTTTAAAAGATGCTTAAGGGGCCGAAAGCGTGCCAAGAAAATATCCTCAACACCAGCGCTGGCAGTTGCTCACACAAAGCCGGATGGTTCCATCCAGATTTGAGACTCATCAGACCAGGCAATGTTTTTCTTCTCTTAATCTTCTTTTGTCCAGTTCTGTGAGCCTGTGTGAAGCCTCAGTTTCATGTTCTTAGCTGACAGGAGTGACACTTGGTGTGGTCTTCTGCTGCTGTAGCCCACTTGCTTCAATGTTCAGAGATGCTCTTCTGCATATCTTGGTTGTAACAAGTGATTATTTCAGTTACTGTTGCTTTTCTGTCAGCTCAAAGCAGTCTGGCCAGCCTACTTTAATCTCTTAAATCAGCAAGTTATTTTTGTCCCCAGAGAACTGCAGCTCACTGGATATTTTCTCATTTTCAAACCATTCTCAGTAAAACCCAGAGATGGCTGTGCAGGAAAATCCCAGTAGATCAGCAGTTTCTGAAATACTTAAACAGCTCATCTGGCACAAACAATAATGTGATGTTCAAAGCCACTTAAAATGACCTTTGTTCCCATCTGAGATCTTCAATTTGAACCTCAGCAGGTCATCCTCCAGACTACAGATATTTGCATTAACAAACAGTTGTACAAGCACGAGTTATAATAAAAGACCACAGAATGTTCTTGTACACAAACTATTTGAGAGCTGTATCTAAAACAGTACCCAAGTAACTTTTAAACTACATTTATTATTATTATTATTTTATTATTATTTCATCTTCAACCTAATGGACGCGTGACAAATCACACAATCATCTTCAGTTCAGAATGTGTGCTACCTCTGGATCCTGTGCTCCACAAGCTCTGTTTTCTCTGCTCAGGTGTTTATTTTTAATCTAAAATTTGGTATTTTAATGTTGCAGTCTATGCGGGTTGACTAAGCAGCATCTTCTGGAATAAAAAAATGTAGATCGCATGGATATGCAATAAACTACAGCTGGAGGCGGGGGTTGCATTATTTTTTTGAGATAAGTGATTCATTTGGACACTGGCTTTAGATGCATGGTCACTTTGATTATACAAATGTCCCGTCAAAGGCTCCCATGTTCCTCGCTTCTTTATATGTGCTATCCTAAGATTCCTATGCTCTCCACCTACAGGAAGCTAATAAACAAGGTGCTCTGTATTAACTTAAAGTAGGTTATCAAGAACTAGAGTCAGTGTTGGGGTTTCTGTCCCACAACAGATATTTTGATTTGCTATATTTCTTCAAAATCCATAAACAAGAACGATTTTAATTCTTTGTTTTAACATTTTGAAGCCTCTACATTCAGCGTTTTGTCTGCTTACATTTTATTCTTTTTGGAGCTAAAAATGACCATACACAGACTAGAGAGTGGAGTGCTAAGTTGTCGACTAATGCCAGCATGCTACAAAGATTCATTTTCAGACTGTATGGATGCATTTTACAGGCACAGATATTTATTAATCCTAACAACATATGGATACTTTGGACAGACTGTTAATACAGTTAACTCAATAATAATTGCATGAAATATTGTCCAAAAGGCAAAACCACAAACATAGAAGTTAGATGAGCTAATTCGTAGCAGGTAGCCAGCAGTAGGCTAGTCGTGTACAAAGAAGCCAGACAACAGTGTAAGCCTTAACAGGGCTTCAACAGGTGAGTTATTAAAAAAAATAAAATGAAAAGGCAAATTTGACATTTTTTATTAAGTATTTTTATCAGCCATAAAAACCTTTATTCTGTTCAGAGTCCATGCTGATCCACTCCCATCTTTGAATGAATATAAGCAATGTGTTTGGCCAAAGCTGTTGGAGCATAACCTTCTCTACATTCAGTTAAGTTCACACTTGCCTACTGACATGAGACATAAGCCCTAAATACTAAAAACTGTCTGGTGTTTAGACGTGCACGCTGATGATTGCAGCTTTGCTCTCGCCATACCTTTAAATGGAAGCAGAGTGCAATAGCTTGACAGTTTGGTCTGATATCAGGCTAGTTTTACACCTGTAAATGATGTTTTTTAAATGCCGCTCTTGCTAGAGCCACGTGCGCCCCTCTATAAGGTGGAGAGATTTAAAGCTTAACAGACCTGCCATGTGCAGTCGCTGTTGGAAAACTGGTCCATTTAAAATCGTGACAAATAAATCAACTTCTTTCCGTATTCCAGTTTGTGACAATTTTTTATTTATTGCTGAAATGATGCACATCTCTGCTGAGAATAACAAGTGCATATTATCCCCCTGCCAAGAGCACTGTAAGCGTTTCCCAGTGGTGTTTTTCTGCTTATCGCTCTACCAACGGGCCACTGCCACACAGCAGTTGCCTAATGATGTTTCCTGGGTCGTGATCATTTACTGAAGGGACCTGTCCCCTCAGGGTGGTCTTGGTGACTTACAGTACCTGAGATGCAGCTGTTTCTGGAGGAGGTGACATGTGCCCAAATGTAGCTGTGAATGCTGTCACTCCCACCGCTGCCAGAGGCTCCTTTCTGTCCTCCAACCTGATTATTGGGAGAACTTAAAAATCAGCCTTCACATTCACGGAACAAAACAGGTTCATCAACAGATGAATGAGTGTGAGCAGTGTGTGCGTATATGTGTGTCCCAGCCTTTGTGTGTTTAATCTGTGCTACTTCCCACAGATGTTCAGGGACGTTATGTGTCTCGACTGCTGGGTCCAGAGCTTACTTCTAAGCCCCCTTATAGTGACTGTAGCCAGCTGGGTGTCAATGATGGTACAGTCAACAACACTTCCACACTCATGCATTCTTCCTTACTGTGCACACACACACGCTTTATGTGGGACTTTCTGAAGCTCAGGCAACAACCTGGAGGAAGCTTGTGGGAACAGTCTTTGAATCCCTTTAACTCCTAAAAACCGGATATCTCAGAAAATACTACCCGGGTGTAAGAAGCTAAGTGCTATATTCTGTAAAGAAAGTGGGATTTATTTAAGTTAAAGGCTTTTGCATGATAATCCTTTCACAGGCATGCCTAGAACATTTGGAATGGGTGGGTTCAATAGCTGAGGAGAGAGAAGCAGCTATATATATATGGAGAATACAATACATGGATTCACACATGTATTCGGGACTATTTCATCGAAAGATTACGAATATTTCCATCTCAGAAAAACAAACCTAAATGACTTGATTTGCTTTGCTTATGTTTGCTTTGCAATATGTTTGAGGTTGGGCCAAGGGAAATCCATTATAGAAGCTTAACAGGGCGTTTCTAATCAACTGCAGATTCCAGGACTATCAGTTTAATCAAAGTACAAATTATTCTAATGTGTCAATACTTTGCCAAGATCTGGAAGAAGATCCAAGCTGTCATTTCTGGATTAGAGGAAATTGATTTGGATGTTCATGAACAACCCAGGAACCACCAAGGCTCAAGCCTGCCTGAAGTGAATTTTCATCGGCATGGCCTGAGAGTCAGGCTTGACTGAAGTCTGTAGCTGCCAAAATGTTCAGACAATGATTGAGCTTTTTATGCACAAGAGGGATATTTAGAGGGATAAAGATTACTGTACCAACTCTCAAGCACGGTGGTGGTAGCGTCATGCTCTGGGGCTGTTTTGCCAGGAAACCAAATAATTTAAATGAATTCTACCAATTTCATTAGGAAGGTTGGTAATCCAACCAAAATTATGCCAGAAGACAAAAACATCTGGTTGATGTGCAACTTGCCAAAGGACCAAATGTTAATGAGGGTGCATGTATATGTTCGAGCCTGTGCGGATTAGAGAAAATCCAAAATAGTTTCCAACTTCTGCATCCAGTTCTGGTTTTTAAAAATCATTAAAAATGTATGCTGTACAACAATGCCACACTGGAAAACGAACAGTTCAAACAAATCACGAAAATCTCAGGTTCACCACGACATTCATGCCCGTGATGAGTGTGTACTGTATGTGAACTTCTGACAACAGCTGAATGCACTACTTTTCTATTAGTTGCTATCTTGTAAATGTCATTATTTGTTTGATAATCTACTTTTTAAAATATGATATCTGATTTAATTTGTTGGAGACCTAATGTACAACAATATATATAGTTATAATAAAGCTTTATACACAGGTGAGCCTTCCAATAGAGTGTTCAAAGGATAATTTGAATCTTTTTAGTCTATTGAGGAGGAAAAGCACTTATGTGAGTTGTTCTGTATGACTAGCTGCAATAACAGGCAGCTTGAAAGAGCAGGCTTCTATTCATTCTCTTCAGAAGTACTTCCACTGCTTTTAATGAGTAATTGAAAGCAAACATTTTCATGTCAAACATGTCCAAAATTTTAAAGGTCAAGGACTGAATGAGTGTAAAACCCATGTGTGCCAAATGCTCAGGCGTTCGACTGTTTCAGTGTCATTGCATTGTTTAACACACCTAGATTTGGGATTTGAGAAGAGATTTCCTCATAATGTCTTTGCACTGCACTCCCACACACCTGGTGTATCAGTTTCGTAATAGGCTTTGATTTCAGAATCCAGGAATAAAAATATGTAGCTAGAAATGAGCACAATAAACAGCCCACTATCCCAACTATGGTGCTCTGCAGAAACCCTTACATCAGTGCGGCACCAGAGAAAAATCGAGCATTTAAAACTTACCAGATGCCTTTGAGATGTGATGTGAACAATGACAAGTCAAGTACAGACAACTGCTCCTGATGTGCTATTCTTTGGAAGATCGACACAAAATGCTGTTAGTGGTCATTACCGAGTCCACTTTAGCATCCAGCACCACAGAGGAATAGCCACATAAAGCCTACAGAGAGTAATAACATCTTATTGCTCTTGTGGTCACATTTGGCCCAGGCCAGTGGTTAACTTTGCAACCTAATAGGAAATGTTTCCTTTTCAGCTCCCTCTGATAGCTTTTTAATTGCTTTCAGTGACATTGTCACCTCTCTTCCTCGGTAGCCTCGAGACCATGTTGTGTTTTCTATGGCGAGGGAGCTCTGTAATGTAATCATGAAATGATCATAATTAGGGAAACATAATTGTGAGGAGTTATTTGGTTTAAAATGACCCAGAGGTACAAACTAATCTCTTAAAATGCATTTTTGTTGATAGTAGATGGCTTAGGAACGCATTCAAAACAAGCAATAATGAGGCCTAAGGATTATTACTGTTTGTAAGGACCACAACAACAAAGTCTAACAGACTCCTTGGGGCTTCTTGGGGCTTCTGGGTTGTAATAATACACAGGCTTTTGTTGCACTGAATTACTGTTATTGCATGAGGCTATGCTGAAAGGCGTCTTCAGTATTTGTTGACTGTGGGAAAAATATTCCAAGGGCAAAATACTAAAGGAGCCTTAAATGATCGGTGTGAAATAAAGTACCTGAATAAAATGGTCCCCAACTCATTTTTAAGGTGCGACTGGTATATCTAGATCTTACATAAGAAACCAAAATAACTTTATTTTCTAAAAAGCTTGTCTAAACGTGGCACTACTGTTTCACAAGGAGGAAGATAAATCAAATGTTTGAGGACGAGTAATTAAATATAAATATTAATAAAACATCGTTTAAAAAAAAATTTATTCACACAAGATGTTAAGAAGACAGTTACAGTAGTGTGTAAAGATCTTTGCCGCTCCTTATTTCTTATGTTTTGCTAGAAAAATAGGAAATACATGCAGTGATTTATAGAAAAATGTGCATACAACATAACAATATAAGAAACGTCTTCAACACAGCCTGAACTCGCCCAGGCAGCTTTCTTGTAATTTCTTTAAGTAGCCTTCAGGAATTGTTCTCCAGGTTTCTTGAAGGACATTCAAAGATCTTCGTTGGTCGTCGGCTCCTTTTGTTCCATTCTCTGTTAAAATTGCTGCTTGGCATTGTGTTTTTCAGTCACTGCCATCCTGAAAATAGAAACGATTGCCAATTAAAAGGCTTTTCAGATGGTAATGCATGATGGATCAAACTCTGACTGTTCTTTTCTGCATTCATAATTCCATCAATTTTGACCTGATCCACAAATCATGACAGAACCTCCATCGTGTTTTTCAGATGGGTGCAGACACTCACTGTTGTACTCTCTCTTGACCTCCTCTCTGCATACAACATTTTGGATTACTCACTCCATAAGACCTGTTACGGCTGGTTTTCAGTCCAGTTCTTGTGTGATTTGGTTTACCTCAGCCTTTTTTGACTGTTTCACTTTGTTAAGAATGGCTTTTTGAGAGCCAACCTTCCACTGAGAGCATTTCTTATGAAGCTTTAGTGAACATTAGATGGACCAGCTGAATGACCAGATGCATCTCTCAGGTCCTGTGCCAGGTTTTTGCTGCATGTTGTCCTATTTCTTAAGGACATCAATTTCATATACTGTTAACTATACAAGACACATCTCCTGGATGCACTGGTACACATCTTCAGTGATGTATCCTGGGGTCATCAGGTGTTTCGGGTCTCACAACATCATACACCCTCACCCAGGCGACCCAGCCGGGGGTGATCAGGCCCCGACTTGCGTACCAGTAGCTACCCACGGATCAGCCCTCTTAATCCACAGTCACCTTGTGGCTTTCTCTGCCGCTTCACTCACAGCCTGGATGGCCCTCTTCTTGGCTGCCCCAGCCACACCCAGCCGGCCTAGGACTTTGCAGAGTGATCGTCCTGCAAAGCCCCTACAACCCACTTCTATGGGCTCATAGAAAGTCTTCCAGCCCCTTCCCCTGCACTCCTGCACTAGTTCCTGGTATTTTCCACGTTTCCTTTCATTGGCCTCCTCGATCCGCTCTTCCCAGGGCACTGTGAGTTCTAGCATGATCAGCTGTTTTGAGGCCTCAGAAATAATGATCATGTCTGGCCGGAGGGATGTTTTTGCAATGTGCTGTGGGAACTTTAGCTGTTTACCCAGGTCAGCCCGTAGCTGCCAATCAGAGGCTGTGTTAAGGAGGCCAGTTGTTAAGTGTGGGCGCACCTGGGGTTTCTCTCCAGCCTTAATGAAAGAGATTGCCTTCCTCGGAGCATGATGGTGCTTGCTGGTGCTGATTGCTGAGGCAATCATTTTCAGCAACTACTCTGAGCACCTGGTCGTGCCGCCAACGATACCGACCATCGGCCAGGGCCTTTGGGCAGCTGCTAAGGAGGTGTTCTAGGGTCCCTCTTCCAGAGCACAGGGGACAGACAGGTGTCTTGCTCTTCCCCTACAGATGGAGGTTTACCGGGCTTGGCAGAGTGTCATATGCTGCCTGCACTAGGAATCGGATCTGGTGGAAGTCTGCCTGCATGATGTTTGCCCAGGTGACCTTATGCTGCAAGGTGCTCTCCCACCTTGTCCATGCTCCCTGCCGCTTAAGGCCTACAGCCCTACTTACTCGCTCATCCTCCACACCTGCTCGGACCTCTTCCTGGAGTAGCTGGTGTCTCTCCTTTCCCTGTGCCCTGCTGACCTGGGCCTTTGGGAAGTACCCCAAGCCTGCTCCCCCTGTTGCTAGGGCCCCCACCAGTGTTTTCTGCCTTAGGCATGACTCTGCCAACTCAACTGCCTTCTCGGCCTTCCACTTTCTTCCTGTCCTTACCTCAATACCTGCTGATGCCACCTTGCAGTCTTTAGAATCTCTGTACTGTAGGGCTCCTCGTGTGCGAGCCACCTTGAACTCTTCTGTGAGACCACTGAGGGGTAACTGCAAGCTGTTGCTTGCCCCATAGAAGGCAGCACTGGTGAGGCTGCGGGGAAGTCCCAGCCACTTACGAAGAAAGCCACTGATCTTCCTTTCAAGGGATTCCACAGTAGTTATTGGAACTGTATAGACAAGCAGAGGCCACAGGATTCGGGGCAGGATGGAATGCTGGTAGGTCCAGGCTTTAAATGTTCATTTGGTCTAGATATATTTTTTAGGCTTGTCACTTCTTTTGTCCTCCACTTCTCCAGTTTCCTCAATTTTTCTAAGGACACACTAAACACCATGCTGAGTTATTCCACAGTTTTGGCTAATAGCTCTTTTTTCACGAACAACATGATTCCTAAATAATATTTTATTTCTGTTATCTTTGGCATTTTTCATACATTCAACTAAATAGATGGGAGCAAATTGTGTTTTGTGACACACTGTTAGTAGCAAATTGCCAAAAGGTAAAAGTTTTCTGTTTTCTGTAAACATAACAATGATTCATCCCTTGAGTTACGCACCCTTTTTATGTTTGAATAATTCATAGATCATTCCGAAAGGGCTTAACAAGCAAACCAAAATATTCCCCTGAAAATGGTCGGGTACAAGGACTGGACTGAAAATGACTGAAAAACCTCCTGAAAGCCTGGAGAACTATGGCTCAAAAAAAAAAGTCTGACTTGGACTTTCACCCATTATTGAATTTCTTCAATTTTATGTTACAAAATATACTTCATATATGTAAATGAAAAAAATGGCTTATTTATATTGATACATTTGTAGCAGATGTGTGAAGCTTTTTATACTGATACATTTAAATATTTGCCTTCTTCCATCATGTTGCTATTTATTTATGTCAGAGGCTGTGCAAAAGTTTTATGAGAAAGCTTTCAGCATTCATTTCAGCTTTTCAACTGTCATAAGTTCAGCGGCTGAGTGTCACATTTTCATTACATAATAGTCATTTGCCGCTTATATATTTTTATTGCTCTCTGAAAGAATAGCTGCTGTAATAATGGGTATTTAAACAAACAAAACAGTAGCTTGAACTGGAAAATCTGTAGCTCGGCAGAGAAGAAATCTCAAAGCTCCAAGTGTGCTTCCTCAAAACTTTTCCAAAATAAAGTGAAAAACCAGATGAAACAACCCCACATGTCATTGTCAACTAGCTTTGCTTTTAAAGCCGTGACACACACTCTCTTTGGAGACATGAGCGGGCTGGATAAGTGCTGCAGAAGTTGTCAACAATCCAGATAAATCTTCTCAGTGCTCCACACTGCTTAGACCACCCAGGAGTATCTGGCCCGGAGGTTTGTCAAGGACAGTCACAGGCATATTCAGAACTGGCCCTCATCCTTGTTTTTTTCCCTAAGTGGGTTCTCTTCTGTGGTTTCAGTCCTATGCATTTCTCTGATGTCTGTGCCCATGTGTTGTAGCTGCATATAGGACAGAGATTGTCTGTCATGCGTTTCCGCCCTTCTGCTCTCGGTTTAAACAGAGCGGAAAGTGAAAGCGTTGCTCGGTGCGGGCAGTGCATCTCAGCTCTGGCCATAGATGACAGAGGAGGAAAAGATGGGATGGAACACCTGGAGTTAATGAAAGAAATGTAACGCTCATACGCAACATCAAGGGTCCTACAGGATCACAGCCTGCCACATCCACTTAGAGGCTACATTTGTCACGGGCAAAGAACAGGGAGCTGAGAGCCAGCATTGCCTGTTAGAGAGAGTCCTCTGCTGCACCATTTTTTTATTTTTTTATCACTCAGCTTTTTCTGACAGCAACATGAGACAGAAAGGGAAACAGATGGCATCTGTCTTTGCCTTAAAAATATGAACGTAGGATATCAGCAGGCATTAGAGACAGGGGCAGTTTGTAATCTGCTGTCCTTTTTGTCTCATCTGTCAATGAATTTCAATCTGAAATCCATCACAGAGGGTCTGAGAGTCAGATTTGAAGACATAATTTCCAACTTAAAATAAATGCCATTGAATCATAGCTGAAGAAAAAGCTGATCCACTTTAATAGCAGTAATCATACTGTCAGAGCAAGTTTTTTGTCTCAAATGGTAAACGCTGTAACTCTCTGGTTAAATTTGACTTTAACAAAGAAATAAAGCATCATTTCTACTTTCCCGTCCCTTGAATTTGCTCTTTACACTGACATTTTATTCATGTCTCAGAGGAAGACATAAAAAAGAATGGAGAGCCTGGCACTGCCGAGCTGCACATCTCTGTGTTATGTGGAATAAAGCATGATACAATTAAGTGGGCAACCTTACAAAATGATGAATGCTGTAGCTGTTGTTCCATTTATCTTTCTTTGTAAATTACATTTTTCTCTGTTTTCTGAACTCTCTCTCTCTCTCTCAAATGCAGCTATAACAAACGCTAGCTGCCCCCCCCCCCAACATAATACTAACCTATTGTTTTCACTGCAGCTCTTTTGTCTCAAAGTGACTGCTTAATGTAAGCTACAGAGCACAGTGCTTGCACAATAAGTAGCCTACTAGTGGCCCAGATTAAAAATGATCACACTGTACTCATTTCCACTTTTGTAATAATGTTTTGGTGGTGTAATACAAAAGGCTTAATGCTTTTATATTCTTTGTACTGTAAATTGCTGCGGCACCTTTTTTGCCCTCTTTGTGAAGCACATTCCTTTGTTGCTCCTACTGTATAGACGTGAGGGTCAGGCTGCTATGACTGATCAATATGCAGACAACCAGGCGATACAGGACTCACACGTTTGCATGCATGATGGTGGGCGCGCCTCAGGTTTGCAGGTTATTATGACTCTCACTGGACTTTAATTAGCAGTAAGGCCCATTAAGACGTGAGTCTTATTGGACTTTGCGCTGCATTGTATTTCATTGTTTTGTGAATTGCAAAAGGTTTATTGTGTATTCAGTCAAATTAAAAATACTGTAGGTGACCACAAACACGAAAAGAGATGAAAACAGAGACATAAGAGAGAGAGAGGACACTACTAAAAGGATCCTGAATTAAAATTTATGAGAAAACAAAGATGCTGGTAGACGTAAAACTTCCAGGTGCCATTCTCCTGTACTGAGCTCTGTACTAAGAAGCAGGATTTCATCTTATCCAGGTAACTTTAGAGATAACCCTGGCTTTTCTGTTCTGACGGTGGTTCACTTGTTAGCAGGGTATATCACCATGGTAACTTATGTTGTGATTTGAAATCACCTCCTACAGACCAATCAAATCTAAAGAAAAGAGCGGCAAATTCCCGGAAGATCTCGTGAACCTCTGTGACTTTATTCCTTAGTTTTTTCTGTTGGGAGCAAACAATTTAACAACAGTTTTATTGTTCCATAAACGTTAATATATGATCCTCAAACAGCACGTCCACACTGTAGATGTGATGTCATATAAAATTTGTACGCAGCCTGTTTGGATTCTGTTTTTATATTTAATCTTTACCCTCAAACCCTTAAACACCACCACGTCTGCTGCTGAAAGAATAAAAACAAAAATCTGCCTTTGAATTTAATGAAATACTTGATTATAAGCCATCAGATTCTCTGCTGTCTTGATGGAGTTGTGATATTGCTAAATCAGTTCACTTACACGGGTGGCATTTTTTCTGGCTTTCCTTCGTGGCTTCAAATAGACTGAACTTTATTAATATAGTCGGTCTTTCCGTTCTTATTGACCAAAGTGCTTAAAGCACACACTTTTAACACTACGTTACTCTTCAATGCTTTTTCCTCTCACACACATTCACATGCCACTGTTCAACTTTTAACCTGTTTTATGTGTTTACTGCTTCATAATTTCTCCTTAGAGCAGTTTTATTGTCCTTTCTAAAATTAGCCGCTCTAATGCCAATACACCAATCTGCTACCAACACCACCCCTTTCACGTGAACACGCAGAGGAAAAGCTGAGTTCACATAGCAAGTTGATAACCAGCTTTGTGTGACTGCTTATCCTGATTGTCAGTTCATACAGGGAGTGCAGAATTATTAGGCAAATGAGTATTTTGTCCACATCATCCTCTTCATGCATGTTGTCTTACTCCAAGCTGTATAGGCTCGAAAGCCTACTACCAATTAAGCATATTAGGTGATGTGCATCTCTGTAATGAGAAGGGTGTGGTCTAATGACATCAACACCCTATATCAGGTGTGCATAATTATTAGGCAACTTCCTTTCCTTTGGCAAAATGGGTCAAAAGAAGGACTTGACAGGCTCAGAAAAGTCAAAAATAGTGAGATATCTTGCAGAGGGATGCAGCAGTCTTAAAATTGCAAAGCTTCTGAAGCGTGATCATCGAACAATCAAGCGTTTCATTCAAAATAGTCAACAGGGTCGCAAGAAGCGTGTGGAAAAACCAAGGCGCAAAATAACTGCCCATGAACTGAGAAAAGTCAAGCGTGCAGCTGCCAAGATGCCACTTGCCACCAGTTTGGCCATATTTCAGAGCTGCAACATCACTGGAGTGCCCAAAAGCACAAGGTGTGCAATACTCAGAGACATGGCCAAGGTAAGAAAGGCTGAAAGACGACCACCACTGAACAAGACACACAAGCTGAAACGTCAAGACTGGGCCAAGAAATATCTCAAGACTGATTTTTCTAAGGTTTTATGGACTGATGAAATGAGAGTGAGTCTTGATGGGCCCGTGGCTGGATTGGTAAAGGGCAGAGAGCTCCAGTCCGACTCAGACGCCAGCAAGGTGGAGGTGGAGTACTGGTTTGGGCTGGTATCATCAAAGATGAGCTTGTGGGGCCTTTTCGGGTTGAGGATGGAGTCAAGCTCAACTCCCAGTCCTACTGCCAGTTTCTGGAAGACACCTTCTTCAAGCAGTGGTACAGGAAGAAGTCTGCATCCTTCAAGAAAAACATGATTTTCATGCAGGACAATGCTCCATCACGCGCGTCCAAGTACTCCACAGCGTGGCTGGCAAGAAAGGGTATAAAAGAAGAAAAACTAATGACATGGCCTCCTTGTTCACCTGATCTGAACCCCATTGAGAACCTGTGGTCCGTCATCAAATGTGAGATTTACAAGGAGGAAAACAGTACACCTCTCTGAACAGTGTCTGGGAGGCTGTGGTTGCTGCTGCACGCAATGTTGATGGTGAACAGATCGAAACACTGACAGAATCCATGGATGGCAGGCTTTTGAGTGTCCTTGCAAAGAAAGGTGGCTATATTGGTCGCTGATTTGTTTTTGTTTTGTTTTTGAATGTCAGAAATGTATATTTGTGAATGTGGAGATGTTATATTGGTTTCACTGGTAAAAATAAATAATTGAAATGGGTATATATTTGTTTTTGTTAAGTTGCCTAATAATTATGCACAGTAATAGTCACCTGCACACACAGATATCCCCTAAAATAGCTAAAACTAAAACAAACTAAAACTTACTTCCAAAAACATTCAGCTTTGATATTAATGAGTTTTTTGGGTTCATTGAGAACATGGTTGTTGTTCAATAATAAAATTATTCCTCAAAAATACAACTTGCCTAATAATTCTGCACTCCCTGTAGTAAGAACCCAAATAACAGAAAGATACCCTTTTTATGTTGAACCTGCTTCATAGCACACGACTCAGAGTCTGGCTCATGGTTTTTCCTCTGCCTTCACCTTCCTGAATTTAAGGACCAGCTCCAGCATTCCCTTTCCACCAGATTATTATCAATAGTAGAGTGTAATTCTGGGACAGCAAAAGAGCTCACTACCTGCAAAGCTTACTTACCTGTTCCCATGAAAATGTCCCACTGCATTTGGAAAGGTCTGCTTAATACTTCTCTGCCTGTTCACCCTCCAATGGCATCAACTATCCATGGACCCATGTCCTAGATTCTCTAAGTAAGACCTCCAGTTGCAGATATCAATTACCATCTTTAAACTATACCTGAAGTCATCTCACGCAAGCTGCCAACTCCTTGATGCAAGTTTCTCTCTGCTGACCCAGTCAACAGCTGAATTAGAAAACATATTACCCACTCATGATCATGTATCGATGCAATAGAGATTCATGACAGTTTCAGCCATGTAATGAGAGCCATGTTAGTCTTTATCCACGAATGAATCCATGACTTTTTGACTGGAACACAGTGCTCAAGAGTGACGTCACTCCTGAGTTCCAACATCTGAGGTCCAAATAGAGCGCGGCATTAAACCCAAGTGGGGAGTTTGCCCTTTTGGAGGTGGTCAGTGACCCACTATTGATCATATGCGTGAGCTCACACCTTGGCTCATGTGATTAGGCACATGATTAATAGTGGGTCACAGACCACCTCCAAAGTGGCCACCCCCCCACTAGGATTTAAATATCTGGGACTGTCCACCTTTTTGTTTTTATGACTGAAGAACTGGTGAAACGTCTTTACAAACAAAAAAAAGTCCAGTTTCCTTCTTTTTTCAGTCTACTAAGACTACCACGACCTGGATGACTGAGAACCATTCATCACTGAGAGTTTCACGCAGCCAACAAAACAATATCGGGTGTGTTCTTTTCATACCTAAGATATTTTAGATTTAGTAGAAGAGTAAACAATGGTGGACCACAAACGATGCTGGCTGCATCTTTATTTAGTTAAAGCAGCTGCTTATTTTTTGAGCCTGTGTGTAAATGGTAAACATGTAAATAGAAAAGAGAAGAAGAGCCAGGGTTACAAACCAGTACAGGAGCTGTGCCTTCTTTAGTATGAACTCATGGCCAGATCTTTAGAAGGGACAGAAAAGCTATGCAACAGATTCCATCACAGCAATGTGCAGTGAAACAATGATGTTTTCTCCAAAGCCTTGGATGAGGTTGAAGGTATTCATTTTCCATATGACATTCGAGGATTCCAGGCCGCATGAGACAGTCCAGTGGGGCGATAAAAGGAGAGGTCAAAAGTTTAGGTTTGGCTTTACCACACCAGAGATATGAAGACTGCCTTGATTTTCAGTTGACTGCAATACTCTGAGCAGCAGCTGTTGTGAAGGTGCCTTTTGTTTCATTACAAATCGGTTGCTAAGAACAAAGCTCCTTCCTCAGCCAGTGTCGTCTCCCTCAGTGCAACAAGCGAGAGGCAGCAATCTTATGTGATTTGGCTTGTTTCCAGCGGGTCTTTGCGATCATTTACTGACACAGGAACAAAGGCTGACAGGCCTGCTGTACCCATTAAAGTTTGCCAATTAAAATAGATTTTACAGTTTCCTAAAAATATGCACGTTGTTTGCGCCGCAGTGTTGCTGTCATTTAGGTGGCCCACGCGGATGGAAAATGTTGGGGTGCAGAGTCAGTGTAAAGTCACAAATTTATAACTATTAATATGATTTATGACTTCCTAAATTGAGTGTGGCACAAACAAAATTGTCCATTTTCATGGTCAGAAAGCGCCGTAGCTTCTGTATTCACACAGGTACAAACATCCTGAGTGGCGGAGACTTCTCTTTTGTTTATGGCGGATGGCATTTTTTTATTACTCTAGAAAAACGACATTTTTATTACTTTATTTCCCTTTTAACAGACAACCTTGTCGTCTTTAACTTCAAAAAATGCTTCTCTGACGCACGAGTGCAGATGGACACACTCCCACACACGCACACACTCTTTGTCCTTGTAATTTATTCCACCATATCTCTTTTGCTTCTGTCAACAGCGCCTGATATCAGAATGAATCTGAAAACTTGCTCGTCTTTGCCCATTAGCATGCAGGAGGGACGCCGCTATTTTGCATGTGAATAAACAGTTATTAAAGTTACTGTCGGAATCTCAAGAGGATCAAAGATTAAACAGTTACCATGACTGACACTTTCTGATACCATTTCAAAATAGAGGAAGTCACATTTGAATAACCCTCTGTTTATTCTAACCTCACACCAGGAGTCTCCTCAGACAGCAGCGTGACATACAGGATTGTGGCGACCTTCAACTGGATGACCCGGAATCAGCTACTCACGTTGTCAAGCGCAAGTCCTCGATGTGCATTTGAACACAACCTCGCCGTTTGTCTGCAAAGTTTAATTTGCACATTTAGATTGTCACATTTTTGGTTACATGCAAGTTACATTTTAAAATAAAAATACATTTACTAAATCTTAAGCACTTATAAATAATAAAACGCTGATTAAAAACAGAAACAGCACTGCTATTTTCTGAAGAACATGCAGTTTGCTTCCTGGGGGATCTTGGTTATTGCTTGAAAAGCTGCAAATAAAGGGGCAAGTGAAGCAGAATGAGTTGCAGAGGAATGGTGTTAATTCAGGTGAAAGAAGCGAGGAATACACAAAAATAAGCTTGTGTGTAAGCAGTGAATAGAAATGGGCTCGGAAAAGAAAACATAAAGTGCTACCTGAATTTTTGTTGGAAAAAAAAACTGTTAACAGCTAAAGACTTTTTCACTCTTGTTAGTGAAACTGTTAGAAAGCTTTTCTTTATTTTAAATGTTGTTGGGGAGTAAAATGTGCAGCTTTTATTCACTATGCATGTAACATGAAGTAAAAACGTATTAAATTCTTACAGCGCCAAATCACAACAACAGTCACCTGAAGGCGCTTTATATTGTAAGGTAGACCCTACAATAATACATAAAGAGAAAAACCCAGCAATCATATGACCCCCTATGAGCAAGAACTTTGGCAACAGTAGGAAGGAAAAACTCCCTTTTAACAGGAAGAAACCTTCGGCAGAACCAGGCTCATTGAGGGGCGGGGCCATCTGTGGTGACTGGTTGGGGTGAGAGAAGGAAGACAGGATAGAAGACATGCTGTGGAAGAGAGACAGAGATTAATAACAAGGATGATTCAGTACAGAGAGGTCTATTCTAAAGTAAATGCATGACTCCTGCAACATAACAAAATACCCATTAAAACATGACATAATTTCTAGGTCTAAGTTGTGCTTTTAATTAGTTTCTTCCAAAATGACTAGCAACTGCAAAGAGATGCCTGATTGTATAGAAGTCTATAGGAAAATGACCCCGATGCTCATTTGATATATGAACCCTTTCCTAATAGGTAACCCCTTGTTTCACCTCTATAGTTTCAAGTATTATTTAACAGAACATCATCTTTGTGATGATGACCGTCAAGCAAGTATTGCATAGATGAGTGGTGTCCTTGCCACTCTTCACTTTTCTTCACTCAAGTTTAAGCTTCACCAAGACGAAGCAACGATGCCACTTTCAGAGTGACTTAAATCACCTTCCTTTTTCATTCTAATGCTCGGTTTAAACTTCAGCAGGTCGCTTTGACTGCGTCTACATGCCTAAAAACATTAAGTTGCTGCTATGTGATTGGCTGATTAGATAACTGCATTAAAAAGCAGCTGAGCAGGTGCCCAATGCGTATAAGCGTACCTTTAGTATTATCACACCTTAGGCTTATAGGGATCTTATTAGACATTTGTTTACACATTACACATGCAGTGATATTACGCTGTTGGCTGTATTTATATGAAGCAAATAAATTCTAAACTCTCTCTTCTCTCTCTTTCTCTTTGCTTTCACTCTTAGCTTTGACTGTAGGTTCAAATGGTGTAACATGTCTGGCATGTGATACGAGGCAAAAAGAGTAAAGGTGTTTTTTGTATTTTTTTATTAGACATTAGGGCTGTTGTGCTCAAAAGTAACAACATAAGAAGAGTGAGATTAAACCGAACTCGTGATATCATGACTCAGATTAATGAAACGAGCATAAAGATGGTTGAGGAGAGCTGCTCTGTCAGCTGATACGTCCCTATAGGCTCATTACTAGACATCATTTTCTCACCATGTGATCCATTGCTCGCATAACATTGCATTACTCATGTCCATATTTAGAACTGAAGCTTACTGTTGTAAAAATTTGAGCATTTTCTTTGTACGGCTCCAAAAGCTTAGAAACTATTTCTCATAAGTCAGCTGTCAACGAAGAGCAGCCAGTGAAGCTTTTGTCTGTTTGTAGACTGCGTCCTGTCAAAAACTTAGAAAATGTTGATGATGGAAAGACTTGAAGCAGCAGCTCCGGTAAACTATGCTACACTACTTTAAGTCGAACACTAAGCGTATGTGGAGGAGATGTGTCTGCTGCCTTGAATTCAGAAATCCAGACAGCAGTGTGCTCATAGGAGATAAACACGATGATGACTGCTTCCTCCGTGTCAAATAGTGGAGTGTCTGAGCTGTGGTCCCGGTCAGTAGTAATGAAATGTTTCTATCTTGGCTAACAAGCGCTCTCTAACTGCCGCCACCACTGTACGGCCTGCTCTCTCATTGAAATCCTTAAAGGCACAAGATTGCAAGGCCTCCATGTTACCTTGAAGAGTGAATAGTGACGCTTTCTGTGTTCTTAGCGGATATGACGCTCTTCCTCCATCCTGCCTTTGTATCACATACACACAAACACACAGACTTTGCATCTACTTTATCTGCTTCACTAATGTCGGACCATGTGCCTCAGCAAGAATTTTATTGGCTCCACTGCACATACGGCTGCATTAGTCACTGGACCAAATGAATCTATGGGCTGTGAAATCATTCAAGGGGTGTAATGATGAGCTATCACTGATCTGTTCTAGCTTTTGTAGCTATAAAACACACTGATGGAGTTGGGACCGTGAATTTGCTGACACTTTGGAATATGAAAAGCTGCATTAGGAGAGTTAGGATGCACTGTACTTCCTCCCCTCCCTTCTCATTCATCTAGAAGCCTGTTCCCTCAGACAGTGTATATTTTTATTATATCTAAAAAAGCACCTGAAGGCTGTCCATGCAGGGTCTGTACTGAATAACTCATGATTATTTCTAAATTCATTCATGGCCTGAAAACTTTGTGTTTCTTTGTGCGCTTCAATTCACAAAACAAAAAATAATCGATATTTTAATATGGCTGTTTTTACAGGTTATTGCACAGGGAAAAATATGATTTGGATGATTTGGGTGGTTAACTGATCTTGGAGATTAGTCCAGGATTGCAAGGTGGGTGCAGTGTAATAAAACAATGTGAGTATTTGAGACTTTTTATTACAGAAAATTCTGAGGCTTTACTTGGCTTATTGCACTAATAGTCTCTTTTACTACTGGCCATTTTTAGTCTCAGACCTGGATAAAACAGTTCTGTTTGGCAAACCTTATTGCTCTAAGCAGAGACTGTCAAAATACTCACAAACAAAATGAATATGCTGCATATCAACCTGTGCTGGAGGCAGGTTTTTGACCCAATATGCAGAACTCAGGACATACGTGTAGAACAAAAGGTGAGCCTTTATTGCTGGCTGATTGAAACTTAACAAGTTCAACAAAATAATTCAACAGAATTACACTAGCAGGGAATACATATGTGGAAGGAAAGAAGAACCATGAGAAACACTGAACAAAGGAAATACACAGCACTAAAGAGGATGCAGGGATGGTCGACGATGTGACAGTGAACAGTCAATACTCACAAGACAATGAGAGAAGTGGAAACAAGTGGGAGACACAGTGGCAACAAATCAAGGAAAACAAGACAAGGGAAGCAAAACCAAACACAGTGAACTCAAAACTAAAGACCTAAAAATAAAACAGGAAACAACTACACAAAGTATAACCAGATATAACCCGACAAGTTGACCAGATACAGGAATGTAAGGGAGGCAAGAACACTTTGGGAACTACAGGGATACAAAATAACCTTAAACTCAGAAGTGGATGACAAACAAAACCTAGAAAAATCAATATAAAGAAAAAGAAAGCAGCACCCACTGCCTACCTGACTAAAATGCTACTAGGTGGTAAAAACACTGAGAAAGAGTATAGCAGTTAATTACATGCATAAGTGTTGAGTCCAGGCATACAAAGCAGGTTCATATACATGCCAGTCATTAACTACAATATAAAAACTGTATATCTCTGACACGAGGGCATTGCATATTCATGCGGCGTGTATGGACTACAAAGAAAAAAGACAAGAAATACATTTCTTGAGAAAAGTGAAAAGTGAATGCACTTATTTATCCACAGGTAGTAAATGCTTACATGTAAAAAAAAAAAACCCATATTGCTGCCCTTCAAAAATACAGTAAAAATAATGCAAATAAAATCTCTTGCAAAAAAAAAATTCAATAATTCAATTACAGTGTGTTGGTGCAATTTCTACATGTGATCTTATGTATTGTTTCAGATTGTTAATGTTCACCAAAGGGTTTTTAAAAGCGCAACAACACCTGTAAAGTTGTATTATCACACACTATTATAAAAATAATTAGGTTTAGAATCACACGAGAGTGCAATTATTCCTTTATTCCCTCAGATGGTATCCTGGGCATTTTTTCTTCATCGTAAGAAAAATGACAGGCCTTTATTTAACCAGACTTGTATTCAAAGCATCTATTGTATTAGAGGCAGGCATTTATTTTTAAGTGCCACTGTTTGACTAGAGCAATTGGTCATGTCCATGCAATTAAAGTCTTATGCTCATTATACCATAACAAGTGATGAATCACCCATTAGACAGACAAATGAGATTGCTCGAGATTCTTTGTAAAATGACTTAATTTTCAGCCTGCTCACATACGTCTGGGTGGTGAGACGTCTTCAGACCAGCAAAGCACCGCATTCATAGCTTTGGCCATCTAATGTGTGCTGTATTTAAATAAAACACAACATGAGCAAACTGTAAACATTATGGACCAAACAGAACAACTCATTAGGGCACGAGCGTTGTTAGGGAAGTTCCAGGGAACAAACTCTAAATAAATAAAAAAGTACATGTTCAAAAGTAAAACTGCTTATTATTTTTAGTGGACAGAAATGTATTTTACCTTTATTGTAAACAGTTGGATGCCAGTACAAAGATAAATCCCTTAGAGCTGGGCGATTTCTGCCAATTAACAAGCAGATCTATTTAAAACTCCAAGCTAACACTTGTTTTACTGTAAATTGTCATCAATTTTGTCCAAATGTGTTTAAAAATTAAAATTAGCATTTTCATTTTTAGATAAAAATAAACATTTGTGATGTGATATATTTGTAAAGATGTATTTTTTTCCTGTAAAAATAAATCAGTGTTTTTTGATATTCAAAGTTTTAACAGAATACAATCAAAACTTTTTAAGCTATTGTGTTTACAGACAGAATGACACACACGCAAATGCTACCAAAAACATAACCCCTTTGGCAGAGGTAATTAATCATATACTTAACCTGTACTGATGTCTGTAGGTGTCATTAATTACTAGGTGTGGCCATGAAATACAATATATACAGTGTAATACTTCAAGTCTGATTGGATCTGACACGGAGCCATTACTCTAAATCTCACACACCCAAGTCCTAACACCAGAGTAAAAATAGGATGGTGTTGTCCTTGCAACTAGGAAAAAAAAAATCTGTGGTTGCCCAGTGATGACATTGAAGTTTTTTGCTACTGGTGACCAATTACCTTAAGTTGTGGTGACCAACTTTTTGTGGTCTGATGCAGACTGAGTGCAGTCACTCTCAGACACACTGGCAAATAATTGGTGTATAATTTTAAATGCAGACTTCCATATGCATCTATGTTCAATAGGGTCACGACTCAACTAACTGCCAACTGGCTGTACTCTGGTTGTATTGCTACAAGTAAAGTTGCTGACTGTCAGTCATTTTGCAGTTAAATTGCTAACCGGATGCAACTATGTAACTATTTGTGGAACATTAAAAATGTAATTTTGATTAAAGAGCTTGCACATGCTGGTGGATTAACCATTGCAGAAAAATAAAAAAATGATTTTGACAGTTACCAAGACTATTAATTTGGGGCAGTTGTGGCATAAACCTTACACTGGGCATTGGCCTAATTTTGCACCTGGACCCAACGCAATTGCAAACTGTTAGCAGACTGACAGGTGACTCCATCTATCTTATTGTCATTTTATCACGACTAACGCTAATCTGTGAGTGGTTGCAGACCTTGTCACCATCCTCAGAGCAACTATTTCATAAGCAACATGATTCCAAGTCCATTGCATGGAGTCTCAATAATTCTTTTTGTGTTGAAGTCTTCAAAAACTGATTGCCGTAGCATGACTGTAGCATAACACAGAAATATCTGGTTCTTAATCTGGTTATTACACTTTGATACACCACCGATTTTTCAGATGATTGTTTTGTTGTTAAACACATAATATTCTTTGCCACACTCTATATCACTGCAAATCCCAAAGGGAACTGTCAGATCACAGCAAAATAGTTAAATGGACACAAGCGTGGCACACAGGAAAAGTCTGTTCTAACATTGTGTTACATCACTGCCTTATGATTTTGTCACCTCACACAATGATTTCCCTGTGGCCAACTATCATTACCAGCTCTTAGATAACAAGACCATTTCAGCTCTGATTCTGAGAGGTAAAATAGTAGCTTTGTAATGAAATATGAGTCAGATTTTGATCAGATTTGATTAGTGTGAAAAGATGGTTAATCAGGTCAAAATGGGAAATCTCTCACATTAGGGGACTCTCAGCAAGCACAATCTCTTATAGTCAGCTTCTGCCTGTGACTTATGAAACTGATAGCCCTGGGTGAATCATAAGCCTGCTGCCTAGGACTATATATCCCACCAATCACTCTTTTCACATGTCCCACCCTCTTCTCCTCCCCCTGCTTTATAGGTGTCTCATTGCTCTCACCACATACTGTCTGTGGGGGGAAAGTGACTGCCTCACAGGTCTCTGGTATCTCAGCACCCATCTGTCATCGCCGTTCAGCCCGGCTCCACGCCGTATCCAGGGAACATCAGGCGTGGGCTGGCTGCCCTGCCGGTTGGCTTGATGGCTTCAGTGTATGCTCACAGTCACAGAACTGCCCAGAGATTGGATTTGTGTCAAGTTGAGCAGCAGGTTTTAGCAGATATCAGCTGTAATCTTTGTGTGTCCGTGCGTGGTCGCTGCTGATGGTTTTCACAGCCTCAGCAGTTATCACATAACTGCATGATTGGATGTGACTGAAGACTTCCATTCACATGACATAACTAAAAAAGATGGCTGACAGGATGACAACATGACTGCCGTATACTAGAATATATGAGCGACACATGTTGGAATTAATAACACTGAATTTTTTAAAACTTTAAAAATCTTTGAGGTAATGTACTTCACTGTTGTGTCTCCATTTCATGGAATTTTATGTCATGTTTTTCAACACATGCACATTGAAAAGATTTCTGAATACAGCAACATAAATTTCTAAATGTGTTTCAGCAAAAAGAGGACTCCTGTCCTGTAATTCTTTATGAATGGAAAGACGAGTAACAAATAGCCCAGTATAGGCTGGTAAAACAAACAAACAAAACAAAACATTTTTTTTTTTATCATCTTCAGTGTCAGTGCCTTGTAATTGATAAATGAAGTAATTATTCTCTGTATGATTTCATCAGTCTCTCATATCATTGTGGAGGAACCCATCAGCTCTCTACCTCCATGCTTCACAGTTGATATTTGATGATTGTGCTGATACACTGTTCTTGGATTTCTCCAGATGTCGAGTCATGCTTACAGCCAGACATCTCTACCTTGGTTCTTATTGTCCAGAGGTATTTGTTCCAGAAATCTTGTGGTTTGCTCAGTTACAACTACCGTGCTCTTTTTACAGAGAAGAGGCTTTCTCCTGACAAACCTTCAAAACAAGCCATACTTATTCACTCTTTTTCTGAGTGTACTGTTATCATCTTTAATAATTAACATGATAACTGAGGCCTGTATATTTTGAGATGTAGCTCTTGGGTTTTTTGCAATTTCTGTTAGATTAGCACTATCTGACAGTGGGCATTCACTGGAATGTCCTCTCATGGGAAGACTGGCAACTGTCTTGAATGTTTTCCAGTTGGCATTGTGCCAACACACAGCTGAAAGCACCAAATCAGCAAACTGCTAAAATGTCAACAAGTGGTCACACTTGGTGATGATCAATTAATCAAGCACATTTGATAAGTGGCACCTGGCTGCTACTTAAGCTCTTATTTCCTCTGGAAGCCTAGCAGAGCCCTGTGAAAACTTTATTTCCACATAACTTTTTAAGGCAGGGATTTTATTTTTTAAATTTCATGCTTCTTTGATTGATAGCTGTCAGACCTTGTCTCCTCCCATGGGAGTCACAGAACGGGATCTCTGCCGTGTTTTTCATGTTTGTACCTTTTGGAGCATTTTTAATGGAATTATCTGACAAATGCTATGGGAGTGATTTCTGCTACAATCTGCTACAAGAAGTTTGCGCTTCTGTTTTGGTGAGTGGAATTCTAGCAATTTATTAATCTTTTTCTTTGCAGATACATGTCTGTGTAATGCATCTCTGCAGTTCATGCATGCAGCTTGCAAATATTAACTGAGAGTTAGGTTAGCACTCTACCCACTTCTTAAAAAAAAGCATGGTAACTTCTGGTTTCAAATTTCTGTTATCATTTACTCATGAAATAAATGTCTTAAGATCTCCCCCTCCCCAAAAGGATGATTTTAAAAATATTAGGGTCTGGAATTAGAAATAGTTGAATTTATTAGCTAATAGTACGGATAAATAAATTAAATTGTTAGCTTATTAGCATATTAGATAAGCAGCTGTTGTAGCTAGCTAAAAGTATTATATATAGTTTTAACTGTTGCTAGCAGTTAAACTGTTGCCAAACAATATGTAATAACAGTTGAAATGCTAATATAAAATATACAAATATTAATTACCCTTTATTAGCTAAATGCTCTTAAATGTTAGCTAAACATATCTAATGGATGGGGGAAATTAGTCACTTTAGAGGTTTAGTGTAATACTAGTCAAAAGTAATATCAATTTAAACCTAATAGTTATGGATGATTGAAATGCTTACCTAACTGTAAATGAGAAGTGCTGAGCTGAAAGATGTGCAGAGCCAGTTTAAGACAGCACATGTTATGAAGGTTTTTTTAATCTATCTGACAACAGATGGCCAACAAGAAAAAAGTTGGAAACCATTGCTGTAGCAAACCAAAGGTAAAGTCAGCGTTAACACAGGGGCGACCTCAGCCCCAACACGTCAGTGTGTGAATGAAAACAGATGATGTATTTGGTCATTTATTCTCCTTAGTTTATGGCAAGGCAATGTGTGTATCCCAGTTTCCAGCAGTAAGTGCTGAACATGTGATTCTATCAAAGGCCCATTTCCACTGGTTTCAGCATTTTTAAATTACTTGCTAACCCAGATTTGGTCTCTCCTGAATCCCAACCCAGATCTGGTGTCTTGGCTAGCCACTCCACAGAATGCTGAATGGGTGATTTATCAGTTCTTGGAGTGGTGGGAAACTAAATGATTTATGGCCCAGCTCGTTTTTTTTTTTTTTTTTTTACCCAAATCTTATTTATGTCACTGCCTCTGTTGCTGTCTTGATCTCTCTGCTTGTCTCTTCTGCTTTCCCCTTCAGAAGTCATCTCAGTGATAATAACAATGTATGCTATAAGTTCTGAGAAGCCTTGTGTGATCCCAGAGAGGAAATATGAACGATCAGAGGCTGGATGTCTGTGAAATCAACTCTGGCACAATACTGACACGCGTCATGTATTCCTGGCGGGACGTATGAAAACATGCAGTCAAGTACACATAGAGAAGAACACACATGTGCAGTGTCAAACTGAATTAATGCACAGGTCGAAGCATTGCCAAATGCAAGTTATTGCTTATCCTCGATTCCGTGGAGAATGCATCTGATGAATAAAACATTTGTGAATAAAGGCATATATTGATTTAAATATAACCGTGAATAGGTCATAGATTGCTCTCGAGATTTTGTCCCGTTCCTTTCTCCTTACCCATTATTCCATAGACACTGACGTTAGCATATTTTCCATCTCTTTTTCCATTTCACTCCTTTGCTATCTGCAAAAAATGAATTGGACTATTATCATCATGCAGTCAGGAAACACAGCCTGAGGATATAAATTGGTCAAATGCAAACAAGTGGAATCTGCTGATCCTAAATGTGAGTCACTAAGTTGAGAATTTGGAGCCTTGAAATGTCTGACAGCTTAAATCACTGTCACTCTGGGCAATGACACAGAAAAGAAGGACAGGATGGAGATGGAGAAAAGAAAGGCAGAGAAAGGGGAAGAACTAATTAGATTTTTTTGTACTATTTCATCTATGTGACCACAAAGGCCATAGTAAATATGAACAGCATTTAAAATTAAGCCTTCTTAAGTCTTCTGTGGCTTCGTGCCAAATGACCACAGTTTGGCTTCATGCCTTTTTCATGAGGTCTTCTTGATAAAAATTCATAATCTGTATCTGCGTTCTCTGATCGAAAGCCCTCCTGAAATGCGCAAACAGATCGTCACCTCGGCTGAAACAGATGTTTCACAATGAAAGGTTGCGGGAAAAACCACGGCGGGACACACACGCGCTGTTTCGGTATGAAAATGATACTTGAAAGGCGAGATGAAATATTCACCAGAGAGAAATATGGGGAGATAGCACATAGCCTTGAGCGAGCAGGGCTCCTGCTGCGAGATACAGGGAGAGAGAAAGAGATAGCGAAGGAGAGGAAGCTGGGGTGAAACTGGGAAAAATAGAGAGTGTGAGGGAATATAAAAAGAGATTTATTGAAGACCAGATAAAGAATGAGTGGAGGAAAGAATGACTAGTAGGCAAGTAACACCTCCAAACTGTAAATCTGTCACTTTACTCTGAATTTTTATTGCACTTCAAAAGGTCACATATCTTTGCAACTTTATCAAAAAGTTCAGGAAATTCATGTGTCCCTAAAACACTCACATGACTTATAAAGACATTGGAGCACAATAGTTTGCTGTCAAAGTCGGCAAAGCTGCAGCAAGAGACATGACTAATGTTTTCACCTGACATTTTTGTCTCCACAGTTCCTGAGAGTGTCAGAGACAGACACAGTCAAAAGATCATTGGATCATTTGAAAAAACATAAAGAAAACATGATCTATTGATTCAGGACATAACATTCTAGGTCACCATTGATTAGCACACACAGGCTTTTTGCTTGCCTCTTTCTTTGCTGGGCCCTAACTTTATTTTTAGGCTCGCGCTGATCGATAGGAGGCAGCTTTGTGCAAATCTCAGTGGCATTGTGCCTCCCCGCAGAGCCTGTGTAGGTCAGACTGAAGACATCCAAAAGGTTGAACCAATGATGGAAATCAATGGATCAGAAATGTCAACTAACATGGCTGTTTACCACACTGGAGGACGCTTTCTAGATATTTGCTTGCACGTTGTTTCATGTGAACAGATGTCTAAAGCCCATTTATAGTTCTTATCCTTTTAAACAGATACAAATCTAGCACAGATGCTTGTGACATTTCCAGCCTATGTAGATACAAGTTTCTTGTTGGTTCAATTATGTACTCAACTGGCTCACCATTTGGTCGCCCAGATTCAGAGACTGCAGTGAGTGTTTGCTATTTGTCAGTGCTCCTTTTAACAACTATCTGCTAATTCCCTTTTTGAACAGTAATTACACTGAATTAATGCCATTGTTTTGCAGACTCGAGAAAAAAACAACATAATTGTAGCACAATAATTATTCAGATAATGATGGTGGTTATGATGAACTTCTGTTTTGTGTTATCTAAAAATATATGACCATCCCAAAGGGGCTGTGAGATACTGTGAATTAATAGAAAAACACACCATAATACCTCACAATGCATAAACTATAATGACCAAAGCTAAATGTAGCTTGTATGTATTACCAAGAAAGCACATGGAACCTAAAAAGTGAAGTGTTAATAAAAAAATCTCTGCGCTTCTACACTTATATATCATTGAACTGGTGGTAAAAAGAAATGGTGGCTAGTGACGATGGATGTGATGTCAAATTAAATGGATGATGGACATGATGAGGCCCGTATACCCGTCAGAACTACCTGTTGAAGTTCATTCTGACCATCAGACTGTGGAAGAAAGCTAATTTAAGTGACTCAGACTCTAACGTGGTTGTTGGTGACCAGTGTTGGTCAAGTTACTTGAAAATAGTAATTAGTTACTAATTTTTTCTCCAAGAAGGTAATCCCATTACTGTACTGATTACTTATTTTCAAAAGTAATTAGTTACTTAGTTTTTAAAAATATGATTAACAACCTGAATATGTAATAAAGCAATAGACCTTTCAGCCAGTTCTGTTTTTTTTCTGCATAATCCATCATATAAAATGCAATCAAATGAAAAACTTGTTTTATTAGTTTTAATCTTTTAACTTTATGCACATGGCATCAAGCAAAAATTTAATTTTATGCAACAGTCTTTGACTTGAAAAAATTGTTTATTTATTCAAACCTATTTTCTGAATATTCCAGCATATAAAATAAAATAAAATAATGTTTTTGTGTTTACACTCACTCTTTCAAATAGATGCAAGTAAAACACAGCAAAAAATCAATAAAATCAAAGATTCAGCAGCACTAAATCCTGTCACTCTTAAATCTATTGTCACCTGTTTAGCAGAGTGGGGCGTGTGGATGTTTGCCCAGTGCCTCAGCAGTCATGTCAGTGGGGGGATCTGGGGGGTTTCGCTGTGAATTTCACATTGCCGTGGCGGCGTGCTTTGTGCTTGCTCAGATTTAAAGTTAAATTTTTCGCCGTAGAAAGTTTTCTTCCCACGCAGAGTGTACAGCGGACACTTCTGTTGCTGCCACGGACGTCGCACGCTCATACGTCATTGTCACGAGACGCTCTCACAAACAAAATCACAACGGTTTAGTAACGCAGTAACACAGCGTGCTAGTAATCAAATCACTTTTTTATTTTGCAATAGTAATCCCTTTACTCGTTACTTGAAAAAAGTAATCGGATTACCAATTCACATCTCTGTTGGTGACAGACAGGATGGATTGAGTATTTCAGAATCTGCTGAGCTTATGAGATTTTCCTACTCAACCTTCTCCTGGATTTACAAAGAATAGTCCAAAAAATGAAAAATGTCCAGCGAGCAGCGGGTCTCTGGTTGACGTCAGAGAAGAATGGTCAGACTGCTTTGAGCTGATTGGAAGGCAACAGTAACTCAACCAGTCTTGATGCGCAACACGTCGATCGTTGAAGCAGATGAGCTACAGCAGCAGAAGACCACACCTTGTGCCACGTCTCTCAGCTAAGAACAGGAAACTGAGTCTACAGTTCTCATGGGGTGCACCTCTTGATGAGTGCATATGACTTCACAATAGAAAATGTATTTGCTGTGTTAATCAACCTTTATACGTTTTTATGTATTAATAAAACAATCAAATTTAGTTAAAAAACAAAATCTGTAGCACATTAAAGATAAAGAGATTCAGTACAGTATTTCCAGATCTCTTTTCCACTCTGCTAAATCTCCTAATGAGCTTTATGCTGTCATTAGTAACATATCCAACTAATACAGCCAAGAAATGTTAAAGTACATCATATAATGCAATTAAACAAATGTTCTGAACAAAGGTGACCTGACAGCCCAATTATCACTCCACACTGTTTTAAGCTTCTCTCCCTCTCATTTCCATGTGAGAGTCCACTCATGCAGTACACATCCACCCACTCATGTGAGCTGCTCGATGACTCAGTGGCGTTACACGGTGAAATCACAATCTGTTTTTGAGAGGCACTTAAAGATTTTTAATCCATTCTGAAACTATACCTGATGCAAGTGGCTGCTTTTACATAATGCTGTGACCAACTATTTGTTTATGATTTCAAACTGCATTTAAAGTCACTTGTTTGTTTTGTGCGAAATTCCCTGGACAGCACATGATGCAACAATGACGAAAAATAGATCCACTGCACGGTTATTGTTTCCTTGTGCATTTATTTCCCCTGAAGGTTTTTGGATTCTGTGTCAAAAGTGTCAGAAGATATGAAGAGATGAAGGTTTTCTGTTTAATGCATTATGGATTTTCACTTGCAAGCAGCCATGAGATGGAGGCTCGCGACAAACTGTTAGTGGAATGTTCGTCTCTACTGCAGCGTTACAATCACACGATCAAATTTTGGTTGAAAAATGGGAAATAGGTGCAGGTATTTATTGTAACATAAATAACAGGAAAAAACAGTGTGCAATTTTGTTGAACTTGAAAGTAAATAATTGGTATAACCACCTTTATTCTACAACACAATATAAATTCTTGTAATTTCTCTACAGGAATAGTTCTCCTGGCTTTTTGAAGGACATTTAAAGAGTTTCTTTTCGGGTGTTTGCTGCCTTTTGCTTCAAAAATTTTGAGTTCTGTGGTCTGGGGGGCAAATCCATGACTGATAGTGTTACATTGTATAATGTTTTAATCCAGGTTTGTTATTGCCGCATTGATAGTGTGTTTGGGATCATTGTCATGCTGAAAAATGAAGCTGTTGCCATTCTGATGGTGCTTTTCTCTGTTCATAATTTCAAGATCTCCTAACACTACTACCTGAAATGCAGCCCCAAATCATGACAGTGCCTCCACAGTGTTTTTTACATATGCATATCACTCCATGAGATCTGTTGCCATGGTCTTTTTGGTCCAGCTCTTGTGTTGTTTGGCATTTTATCCATTTCGCTTCCTTAAAAATGGCTTGTAGATAGATGAGTTAAAGGTCCATATGCATCCTCCAGGTCCTGCATCAGGTCTTTCCTGGATTTTAACCTATTTCTTAAGGACATGACTTTCATATATTATTCATCACCTGATGATAGCTTTTTTTCTCGTGTCCAGTTTCCTCAATTTTTTTTAAGAAATCTCTGACAAGCTGCTGGCAACAAAGAGCCTAAAGATACAACTTATAATTGGTTCTTAGCTAAGTTGTCTGTTATGTTAAGACACAACACTGTTCACCCCTTAAGTCAGGTACCTTTAATATTATCAAATGACTCATAAGCCAGTGTCAGGCAGCAAAGCATATTTCTCTTTCAGGTATGATGACTGAAATGAAAATGTATGAAAAAGAAGCCAAAATCCAAAGAAAAAAGGGCTGGAGAACTTTTGCTCAAGACAAGTTTAAAAATTACACACATCTAGCTCCTTGAAAGTGAAATCTAAAGAAATCAGGGGAGGGTTCAAGACGTTTTGAAAGATATATATAAATTTTATCTGCAGAAATATTTTATTTTTACTCATATATTTATATTTAAGTTGCGTCACTCACCTGACTATCACCTCTAACAGAGCCCAGAACTCAAGAAACTCCTTTTCTCCTTTTTGTTCTTTTCCTTTGTGTTATTTTGCTTTGGTCTCACTTCCTCTTCCTCTTGACAAAGTAGTGTTACAAAGCAGATTTAAAAAGCTCAGAGACACAGTTTTTCCACTCAGGTTGAAATCCTTTTAACTTGTGCAAATGCATCCTTTCACCACTTTGCCAAAACAAAAACTTTGTTCCATTGAAAGTCGTCAGTCAAGACGGCCAATTTATAAGCAACGACAAAATCCTTTACAAAGGACAGGTTTGTCAGCTTTCTGCAGTCTCACAACTTATTTGAGTACATCTGTAACAAAACTGTGTCAGAACTTCCTTTGTAGATAATGACAGCAGAGCTGAGAGAAGAAGGAGGTATGTGAAATCCTCTTTTCTACTTGTACAGTGTATCAATGGCTCAGGTGCTGCTGTGAGAGAGATAACAGGTGATTATAGAAGCATACACATCTGCAGGCCCAAAGGGTCACCCAGAAGGTCTCAACAGTGCTGGTGTCAGCAGGGCTGTGGTGCATGCAGGGCGGCAGACGGTCAGACTCGGGCAGCCGATTCTCGACACAACAGCTCAGACCATTGATCCCTGCTACCAAGCCTCCTCACACTCATTAGTAGCGTTACTTGGAGCACTGTTGGGCCCTGGGATCCTGCTCCAATTGGACTGCAGAGCTAGTCGGCGGTCTGAGGAGAAATGATAACATGCCCATTTTTCAGGCCAAGGAGCACACACAAGGGCCAGGCGGATTAGAGTGAAGCAGTGCAGAAGTCTTGTTTGGCCAAAAAAGTGACTTTGACAATCTTGCAGCCAGCTGGTCAACTGTAGTGTATATTAGATGGCTGATTGTAGATTTACTGCCTGTGGACATCCCAATGGCAGCATTTGAGTCTGCACTGAAGTAATAGCCAAGTATGTGTTTTGGAATGTGTTTACCTTCCAGTGTTTATTGCATTGTCTCACAGTCACACGAAACAGTGCGCTTGAAACGTAAGCTACACTCAGACAGTGTGAGAGGAATTTTTAAACATACTCTTTTGCACAGCGTTGGTCTGCTAGTACTGAAGCAGAATTTGATACACATAAATCTCCGGTTATGTTTGTGTGTGTGTGTTTAATACAAACATTTACATATTTTCCAAAAGTAAAATCCTGTCTGCAGACTGTTAATTTGACATTGTGCATCTGCACGAGACAAATCGCAGCGCTGTTGACTTTTTATATGACGCATTTATTCCGAAGTGCCATCGGAATTCAACCTTTGTGTTGTGTGTTGGGGAACGAGCTCCTGAAATAACTCCTCGTGCAGAAAATACGCTTGAGGAAAGAAGTTAAGGGTTGTCATGTCTTTTACATTTCAGCTGTGTGTGATCACAAAGTGTCACAAATATGCCATTCACACTGCATGTTAAAAAACCCTTTATTTGATCCCGCCAGCACCGCGGTGCTCCCACAGTACCAGTACAAAAATACTGCAGTCAAAGGCAGCAGAAGACCACTGATGTTCCTCTACTTTTTCTCATAAACAAACATCTGACATTTGCCGCCTTGCTCATTGAACACTGCACCTTGTACTTCTGTCAGAGAATACCTTTGACTTTCACAAGTAATTCTTGTTTGAGGGCACCTGAAAGGATGATGTGAGGAAGGCAGTCTCCAAAAATAGGCTGCTTATTTATATAATATGTTCAAAGACTCAGATATCGCTTGCTTCATCTAAAGACATATTTATATATATTCCTCCTGAGCGGTTTGCTTTAAACAAGATTTGGCAATGTCTGTGATAATAACGGGGGAATTGTGAGAATGTCTGAACGCCAGTCTGACACACAGAGTATCAGATATGATGCCGGTGAGTAAATGTCCTGATAGGTAAAGTCGTAGTATACTTGGATGGCTTAAAACAGCAGAGTCAGTTGAGCTAAATATGTCTTGTCGCTTTCACTTTTTGTTGCAGAGATTGCACTTTAGAGGTAAGAGTCAGAAGAGCTACAGAACTGTAGCCGTACATCAGGGAGGCAATTAAATGTCATGTTTAACAGCGCTTCAGTGGGGTGAAAGTTAACCCCAAATGTCTCCTCTCTCAAAGCCTCATTTTAAATGCATAGATATAAATATAATAGTAATAATAACACAAGTATGTTTCAGATGGTTGCAACCGCCATGACTTTGATGTAATGCCTCCCAAATCAGCTTGGTACTTTTCAAAGTCCTGTTATTATCTCTTGGGCTACAGTAACCAGAAAACATGTGTTGTACAGTGGGGTTGGGGAGGGTGGTGGGGGTGCTGACAGACACAGGCGCCTGAGCAGTGAGGCATGTGGGGGAGATGCACCGCCATTAATCAGCTATGTTGAGCAAAGCCATCCTAAATGTTCTTGTTTCTTAAAATTAGGCACCATACAGTCCCTGCAAGTGGCCTATCTGATCATTTTTCTATATAGAGCATCAGACAAAATCAATAATAACAGAATCACACAGTTTTGGATCACCGTTGGTGCTGTTTAGCCGAAGCTGTCGCCGATCGTTTGCACAGCGTGCTTTAGCTGTCAGTCACAGTCTGTCGATACAACCAGGAGTCTGTCTCTTTACAAAGGTAAAAAACATTTAGCTTAGCTGCAGTCACTGATTGAAAGGAGAACACAGGAAACGTTGGAGTACTGAATGAGGTTGCTTGGACCACAGAAACTTTAAATGAGCTAAACTGTGCTGGAACTGTTTTCTGAGACAATGTTTACTGACCTTGCTAGTTTGCTATTCTGACTGGATTAAGCAGCATGGCCTCTCTTCCTCTCCCCTTGGGTCATGCGCACGCAAGCAGGAGTGAGAACGAGGTCACACACATTTTTTAGAGTAGAATGCCTTTATGCAAAAACATGTAAACATATATACACAAATAAGTATCTAACTGAAATCTAGTGATATAATTTTAATGATAAATATTCATAATTTATTTAAATGATTCTATTGCACGACTGCATAGTGGTTTGAACCCAGAACAAAGATTCTGGGTTCAAACCTGCTTGGGACTTTTCTGTGTGGAGCTTGCGTGCTCTCTGTCATTACCACAGTCTAAAAACATGCAATTTAATTTAGCTGGTGATTATAAAATGGCTACAGGTCTAGATCTTGGTGAGAACAGCTTGCCTTTCTGTCTGTGACTGATGAAGCTCTTTCCAAGTGTCAGCTAGGATAAGCTTTTTAGAAAGATTTGTGTTGGCAGACTGCTGATTTTTGACCCGTCTATAATAAACAGACTATTTCCTGGTGATATCTTATTAACAGAACACACA